>NC_080185.1:42934238-43251036 GCF_950295315.1 Erinaceus europaeus
TTAAGTGGTATCCTAGCAGCTAGGACTGCCTTCCAGCCGGTGTGAGCCTTAGGACCTGGTCTCGCCACTACTCAAGTGTCTCCGGCTTCTTTTCAGGCCCCTCGAATATGGACATGCTGTGGGGGCTGGGCTCGCACACACGGCAAAGCAGCGCACTATACAAGTAAACTATTTTGCCAGCCTACTTCATTTTGGATTCTTTCCTCCCCCCCCCCCTCTCTCTCTCTCTCTCTCCCTCTCTCTCTCCCTCTCTCTGTTTTTATGGTTACCAGGATTATTGCTGGGACTCGATGGCAGCACTACAAATCCACCGCTCCTGGTGGCCATGTTTTCCGGTGTATGTGGTTTTGGCTTTTTCCTATTTTTATTAGATAGGATAGAGAAACTGAGAGGAAAGGGGGATAGGGATAGGGGGAGAGAAAGACAAGACACCTGCAGATCTACTTCACCACCTGTGAAGCCTCCCCCCTACAGGCAGGAAGTAGGGGACTGGAACCCGGGGTCCTTGTGTATGGTAATATCTATACTTAACTGGGCATGCCATTGCCTCGCCCCCATCATTTTGGATCTTTTCATGGCCCTCACTGTGGTCTGTCTGGCACATCCCTCTGACTGCCCACTCAGGATACTAGACTGACATCTTGGGAACTTTATGCTCCAGGACCATGAACAGATATTTAAGCTGATTTTATTTGGTCACCGCCCAATCATCGCTACTCTGGGCCATCTTTTCCAGATAGAGAAAAGGATGTAGAGACAAGAGAGGTGGATGGAGAGATACAACAGCACCAAAGCTTCCCCCAAGTGCAGTGGGAGCTGGGTTCATAGAAAGTAGGTGAACTATCCAGGTGAGATATTTTTTCTGGCCTTTTAGCTGATGCTAATGTGTGTGGTGTGCTGGTCTAAGAAATCTCCTCCTAATGGAAAGATAGGGGTGCCATATTCACTGGATCGAAGTGGATGGGATTCGTCTGGTTGACTGGCTAGTTGGAGTTTTACTGTCGTTGAAGCTGCTACCTACTGAAGCAACAGGTTTAAAAGTCCACCCTGGGGAGTCGAGTGGCAGCGCAGCTGGTTAAGCGCAAGTGGTGGAAAGCGCAAGGACCGGCGTTAAGGATCCTGGTTCGAGCCCCCGGCTCCCCACCTGCAGGGGAGTCGCTTCACAGGCAGTGAAGCAGGTATGCAGGTGTCTATCTTTCTCTCCCCCTCTCTGTCTTCCCCTCCTCTCTCTCCATTTCTCTCTGTCCTATCCAACAAGGACAGCGTCAATAACAACAACAGTAATAACTACAACAATAAAACAACAAGAGCAACAAAAGGGGATAAATAAATAAATATTTTAAAAAATTTTAAAAATCAATAAAAAAATCCACCCTGAACACGTCTGATCTCCTTTGATCTTGGAAGCTAAGCAGGGTTGGGCCTGGTTAGTACTTGGATGAGAGATAACCTTTCTTAAGTCTGATTCTTGCATGAATCTTTTCTAGAGATAAACAGAGAGAGACAGAGACAGAAACAGAGACAGATTACAGCACCAAAGCTTCTTTCAAGGCAATAGGGTTCTGGGCTCAAGTCTGGGTCACACATGGCTCAGAAGCACACTATCCAAGTGAGCTATTTTGCCAGCCCCCAGGAGTCCTCTCACCCTCACACATTACCATGATGTGAGTCTGGACTCCCACTGACTGCTCTTCTAATAGTGGAGTATCATTCCTTCAGTTGCCTACTCTCACAAAGCCTATCTTTGATCCAACTTCCTACTCTGCAGTCACTCCAAATCAGACTTGGATCCATTTGGTCTGATCCATGGTGCCCACTGCCCAGCCAGAGAACAACAAATTGGAATCTTCCTCATCTCTACCCTTGATTGGCTGGGTGACAACCACTCACAAAAATAAATAAATAAATAAAAAACTGAGGCTCCCTCATCTGGTGGGGCAACCAGTCACAAAGAGATTTACAGGTACCTGGGGGTCAGCATCTTTCTCTGGCATTGGACCAAAGTGATTGAGTATCCGATTCTTCATAGATGATTTCAGGGAGTGAAACCACGAGGATGCTTGCTCGTAGACACAGTTGTGTAATCCCATGAGCTCAGCACAGTCTTCCCCTTGAACCTGAAAGCATCAGAGTAGAAGTCAAGCATTCCCTACCTTCTCACAGACCTGCTTTTGGGAGCAGACTCTTTCTTTGAACATCTGTCTTGCCTCTTTGTGGGAAGGCACACCCATCTGGTTTTCTCACTGTGGGGTGTGAAAGGCTCTTCCACAGCTCGTGTGTCATGTGTACAAGTACTGCAAAGGCTGGGGGGGGGGCGGCGAGGAGAGGGGAAAGTTCCACTAAGGAGATGGGCTGAAGCAGAAAGACATGTAAAGAACCAGGAAAGTCTCAAACTGGCCAAAGCATAAAACTAAGCTGGCTTGTTCCTCGCTCCTTCCCACTGTTTACATCTGCTTTCCATTGTTTTCCTGGATGAGAGGCATGAATCCGTGTCTCACTGTGTAACACTAGCTTCCAAGTCAAACACAGGGATTTGTGGATCAAATACTTTTAAGCTTCTCCTATACAGTGCCTGTGAGTATGAATGAGTGAGACCGTTTACCTCTTCTTCTACTCATTAGTCCAAGAAGCCAAGGATTCACTAGATATGTCAGTGTGCTGCCTTACAGGGTTATGGATTACCTGGGAGGGCTCTTAGCCAGGTTAGACACTGGATAATGCAAACGTGTGTGTGTGTGTGTGTGTGTGTGTGTGTTCACAGGAGAAAAAGGTTTCCAGTGTAAAGAAATTGAGGGGACTGGGTGGTGGCATCCTTAGTCAGGTGTATATATCACCAAAGTTCAAGGACTCAGGCTCAGGCCCCTAACCCCCACCTGCAGGGAAGAAGCTTCCAAGTAGTAGACAAGTGCTGCAGGCATCTCTTTCTTTCCTTTCCTCTTCCTCCACCATTTCTCTCTCTAAAACAAACGTCATCAGAAGCGATAGAGACATCATGCAAACACCAAGCCCCAGAGATAACCCCGGTGGCGAAACTAAACAGAAATAAACAACAAAAAAGAAACTGATGAGTAAAATACATGTGTGTTGATGCTACTCCAAATCTTTCCTTTGTGCTGCTGGCAGAGAAGTAACTTTTGGGCTAGAGGGGATCCAGGATTCGTCTGGTTTGGCACTTCGTGGGCATGTCCACAACTAAGCAAGAAGAGGCAAGATAGGGAGTCGGGCAGTAGCGCAGCAGGTTAAGCGCACGTGGTGCAAAGCGCAAGGAGCGGCATAAGGTTTCCGGTTCAAACCCCTGGCTCCCCACCTGCAGAGGAGTTGCTTCACAGGCGGTGAAGCAGGTCTGCAGGTGTCTATCTTTCTCTCCTCCTCGTTGTCTTCCCCATCTCTCTCGATTTCTCTCTGTCATATCCAACAACAACATCAATAACAACAACAATAACAGCAACAATAAAAAAAGAAGAGGCAAGATAATGGGTATTCTCATAGTCACTGTACAATTGAACAGCAACTACGCAGCACTGGATGTTGTGTAGCAATATGGTAAGAAATCCCAAGGCCTCAGGGGTCTGGCAGTAGTACAGTTGGGTTAAGTGCACGTGGCGCAAAGCACAAGGACCAGTGTAAGGATCCCGGTTCGAGCCCCCGGCTCCCCACCTGCAGGGGAGTCGCTCCACAGGTGGTGAAGCAGGTCTGCAGTGTTTATCTTTCTCTCCCCCTCTCTGTCCTATCCAACAAAGAACGACATCAAGAACAACAATAATAACCACAACAAGGCTACAACAACAAGGGCAACAAAAGAGGGAAATAAAAATGGCCTCTAGGAGCAGTGGATTCATGGTGCAGGCACCGAGCCCCAGCAATAACCCTGGAGAAAAAAAAAATCCCAAGGCCTCTCAACAGTGCTGATTGTCTCCTGTCTTTGTAGCCATTTCTGCAACCACCTTTGTCAGCCATCTTTGTCAAGCTACAGGGGTAGGCTAAATTTTGGAGTGTGTTGACAGTGACGGCCCTCACCTTTTGGTCTTCGATGTATTCAATATCAGCTGTGTTGTAGCCATCCCGCTGGCCCTGATGGAGGACCTTGAAGCGCCTCTTGCCTATGCTGTCGACCACAGAGCGGCCATCAGCAAAGAACTGGACATTTCTGATCTCTAGAAGGCAGCCATATTCTGCAAATCTGTTCGTTGGGAGTGGAACAGAGAAAGCATATGCTTCAGAAGCTGTGTCCCTGGCCTGGCCTCACAGCTACTTTGTTAACCCCACATCACACCCGGAGAGATATCTGCCTATTTGCCTGTTCCGGGTTCTACAATAGCACCTGCGCAATTGACGGTGTCAGTGCTAATAATAATAATAATAATAAAATAGTAATGCATTTGTATAGCTGCTACCATTTATTGAGCAAACACTATTTTCAGTGCTTTAGGCATACTCACCAGTCTTCCCTACAAACTCACAGAAGTGGGCAGTAGTACCATAGCCATTCTACAGACAAGGAAACTGAGTCACACCAAAAGGCTGAGTAACTTGTCCAAAGTTAAACTCGCCCAAGTGTTACAGTCAGAGCAGCCCCTGAAGTTAAGAGTCCAGGATTCACGCACTTATAAAGCAAGTTCTATGCTTGACACGACCCAGTGAACAACAACAAAAAATTAGCCCTAGGATTTATTTATTTACTACCAGAGTCCTACTCAGTTCTGGTAGCGTGTGGGATGGAACTGGAGGCTTTAGAGCCTCAGGCTTGAAAATCTTTTTGCAGAACCATTATGATACTTCCCCTGCCCATCTGGTGGTTCCTTTAAATAGGCATTTAAGAGGCCTGGCTGTGGTGTTTCTGGTGTACCCATTACAATGCGTGAGGATCTGGATTTAAGCCCCAGGTCTCCTTCTACAGGAGGGAAGCTTTCTGAGCAGTGGGTCACTGCTGCAGGTGTCTCTCTGTCTCTCTATCTCTCTGTCTCTCACTCTCTATAAAATATGACCACCAGGAATGGTGGAGCTATGCAGGTACCAAACTCCAGCAACAACCCTGGTAAAAAAAAGAAACAAGCAAATAAATGGAAAATACAGTCTGCCAGATGGGTTATCCAGGGGAGAGGGGGTGAGAGCAACCCCAGCCTTTGCAAATACACATGATCACAAAACGCTGACTTCTCAAATGCTATGTCTTTCTATCCACTGAGAATGCCTCTAAGGAAAACACAAACCCCAAGCCCCTCCCAAACTCAGTCTTCCTTTTCTCACGCAGCACTTCACTTACCCTTTGACAGGATCACCCAGACACATGCCAAACTGTCTAGTGCCTGTCTCGATGCATCTACGAATCATCAGGCGGTAGCAAGGCTCAAAGATGTGCAAGGGACAAGGGACGGTGGGATAGGCCATGGTGCACACGAAAATAGGCACGTTCTTATTCAAGCTGTCAAGAAGAACACAGGACAGGGCTCTCAAAACAACAGAGACCAGGCAATGGTGGGCCAAATCTTAGCAGGTGATTGATTCCTCCACAGGAGGGTGGGGAGATATCAAGTTCAGATAGCCAATGATTAAAAAAAAAAAACAGATATGCAACTGATCCTATGAGCTGAATGCCATTATCATCTGCAAAGGTGAGTCTAAAGGCTGAGTGATGGAAATGGACACTCGGCAAGTTCTAAATTGGCAAGAGAAGTTCCCAAGTTCCTTAGCATTGTGAGTTATTATTACACCTCAAAGGTTTTCCTCCCCCCTTTTCCTTTCCTTTCCTTTCCTTTCCTTTCCTTTCCTTTCCTTTCCTTTCCTTTCCTTTCCTTTCCTTTCCTTTCCTTTCCTTTCTTTCCCTTCCCTTCCCTTCCCTTCCCTTCCCTTCCCTTCCCTTCCCCTCCCCCTTCCCCTCCCATTTCATTTCCCCTCCCCTTGCTCCCCCTTCCTCCCTCCCTCCCTCCCTCCCTTCCTTCCTTCCTTCCTTCCTTCCTTCCTTCCTTCCTTCCTTCCTTCCTTCCTTCTTTCCGAGAGACACCAAGAGAGAAAAAGTGAAAGGGACCACAGTACCACAGCTTCCTTCAGTGTGGTGGGGGCTGTGTTGAGTCTGGGGTGCACAGAGAACAAAGTAGTACACTATCTTGCCAGCGGCATGAGGGAACTTGAAGATCTGGGCTCACCCCTCCTCAATCCTTATTCTCCTGTTTGCCTTGCAAATCCCAAACAGGCACATCTGAACCCAAGTTGACCAAGAGAGCCAAGGTCATCTGCAGACAACTCGAAATACTACTCGTGTGGAGTATCCATTTCAGAGGGAAGCGCCCTCTGGTCTCTCTGATATATTCAGTGTGTATTTATAAGGCACTAGCTGATGTTGGAAAAGACAGCTAATAGGGACTCAAGACAAAGTGATGAATTAGAACTAAAGATAACGATGCCTTCAGGAAGTGAAGGAAATAACTCAATGGTGAAGCACAGGATTTGCATGGCCGAGGTCCCAGGTTCAATCTTCAGCATCACATATACCAGAGCTGAGCATTTCTCTCACCCCCTCTCTCATATATATCAGTGACTATTTTTCAAAGATTCCCTGAGCAGCCCAAGAGGTTGTACAGCTGCTAGATCAACAGACTTCCAAGTATGAGATCCAGAGTTCAATCCCCAGCACTGCATATGCCAAAGTGATGTTCTAGTTCTCTCTGTATATCTCTTCTTCTCTCTTTCATTAATAAATATTTGTAAGAAAAAAAAACAAGGGGCCAGGTGATGGTGCATCTGGTTGAGTGCACATGTTACAGTGCACAGAGACCCAGGTTCAAGTCCCAGTCCCTACCTGCAGGGGGAATAGTTGACTAGTGGTGAAGCAGTGCTGCAGGTATCTCTCTGTCTCTCTCCCTATCACCCTCTTCCCTCTCAATTTCTGGCCGTCTCTAACCAATAAATAAATAAAGATACTAATAAAAAATAGGGAAAAAAAACAATACCTTGGGTTTGGAGAGCCAGCATTGTTATGCAAAGAGGTTTTTCAAAAAGACTCTCATGCCTAAGACCCTCCCCCCCAGGTCCCAGGTTCAATCCTCTACATGACCCTAGGTTAGATCTAAGCAGTGCTCTGGTAAAACAAAACACAAATAAACAAATGTGTGTCTTAAGTGGCCTGGGAGGTGGCACAGTGGGGAGCTCAATGGATTTGCAAAGGTGAGTTTCTGAGTTTGATCCCTGGAACCCCACATGACAGAGTAATGCACTCATTCTCTTATTGTCTCTCTCTTCCTCTTCCTAACTCATTAATTAATGATTAAGTCAATGTACTTTTGTCATTGCCACTCCAGACTAACCTTTTTAGATAGAGAGACCAAAACAGAGAGATATAAAGAGAAAAGACACCACGGCACTGAAAGTTCTCCCAGTGTGGTGGCGGACCAGCTTGAACTTGGGTCAAGCCCATAGCAATGCAGGAGCACTACCCAGGTGAGCTGTATCACTGACCCACAAATATAACAAAGATACCCTGACTAATAGCCAAATTATATATATATATATATATATATATATATATATATATATATATATATATATCAACAGCAACAAGAAATTATCAAACAACTCCATTAAAAAGTGGAGAGAGGTGTTGGGCAGAATCTTCACTAAGAAAGAGATCCAGAGGGCCAACAGATGTGTTAAAAAATGCTCAAAGCCCAAAGCGCAAGGACTGGCATAGGGATCCCGGTTCGAGCCCCCGGCTCCCCACCTGCAGGGGAGTTGCTTCACAGGCGGTGAAGCAGATCTGCAGGTGTCTATCTTCTCTCCCCCCTCTCTGTCTTCCCCTCTTCTCTCCATTTCTTTCTGTCCTATCCAACAACGACAACTTCAATGACAACAACAATAATAACTACAACAATATACAACAAGGGCAACTAAAGGGAATAAATAAGTAAATAAATAAATAATATCTTTAAAAAATGCTCAAAGCCACTAATGATTAGAGAAATGCAAATAAAGGCAACAATGAGATATCACTTCACACTCAGGAGAATGTCATCCATTAAAGAGGACAAAAAAAATAACAGTGCTGGATAGACTGTGGGGGAAAAACAGGAGCCTTGCTACACTGCTGGTGGGAATGTAAATTGGTTCAACCCCTATGGAAAACTGAAGAGTCCTCAGAACACTAGCAATGGACTTCCTCAATGACTCAGCAATTTCTGTCCCAGGGAACCCTCCAAAAGACACAAAGACACCTATCCAAATCAATCTGTGTATACCTATGCACACTACTTGTTATAATCCAAATCTGAAAACAACCCAGATATCCAATGAGATAAGTAGTTAATGAAGTTATGGTATAAGAGGGATCTGAACTCCAATTCCATCAGGACCCAGAGAATGAAGAGGGGAAAAGAAAAAAAGGGGGGGGGGGAATGACACTCAGAAGTAGTAAGTTTGACTTAGAAAGGAAGAGTGAGCAAGACCATAGAAATGAAAAGGGCAAATATGTAAAAATATAAATAGATAGTTACAGAAGTAATAGTCGGGGCCGGGAGGTGGCACACCTGGTTGAGCGCACGTTACAGTGCACAAAGACTCATGTTCGAGCCTGCTGGTCCCCACCTGCAGGGGGAAAGCTTCATGAGTGGTGAAGCAGGGCTGCAGGTATCTCTTCATCTCTCTCCCTCTCTATCTCCCTTTCTTGATTTTTGGCTGTTTCTATCCAAAAAAAAACAAAGATTAAAAAAATGTTAAAAAAAAAAAAAGACGTAATAGTCAACCCATATCTGTGACCTTGGTTCAAGCCTATGGTCCCAACCTATAGGGGAGGAAGCTTCATGAGTGGTCAAACAGTACTGTAGATGTCTCTGTCTTTCTATCTCCCCTTTCTTTCTGTCTCTATCCAAATAAATAAAGTACTACAAAACGAACATAGTCTTTTTTTAAAAAAAATCTCTGTGTGCATCTGAGAAAGAACAAACGGAGCAGCATTACTATAATTCTCAGATGTTTAATGTGTGCTGTGCTCTGGCTCTCCTGGGCTTCAGAACAAACCCACGGAGGGGACGGGGGTGGTGCACCTGGCTGAACACATATGCTACAATGCACAAGAATCTGGGTTCAAGCCTCAAGTTCCCATCTGTAGGGGGAAGCTTCATGAGCAGGAAAAGCAGTGCTACAGGTATCTCTGTCCCTCTCCAACTCCCCCTTTCCCTCTAAATTTCTTTCTGTCTCTATCAAATAAATAAATTACTTAAAAAAAAACTCTGAAAATTATAAAAGCAAGCCCATGAGGGACAAAGTACTATTAGGCCCAAGCTATGAATGAACATACTGAGGCCCACAGGCATTGAGTGACTTGCCTTGGACCGTGAATTATACTCCCCTTGTGGCAGGATGGGGTGTCTTAAGCCCTGCTCTGACTGTTACCAAAGTTCTCACCCTCACAGATCCTCCTTCATGTGAAAACCATCTTCCAGACACTCATAAGGCCCTCTGATTAAACTCCTCCAATTAAGTCTTGTCAGGAACACCCTGTTACTATTGCCAAGAGGTGACCTGGCGGGTAGTTTGACTGATGCCTAACTAGTAGTGTGCTGGTGACCGCTGAATAACTGAATGGGGGGGCAGGGACGCTATTTGTTTAATCCTGCAAGTTCCATGGTGCCATGGCCAAGTTCAAGCTATCAATCTGCTCTCGTTGCATAAGAATTGGGAAGAAATGTGCATGCTGAGTCCTAAGTGGGAACAGAACTAAAAATAGAAGCATCATGGGAATCCTTAGAGCATGTACATACTTAGAGAGTTCTTCCATTTCCTCTTCATAAAGTCTCCTTCGTTCCTTGAGTTCCTCAGGAAGGAATTTAGCTATCAGCTCTTCCATGATGACATTCTTGCTGTATTTTCTGGATGCCAAGCACTACCCGAAGAAAGGCAATGAAATAGTAAACCCTCCTCAGAGAGAAAAACAGAACCCTTCAGATGTGATCAGATGACTTCAAAGCCAGACTCAAGTTCAATCACCACTCTTTCTTCCCTTCCAGACACTTCCATGCATAGCCAGGAATCTAAGCACAGTGCACTTCACCCTGTAGGGCAGGCATAACAGGATGTAAACGGTGTAGATAACTGTCCACTGTGGAGAATTCTACTACCAATTCAGCAGGGGGCACCCTGGAGTATAAACCTACTGGTAGACTGTATCTGGCTGGTCTCCAGTGAAGGTGACTGGAACGAAATAGCTCTCTCTGTGTGGCTCTGTGTGGATGTACAGAAAGAGGTGAGAATAGCGTTTACCCACCCCACCCCGACCTTGACTCTAAAGTATCACACAGCCTCTTCCTCTGGGATGCTTTCTTCTTTCTTTCTTTTTTTCCAGTGAATGTAAACTTTTAATGGTGCTTGGTAGTTTGGGTACGCAATTTCTTAAGTCACTGCCGCCTCCCAGCTTCAGGAGAAAAAAGCACTCTGTTCAGTGACACTCTTGGGGGGTGGGGGAGGGGGAAGCAGTGACTTGAGAGGTATCCAGTCTAACTTATCTGATGATACTTAAATACAAATCTAGGGAGGGCACATAGTAACCCCTCAATGCATAATTCACACAGGTCCATAGACATAGCCTACTAAGACACTGGAAATAATTCTGCTGTGAGGAGGCGGCAAGGAGGTGAAAGTCAACTACTGGATGGTTTTGCTCCTATGTGGACTCTAGAGAAATTGAGCCTTAAGAACTTGTGAAACAAAACATGGGCCAACTTGTCTCTAAGACTTGGTGAGAACTACGCTGGTTATCTTTTATCTTTGGTGAGGAAGCCCAGAACTGTGGTGCCCAGGGTATAGTTACATACTGCACCTACCAGTATGTAACTATACCCTGTAATCTTATAATCTTGTAAATCATTATGAAATCACTAATAAAATGTGAAAATAGGGAGTCAGGCAGTAGTGTAGTGGGTTAAACGCATGTGGTGCAAAGCTCAAGGACCAGCAGAAGGACCCCAGTTCGAGCCCCCAGCTCCCCGCCTGCCAGGGAGTCGCTTCACAGGCGGTGAAGCAGGTCTGCAGGTGTCTATCTTACTCTCCCCCCTCTGTCTTCCCCTCCTCTCTCCATTTCTCTCTGTCCTATCGAACAAGGACATCAATAGCAATAATAATAATAACCACAACAACAATAAAAAACAACAAGGGCAACAAAAGGGAAAATAAATAAATAAATATAAAAGCAATTAAAAATGTGAAAAATAAAAAAAGGTGGCGAAGGCATGGATTGATGTTTCTTTGTTTCTGTTCATCTGAATGCCATCGGATACCAGAGCACAAATGTCTGACCTCAGTATAAGAGCCAGATCTCTCACTTGCAATCGGGTCAGTAAATGTTATCCTTTTAATTAATTAATTAATTAATTAATTAATTTGTATTGCTACCAGAGTTATTTATTGCTGGGGCTCAGTGCCTACATGTTGAATCCAACACTCCCAGTGGCCATGTTCCCTATTTTTATTTATTTTTTATTTGATAGAACAGATAAAAATTGAGATAGAGAGCAGACAGATAGATAGGTAAGACCCTTGAAGACTTGCTTCACCACTCCCTTGCATATGGTTGTATGTGTGTGTATGTGTGTGTGTGTGTTTGTACTAAACCAGATATGGCACCTCCCAGCCCCATATACTCCATCACTTCACCTAAGCAAGGGAAGGAACAAAATTTTACTTCCAACAGTTCATTGAAAGCTAGAGGGTGGGGGGGGGCAGGTGATGGCACACCTGGTTGAGCACACTTGTTCCAATGCACAAGAACCCAGGTTCAAGATCCCGATCGCCACCTGCAGGGGGAAGGCTTCACAAATGGTGAAGCAGTGCTGCTGGTGTCTGTCTCCCTGTCACTCACCCTCTCTGTCACCCCCTTCTCTCTCGATTTCTGGCTGTCTCTATTCAATAAATAAATAAATATTTTTAAAAAATTGCCTTAAAACAAAAAGCTAGAGGGAGGGTGGCCTCGATACCCAGAAAGACTTCATAGATAAGCCAGGGGATGGTTGTGGTGGTTACGAAACAAGAACAGTACACAGATGATTTTAGGGGCCATTTTGGTCTAGCAGAATGCAACGGCCTGGGACTCAATCAGACAATCATTTAAATACTCCCTTGCAGATACGCTAGCCCAGTCAAGAAAGAAACAGTGGCTTGACACCTAGCACAGGGAGGTGAGAAATTGTACCCATGTTCCAGCAATCGTACTGTAAACTACTAAGATAGCAATAAAATGATTTGAAGAAGGAGGAGGAGGAAGAGGAGGAGAAAGAGAAAAATAAACAAGTGTTTTACCTGGGAAAGCCCGTCTTTACACAGCGGACACTTTGCGTTGTGATCCAGACATCTCTCAAGGCATTTTAAGCAAAAGGTGTGGCCACAAGGTGTTGTTACTGGCTCATAGAATAACCTGAAATTGAGGGATCAAAATAGAAGAAAGCTGCAATCAGACCAAAAAGAAACGACACAACTCAAGAAGAAGACTGTGTAGTATTACTTGGGAAATTATGTCTGCAGAAGTTAATTTCCTATTTCAAAGAGCAAATCCCTGACGTTGCTATGCTTCAGAAAAGTATTTGCTTTCCATTTCAGAGCTGAATGTCAAATAATACATCCATTAAAGTTTAGGGTGTGGTTGGATCCTTTTGTTGCGTCAGTCAGTCTCTCTTGGGACTTCTAAGTCTTTTTCCCTATTACGTCGCCTTCCCAGAAAAATAAAAATGAAGTTGCATAGCCAGAATATCTGAATAGATCCCATTCTAAAGTATTTAGCCAATCTGTTTACCTGGGTATATATACACAAACAGCTAAGTGGAAAAGGGCCTGAGTTTGGGGCGGGGAGATTGTTTTATAGACACCTATCACAAGGAGGGATGGAGAGACAGCATAATAGTTATATGAAAACCTTTCAAGCCTGAGGCTCTGAGGTCCCAGGTTCAATCCCCAGCACCACCATAAGCCTGAACTAACCAGTTTTCGGGTCTAGAAACAAACAAAAACAAATAACAATAGACACCTATCATGGGGAGATAAAAAATTGTACCAGAGTGTCAAAAACTGTACTGTGAACTATTAACCAATAGAAGGTAAAATAAAAAATAAAAAAACATACCACTAGGTAAACACAGAAATGGATATGGATAAATGTACGTACACACACATTTACTCTCTTAAATACTTTACATCACCTGACAATGGGGAAGACTTGGTTGTTTTGCTAACCTTGATTTTCACCTCAGCAGTGTTTTCTGTTCAGCTCTAGTTTATTTATTTATTTGTTTTGTTTGTTTTGCCTTTTTGCCTCCAGGGTTATCGCTGGGGCTCGGTGTCTGCACTACGAATCCACTGCTCCTGGAAGCTATTTTCCCCTTTTGTTGCCCTTGTTTATCTTTGTTATTGTTATTGTTGCCATTGATGTTGTTCTTATTGGATAGGACAGAGAGAAATGGAGAGAGGAGGGGAAGACAGAGAGGGGGAAAGAAAGATAGGCACCTGCAGACCTGCTTCACCTCTTGTGAGGTGACCCCTCTGCAGGTGGGGAGCTGAGGCTTGAACCGGGACCCTTAAGCGGATCCTTGCACTTCGTGCCACGAATGCTTAATCTGCTGCGCTATCACTCGACCCCCTCAGCTCTGGTTTATGGTGGCTCGGGGGACTGAACCTGAGACTCCAGATCCTCAGGCATGAAAGTCTTTTTGCAGCAGTGTTTTCTTTTTCTTTTAAAAAATATTTATTTATTTACTTATTTATTTTTGCCTCCAGGGTTATCGTTGGGCCTCAGTGCCTGCACTACAAATCCACTGCTCCCAGCGGTTATTTCTTCCATTTTATTGGATAGTCAACTGCTGCCACCTCTCCAGATTCAAAGGAGGTCTCGAAACTTTACATCAGGCTCAACCTGATGCTGTTGACTGGCTACGGAAGAAGGGCAAACGCTAGAAGAAGAAGATTGGATAGGACAGAAAGGTATTAAGAGAGGAGGGGGAAATAGAAAGACACTTGAAGATCTACTTCACGGCTTGTGAAGCGTCCTCAACCTCTTGCAGACCGGGGGGCTCGAACTGGGATCCTCGTGCATTGTACATAGAACAGGTGTGCCACTGCCCCACTGCCCCCACTGCCCCGTTGCCTGCCCCCACCTCCCAGTAGTGTTTTCTGACTGCTTAATTTCAACATTGAACCTGAGATGTTTGCTGTAGTCTGTGGGTGAATCATTTGCCTAGGTAGCACAGTATTATTGTTAGTGGGGTTACTGGTAGGTACATAGTCAGACATGTGGATATATATATATATATATATATATATATATATATATATATATATATATGCATACACACAATTCAATAAGACACAGCTTTAATGGCTTTGCGAATGCTGGATGTTTTCTAAACACCTGGGATCTCTTCTAAAAGCTATGTTGTACATTCAGAAATCCAGGGATTGACTTTGCTTAAAAAAAAAAAAAACTCACGTGCGGCAGAACCATTAGAGTGGAGAGTGGTGAGGCAGATGAAGTGGATGGCTCAGAAATGGGGTTCTTACCAAGAGGACAGGAAGAAAGGGAAGAGGACTGCCCAGCCTATTTTGCATTTATAAATTCGGTTGCCATTTCCAGGCTATTTGCACAGCGCCCTCGTGTGGTCTGGAGGTGCAACAGCAGCCTGGCCCACACTGCCAGGTTGAGTAGAAGTAGCAAAATGTCAAAGGTAAAAAGTACAGGCCATGCTCCCAGAGGGATGGAAAATGGGAAAGCTATCAGGGGAGGGGGTGGGATATGGAGATTGGGTGGTGGGAATTGTGTGGAGTTGTACCCCTCCTACCCTATGGTTTTGTTAATTAATCCTTTCTTAAATAAAAATAAATAAATAAATAAATAAATTTAAAAAATTTTAAAAAGTACAGGCCCTGGGTCTGGGTGGTGCGGCGTAATCTCATGTGGCGCAAAGCTCAAGGACTGGCTTAAAGATCCTGGGTCAAACCTTAGGCTCCCTATGTGGGGCGGTTTGCTTCAAAGCAGTGAAGCATGTTTGCAGGTGTTTATCTTTCTCTCCCCCTCTGTCTTCCCTTCCTCTCTTGATTTCTCTCTGTCCTGTCCAACAACAATGACAGCAATAATAACAATAAACAACAAGGGCAACAAAAGGGAAAAATAGCCTCCAGATTCATAGTGCGGGCACTGAGTCCCAGAGATAACCCTGGAGGAAAAAAGAAAAAAGTCCATGCCCATTTCACAATAGCCAAAATATGGAAGCGTCTAAATGCCCATCAACGGATGACTGGATAAAGAAGTTATGGGACATATGCTCACTGGAGTATTACTCTGCAGTCCAAAAAGATGATATTGTGTCCTTTAGGACAAAAATGGATGGAACTGGAAGTAGGTGTGTTTAGTGAAATAAGTGAAGAGATTAAAGACAACTACCAGATAGTTTCACTTATATGCAGTGTATAAAGGACTAAAGCATAGGGATTAGTGAAGAAGGTGGAGAAAGAGGAGGAGTAGGATGAAGAGAGTAAAGAAAAGAAAAATCAAGAAGATAAACAGACTATCTTTTGTAAAATGTGAGAACTAAGATGGTTATGGTGGAGGGAGGGCACAGAACTTTATCGGAGGATGTGGTGACTTGCATGCACCAGGTTTGAATGTGAAAATTCTTCTGAGAGGTTGGGTGGTAACACAGTGGGTTAAGTGCACATGACACAAAGTGCAAGGACCAGAGTAAGGATTCCAATTTGAGCCCCCAGCTCCCCACCTGCAGCAAGGTAGCTTCGCAAGCTGTGGAGCAGGTCTGCAGGTCTGCAGGTGTCTGTCTTTCTCTCCCTCTCTCTGTCTTTCCATCCTCTCTCCGTTTCTCTCTGTCCTATCCAACAAAAATAGCTATAACAACAATAACAGTCACAACAAGGGCAACAACAAGGACAACCAAATGGAAAAAATAGCCCCCAGCAGCAGTGGATTTATAGTGCTGGCACAGAGCTCCAGTGATAACCCTGGAGGAAAAAAGAAAGGAAGGAAGGAAGGGAGGGAGGGAGGAAGGAAGGAAGAGAAATACTTCTGAAGGCCCAGGTGGTGGCTCACCCCGTGGAATGCACACATTAACATCCAGTTTCTGGTCCCCACCTGCAAGGAGAAACCTTCACAAGTGGTAAAGCAGTGTGCTGCTGGTGTCTCTCTTTTTCTCTCCCTTTCTATCTACACCTCCCCTTTCACTTTCTCTCTGTTCTGTCAAATAAAAAAGGAAGTGGCAACAAGGAATGGAGGATTTGCCATTTAGGCACCTAGCCACAGTGGTAACCCTGGCGGCAATAAAGAGTAAAATATAATTAAAAAGAAGGAGGAGGAGGAGGAGGAGGAGGAGGAGGAGGAGGAGGAGGAGGAGGAGGAGGAGGAGGAGAAGGACTCCTGAAACCTGGTAATTCTGTAAATAGCTGTTACAAAAAGATATAATAAAAAAGGAATAGCCAACTTGTCCCTAAGAATTTGTGAAAACTGTGATTTTCATTGGGGGGGATTATATTACAGAACTTTAGTGAGTGATGTGAGATTACACCCTTGCAATCTTATAATTTTGCCAGTAACCATCCAATCACTAATTCCAAAATCAGATAGTAGCAATAAGGATAATAATATGCTTGAGGAAAAACTGAATCCAACATCCAGAATGAAATGGGAGTCCAGAAGGGGCAGAGGCATCCACATGTACTCAGGCCAACTGCTGGCAGCTGGAAGTCTCCCTAACTTACATTTCTTTCTTTCTTTTCTTTATTCTTTATTTTATTTTATTGTTTAAAGATTATTTTTTAAAATTTTGTTTCACCTTTATTTATTTTTTGGATAGAAACAGCCAGAATTTGAAAGGGCAGTGGTTATAGAGAGGGAGTGAGACGGACACCCACAACACTGCTTCACCACTCACAAAGCTTTCCCCCTGCAGCTGGGGACCGGGGGCTTGAACCTGTGTCCTTGCACATTGTGACATGTATTCAACCAGGTGCCCCACCACCTAGCCCCTCACCAACTTATGTTTCAATGGCTGCAACTTTTGCTTGCATGAAGATTCTCAACAATCGTTATGTGTGAAAATCGCCTGGTGAGATTTTTTCTTTCTTTTCTTTTCTTCCTCTTCCTCTTCCTCTCCTTCTCCTTCTCCTTCTCCTTCTCCTTCTTCTTCTTCTTCTTCTTCTTTTCTTCTTCTTTTTTTTTTTTTTTTTGCTTTAGACAGCCACACTGATAACTAATCAACGTGCAGCAAGGTACACAGATTTGGTGGATAAACTTTGATAAGTACTCATGCCTTTGAACTCATTTCTATGGTCAATGTAAAGAACAGAATCAACTAGCCCCAAACATTTCCTCATACCCCTCTGTAAGCCCTCCGTCTTGCTCCTCTCCACTCAACCCCATCAGCTGGGTAATTAACAACAACAGCAGCAACAACAAAAAAAACTACAGCAACTTTTTACCACACCAGCAGAGGTCCAGGATGTTGGCCCACAGTTAGGGGCCAGGCATCAAGAGAATTGTTAAAAGTGCCTCGGTGGTTGGGTTGTACAACAAGTGCTGGGAATGTCACTGTGTCACAGCAGCCTGCTGATCTGCTTAGGGGAACCTTCTGTGAGTGTTCTGGAGAATTAATGACCAGAGGCACCTGCAGAGCTTTCAGAGGAGACAAATGGCAGATCCTCAGGGGACAAAGAGTAAAATCCAGCAAGGACGGGGAGCTGGGGACTGAAAGATCTGATATTTCTAATCAGCCAGCCAGCAAAGCTCTGGAATAGAAAGAAGGCTTTTTGTGTATTTGTTCTTTCTAATTTTTTAAAAAATTTCACAGTCCTGTTTAAAAAGCAGATGAGTTATTTAATAGATTTAATGCATATTAACGATTACATTGGCCCCCAAATGAAACTCATGATAATAAACTTTTATGATGGAGGTTTGAAGCAGTGTACTATGGTGGAAAGGAGAGGAGAAGAGGGGAAAGGAGAGGAGAGAAGAATAAAGGAGAGGAAAGGAGAGGAGGGGAGGGGAGGGGAGGGGAGGGGTGGGTGACTGGAGGGGACAAGGTACAAAGCCAAGGTTGGTGAAATAGCTCACCTGGACTGTATGCTGCATGGCCATGTGAAAAACCCAACCCCCACTGCACTGAAAGAAGTCTCGGTACTACGTTCTTGGACTCTCTCTCTCTCTCTCTCTCTCTCTCTCCCTCTCCCTCTCCCTCTCTCTCTCTCTCTCTCCCCCTCTCCCTCTCCCTCTCCCTCTCCCCCACCTCTCTCAAAATAAATAAATGAAAAAAATTGAGGATTGTAAAGGGAAATACCAAGCCATTATTCATACATGGTACAAGAATTTTAAAATTCTAAGAGGATCTGCAGAGTGACCTTTTTAGAATAGGGAATGACAGAATTTGAGAGGGAGCTAGACAAATAAACATATATACATATGATTAGAGTTCTAAAAGCAGCAGCAAAGCCTACAAAATCTGTTTTTTAAATGGCAACCTGTAGGCAGGGTGAAGCTGAAATATTACCCCTGAAATATTATTTTGTAAATCATTATTTAGTCACTAATAAAAACAATGTATCTTTTTAAAAAATTACATTTGCTTTGGAAATGCAAGTACCCAGGAATAAGTCTAACAAATGCTACCAGGCTCAAGGCCACCCTCCCCACCTGCAGTAGGGAAGCTTTACAAGTGGTGGAACAGTGTTGCAGGTGTCTCTCCTTCTCTTTCTTCTCTCTCTCTCTCTCTCTCAAAAATAGTCACCAGGAAAAGTGGGGTCATGTAGGCACTGAGCCCCAGCAATAATCCTGGTGGCAGAAGGAAAGAAAGAAAGAGAGAGAGAAAGAAAGAAAAAAGAAAAAGAAGGAAGGAAGAGGAGGAATAAAAGAAAAAGAAGTTGGTAATGGAAACTTGATATATAACACTGTTCCATCTAAATGTCCCAATAAAGGTTGTTGTTGTTGTTGTTGTTGTTGTTGTTTCAGTTGTATGATACTTCTTCTGAAAACAAAGCTGTAGTGAACTGGGAGGTGAGCTATCAGATGCAACACTGGACACTCAAGCGTGAGATCTCGAGTTTGATCCCCAACAGTACATGTGCCAGAGCAATGCTCTGGTTCTCTCTCTTCCTTCCTCCTCTCTTTCATCAATTAAAAAAAAGTCTCTAAAAAAGACAAAGAATTATTGTATTTACTGTCAAATGTAAAACATTAATTCCCCAATAAATATATTTTAAAAAGACAAAGAAACTAAAAACCTTGATACCTTGTTGAAAGAAAGCAAAGAAAAATCCTAGTGGGTGATTTCATTTGTTTGTTTTCAGGGTACTTGAAACTTACATTGAAAATGGATTCCAGAAGAATTCAAAGACGGTTGCTGTCTTTGTTGATCTCACAGCAGCCTATGACACGGTCTGGCACCGTGGTCTCCTGGTCAAGATCTCAAGATGCCTGCCTCCATGGGTGGCCAACACTATATCGTTTCTTCTCCAAAACAGAAGATTCCGGGTGCATCTGGGTGACAAGTCTAGCAGATGGAGACTTGTCTCAAGTGGCCTCCCCCAGGGCTCTGTTCTGGCTCCTACACTATTTAATATTTACATCAATGACCTCCCAGAAACTTCTTCAAGGAAGTTCATCTACGCAGATGACATCTGCTGTGCAACTCAGGCATCCAAGTTCGACATCCTCGAGGAAACACTCACGAAAGACATGTCTCTGATATCTGATTACTGTAAAAAATGGCGACTAATTCCTAGCACTGCTAAAACGGTATCATCCGTTTTCCATCTACACCATGCCTCGGCCTCCCGTGAGCTTAATGTGCAGCTTGGCGATACGAGAATCCGGCATGAAGCCCAGCCAGTCTATCTTGGCGTTACTCTCGATCGCATTCTGTCATTTCACGAACATCTCATAAAAACTGCAGCAAAGGTGGGCGTGAGGAATAACATCATTGCAAGACTGGCCAGCTCCTCATGGGACGCGAGCGCTTCCACACTACGATCATCATCTCTGGCATTATGCTATTCCACTGCAGAATACTGTGCCCCAGTATGGTTCCGTAGCCCCCATGTCCACTTGGTCGATTCCAAATTATATTCCTCCATGAGGATAATTTCTGGAACCATCCGTTCCACCCCGGTTCCATGGCTGCCAGTTCTTAGCAACATCGCCCCGCCAGATATTTGTCGGGATGTGGCATCATCTAAGTTCATTTCCCACGTCAACGCTTGACCGGACCTGCCAATATACGTGGATATCTTCGTCCACCCTGTCCAACGCTTGACGTCTCGTCACCCAATCTGGTCCCCTACGCCTACACTGAACTTCTCTGTTCCAGACTCTTGGAAACAGAGCTGGCAGTCAGCGGAGGTAAAGAACAAACACCTCATCACAGACCCCTGCAAGCGTCAACCCGGCTTTGACCTAGCACGTTATGATTGGGCCCTCCTCAATCGCTATTGAACAGGCCATGGCCGGTGCGCCGCTATGTTCCATCGCTGGGGAGCCAGAGACGACCCGAACTGCCCCTGTGGCTACAGACAGACTATGACCCACATAGTCAACGACTGTCACCTCTCCAGATTCAAAGGAGGTCTCGAAACTTTACATCAGGCTCAACCTGATGCTGTTGACTGGCTACGGAAGAAGGGCGAATGCTAGAAGAAGAAGAAGGGTACTTGACAAGTCAGCAAGGGACCAAGGAGAATAGAAAGCCTTCTGAAAGGAATGGGTGGTGGTGTACTTGATTGAGCGCACATGTTACCACGCACAAAAAGCCAGGTTCATGCCCCTGGTTCATGCTCCACCTGCGGGGAGAAGCTTCAGGAGTTACAAAGCAGTGCTGCAGGTGTCTCTTTTTCCTTCTCCCTTGCTTTCTCCTCTGTCCTATCAAATGTAAGAAAAAATTTAAAAATAAACCTACAATTAAATTTTAAAAAGCAAGGAAGGGGGGCTCTGGAGGAGCCTCGACGTGGGAGGACTTGCCCTGCCAGACATCAGAACGTCTCATAAAGCTGTAGTGATTAAGCTGGTGTAGGACTAGCATGAGGACGAACAGACTGTGGGGCAGAATAGAAAGCCCAGAAATAGATCCAGACATGGATTCTTGATACATGACTAATGTGAAACTTCAAAAGGGAGGAGAGGGAGGAGATTGTCAAAGCCTAAATAGCACCCTCATTCAATACTATTTGGGACAGTTAGCTATCCATAGGTGGGATGAAACTGGACAGATCCTTACACCATAAACCCAATTCAATTTCATGTGGGCTCAAAGAAACCCATGTAGCTCACCTTGGTAAAGTGCACACGTTACTATGCACAGGGATCTGGGTCCAAGTCCTGAGCTACTGCATGGGAAGGGACATCTGAGGGGGGTAATTTCATGAGAGGTGATGTGGTGCTGTAAATGTCTCTCCTTCTCTCTCCATCACTGTCTCTCACTGTCTATATAGATGAAAGAAATAAAGATAACCACTGATGGGGGTCAGGCAGTAGCGTAGCGGGTTAAGTGTATGTGGCACCAAGCGCAAGGACTGGTGTCAGGATCCCAGTTCGAGCCTCTGGCTTCCCATGTGCAGGGGAGTCATTTCTCAGGCGGTGAAGCAGGTCTGCAGGTGTCTATCTTTCTCTCCACCTCTCTGTCTGCCCCTCCTCTCTCCATTTCTCTCTGTCCTATTCAACAACGATCACATCAATAACAACAATAACTACAACAACAAAGGCAACAAAAGGGAAAAAAGCAAAATTTAAAAAAGATAACTGCTGGAAGCAATATTATGCTGGTGGTATTATTGTTATATCATCCTGGTGACATCAACAATAATAACCAATTACGAACCAAGTTCTAGTCTACAATGCATTGATATGCTAAGGAGAAGCATGGTGACTGGGATGTAGGATCTGAATTCATGAAACCAGTTCAACCCAAACTATTTTAATGACACAGAAAAAATAAATTCATGTAGAAGGTAAAATAAGAGGCCATCTTTATATCCTGAAAGTGAAAAGAACCTTCTTAAAAAAGGCCAATGCTGGAAAAAGGATCAACTATAAAAGAAAAGCTTGATCATCTTTACTGTGCCTGAAATTAAGAACTTCGGGATCCTGCTGCATGATGGTGGAAAAGGACCTAAATTGGAGGGTGTCCTGTTATGCAGAGAGGAGAGATTGTACCCATGTGTCAGCAACTGTCTTGTAAACCATTAGTCGCCCTGCACCCCCCCAAAAAAGAAAAAATTTAAGTTCATCAGTAGGTGCTATTCAGAGAGCCAGAAGGCAAGTCACAGAGTGAGAGAAGGTGTCTGCAGCATATCTGAGTAACATAGGGCTTGTAAAATTCATATGAGAGAGAAGGGGAGGGGGAGAGGGAGGAAAGGGAGAGAGACAGAGAGAGAGAGAGAGAGAGAGAGAGAGAGAGAGAGAGAGAGGAAGAAGCAGAGTAGTGACAGGAAGAAGGGAGCAGTAAAATGGGAATCCAGGTCCCCTGAGATTGAGCATATGTTCACACATATCCATAAACTATGGCAAAATATATACCTGAAAGCAAAAAGTACACTAGAGTTTTCAGTGAGTACCCCCCAAAATTTCATCTGCACTATTCCAGCCTTTAGGTCCATAATTGTTCAACAATTTGTTTGGCTTTGTATGTTAACTCTCTTTTTCAACCACCAGGTCTAGATGCCAGCATGATGCTGACCAGACTTCCTTGGACAGACGACCACACCAATGTGTCCTGGAGCTCCATTTCCCCAGAGACCCACCCTACTAGTCAATGCCCATGTTCAGCGGGGAAGCAATTACAGAAGCCAGACCTTCCACCTTCTGCAACCCACAATGACCTTGGGCCCACACTCTCAGAGGGATAGAGAATGGGGAAGCTATCAGGGGAGGGCATGGGATATAGAGATCTGGTGATGGGAATTGTATGGAGTTGTACCCCTCCTATCCTACGGTTTTGTTAATGTCTCCCTTTTTAAATAAAATGGGAATATTTAAGCCAAAAAATAAAGTAGGAGCACCAGAAAAATTGTTTTGCAAAAGACCTTCAAGCCTGAGGTTTTGAAGTCCCAGGTTCAATCCCCAGCACCACCATAAGCCAGAGCTGAGCAGTGCTCTGATTATCTATCTATCTATCTATCTATCTATCTATCTATCTATCATCGTTCCCTCTTTATCTGTCTCTCATTAAAATAAATTAAATTAAATTTAAATAAATGTTTTAAATTAAAAAAATAATCAAGGGCCATGGTTAAGCCCCTGGTCCCCATCTGCAGGGGAAAAGTTTCATTAGTGGTGAAACAGGGCTGTGGGTGTCTCTCTGTCTCTTTCCCTCTCTATCTTCCCCCCTCTCAATTTCTCTCTCACTCTATCCAATATAAAATTAAATGAAAAAAATTAAAAATAAGAATCAACAGAAGTCAAGATAGTGGTTTCAGAGGGAGAAGAGGGGAATGGCAGATGGGCAGTTCCTAGCAGTATTGTATCACTTGAACTGCTGCCTGAGTAGCTTCTGTACAACATTTGATTAACAGAAGATATTTGGGTACCTTTCTACTGTGTGCATTTCACTGTGGAAACCCATCTCTGAAAAGTGTACCAAGCTGGTTGAGTTGGGATGCCCCACTGTGCTCTGACTGTGAGACCAGTCCAAGCAGAACAGCTCATTTCCTCAGTCATCTGCATCCCAACAATCAGAGTGTTTTTATATGTTATTCAGAGGTGCTGATGATGAGGGTCTGGATGTGAATCTCAAAATTGGACGTATTACTTATTTTAGGGATGTAATGTGTACGAAATAACAAGGCCATGGCTAACTGGGAAATGCAATCGATAATTGATGCTGACATTTAGTGAGCAGATGAATGAGACAGATATGACTGCACATGGTGACTCTTAGCAAGAGTGGTGACCAAACTGCCCCATCCACGCAGTTACTAAGAAGGATGTAACAGAATTATCACTTAGAAAATAGTTCAAGGGTCAGGTGCTTACAACAGATCACCTTGCAATACTCTGCTCATTGCTGTCGCTTCTTCTTTCCCCCTTTTCCCCTTTTCCTTTTATTGAGGAGTTAGTGGCTTACAGTACAGTTGTTGATACCTGAGTATAATTTCTCATCTTCCCTTGGTAGGTGTCTGAAGAATAGTCTCACCCTCAACTTGGGTCCTTGACCACCATCATGCACCAGGGCCCCAAGACCCTCTCCACCTCCTCCCTTCCCCTCTTTCCCCAGTATCCTATGCTTTGGAATATACACCACACCCAGTCCAAATTTTACTTTGTGTTTTCCCTTTCTGCCCTTGATGATGAGAGAGACATGGAGACAGACAGATGATAGAGAGGTAATAGATATAGATATAGATGTATGATAGATCAGAGACAGACAGACAAATCATTGACAGAGAGATAAAGGGTAGAGATAGATAGACAATAAATACATAGAAGCTAGAGAGATGGACAGTAAAGAGACAGAAAGATCATGAGGCAGACAGATGATAAATCAATACACAATACAGACAGGTTGGACAAACAGCCAGATAGAGCAAACTAGAAATCGATATATACTCAAATCCTTCTCCCTTTTTATTTACCACTCTAAGTAACAGCTTCGGGAAACACTCCAGGAGGCATTTAAAAATCAGAAGAGAGTACTGAGGGAATAACCTTATGGTACAGCAAAAAGACTTCCATGTCCCCAGGTCCCAGATTTAATTCCCAGCACCGCCAGAAGCCAGAGCTGAGCAAAGCTCTGATTAAAATGAAATTTACATAGACAAGTAGAAAACAAATCAGAGTGCAGCCAGATTTTCTCACAAGAAAGCATTTTACATTAGCACAGTGCTGAAGTAATAATAATAATAATAATAATAATAATAATAATAGCCTTTAGTTAGATATCAGCCCGAAGAAGGGTGCATTGGATTGACCTTCCCGTGGTGCATCTCGTGAGTACCCATTCATTGGGGAAACTGACGATCCTTCCTAGCCGACTGAATCCACATGGATCCCAGTCACTTTCAAAGCCAGCAACAAGCAGCTCCTGACAGCTTTCAAGCTGTTGGTCCTGCTCTTCGAGAGTCCTCCAACTTAATGTTGAGGGGTTGTCCTTTGCCAAACGCGTTCTTATTGGTCAATTGGAGGTACAGCATCAGGCAGATGTTATCTGCCTACAAGAAACACATATAGCAGTCAATGAAGCTGCTCAATTCACTATCAGTGGATTCGATTTAATATGCTATAATCTCCATCCTAAACACGGCCGAGCCATCTACGCCAAATCGTGTCTTGCGGACGTTTACCATACAGCCTTTTCAACCTTCTACGACTCCATTACTATTGGAACTATTCAGCTCGTCAACGTATATAAGCCTCCCAGTGCCTCATGGGATAATGAGGTCCTGCCTAGCCCGAATCACCCAGCCGTTTACGTTGGAGACTTTAATAGTCATCACCAAGACTGGGGATATTCCTCCACTCGTGCTGACAGCTCTATCTTAGCCAATTGGGCTTCAGCAAATGACCTCTCCCTATTATACGATCCCAAACAGCCAGGCTCTTTTCACAGACTCGTCACCCGACCTGTGCTGGGTTAGCACAGTCAACGGCCAAGCCTTTCCCGCTACGAGACAAGTTCTCAAGATCTTCCTGCACAGTCATCACCGCCCAGCTATCATCCACATTGGTCTCCAGCTCCCATTGATTCTGTGCTCGGAGAAACTAAGATGGAACTTTCAGAAAGCAAACTGGCGTCTGTTCAGTGATCTTACCAACAAATCTATTCCTGCAGTTCCAATTAACTCTATCTCCTCTGAAGATTCCTACAGGCGCTTCCGCCAAGCCATCTTCAAAGCAGCTTCCCAAGCCATTCCTCGTGGGAGACGTGCTAACTATACGCCTTGTCTTGATGCTGAATGCGAGCAACTACTAAAGCAGTCTGATGAGTCGGGCGACCCAGATGTGGCTGACCATCTCATTGCCTCCCTGGATGCAGCATGCCAAGCCCGCTGGCAACAACTCAAGGAAAGTCTGAACTTCACCCTCTCAAGTAGGAAGGCCTGGAAGCTTCTTCACAGACTGGGTGCCGGTAGCCAACCCCCTCCCGTCTCCCATCCTCCCGTATCTTCAAACTCAGTGGCCAGTCACCTAACTCAAGTTGGACGTGCTAAGATTGACCCAGTCTAGAAAAGAGAAATTTCTCATGAGTGGTCATCCCACGTCCAGTTATCTTGTCCATCTCCAAAACTCTCTCCCTTTACACTGTCTGAACTGGAAGACGCTTTGAAGAGGGTTAAACCGGGAACAGCTGCTGGCTATGATAACATCACCCCAGAACTCATTCTTAACCTGGGTCCCGTGGCAAAGAAGTGGCTCGCTTCATTCCTGTCCCACATCTTGGAATCTGAGTCTATGCCCAAAGTTTGGCGTCGTGCGAAGATTATAGCGGTTTTGAAACCAAAGAAAGACCCAACACTGGCCGCCAGCTATAGACCAATTTCTCTCCTCTCCATGTGTTACAAACTCCTTGAGAGGCTGCTTCTGTCACGTATTTCTCATCTTACAGAGAAATTCCTATCACCCGCCCAAGCTGGTTTCTGCCCAGGAAGATCTACCTGCAAACAAGCCCTGGCCCTCTCAACTTACATTGAAAATGGATTCCAGAAGAATTTAAAGGCGGGTGCTGTCTTTGTTGATCTCACAGCAGCCTATGACACGGTCTGGCACCGTGGTCTCCTAGTCAAGATCTCAAGATGCCTGCCTCCATGGGTGGCCAACACTATATCGTTTCTTCTCCAAAACAGAAGATTCCGGGTGCATCTGGGTGACAAGTCTAGCAGATGGAGACTTGTCTCAAGTGGCCTCCCCCAGGGTTCTGTTCTGGCTCCTACGCTATTTAATATTTACATCAATGACCTCCCAGAAACTTCTTCAAGGAAGTTCATCTACGCAGATGACATCTGCTGTGCAACTCAGGCATCCAAGTTCGACATCCTCGAGGAAACACTCACGAAAGACATGTCTCTGATATCTGATTACTGTAAAAAATGGCGACTAATCCCTAGCACTGCTAAAACGGTATCATCCGTTTTCCATCTATACCATGCCTCAGCCTCCCGTGAGCTTAATGTGCAGCTTGGCGATACGAGAATCCGGCATGAAGCCCAGCCAGTCTATCTTGGCGTTACTCTCGATCGCATTCTGTCATTTCACGAACATCTCATAAAAACTGCAGCAAAGGTGGGCGTGAGGAATAACATCATTGCAAGACTGGCCAGCTCCTCATGGGGCGCGAGCGCTTCCACACTACGATCATCATCTCTGGCATTATGCTATTCCACTGCAGAATACTGTGCCCCAGTATGGTTCCGTAGCCCCCATGTCCACTTGGTTGATTCCAAATTATATTCCTCCATGAGGATAATTTCTGGAACCATCCGTTCCACCCCGGTTCCATGGCTGCCAGTTCTTAGCAACATCGCCCCGCCAGATATTCGTCGAGATGCGGCATCATCTAAGTTCATTTCCCATGTCTACGCTCGACCGGACCTGCCAATATACGTGGATATCTTCGCCCACCCTGTCCAACGCTTGACGTCTTGTCACCCAATCTGGTCCCCTACGCCTACACTGAACTTCTCTGTTCCAGACTCTTGGAAACAGAGCTGGCAGTCAGCTGAGGTCAAGAACAAACACCTCATCACAGACCCCTGAAGCGTCAACCCGGCTTTGACCTAGCACGTTATGATTGGGCCCTCCTCAATCGCTATCGAACAGGCCATGGCCGGTGCACCACTATGTTCCATTGCTGGGGAGCCAGAGATGACCCGAACTGCCCCTGCGGCTCCAGACAGACTATGACCCACAGTCAACGACTGCCACCTCTCCAGATTCAAAGGAGGTCTTGAAACTTTACATCAGGCTCAACCTGACGCTGTTGACTGGCTACGGAAGAAGGGCAAATGCTAGAAGAAGAAGCCCGAAGAAGAACTATTGGCATGTCTGGAAGGAGTGATCTTTCCCTTCCAGTTACATCCTTCAATTTGTGTTCTTTTTGCTATCAGGGTACGGGAGTGGTGGTGGACTGAGGGGAGGAAATGACAGATGAGAGAGAAGGAGAGTAAACACCCTCCTTAGCACCAAGCAACTTGAGTAGCTCCAGCTGAGTTAAGTAGAAAATATTTTATTTATTTTTATATTTGTCAGTATCTTTATTTATTGAATGGACAGCCAGAAATTGAGAGGGAAGGGGGTGATAGAGAGGGAGAGAGACACATCTACAACAGTGCTTCATCACTCACAAAGCTTTCCCTCTGCAGGTGGGGCCTGGGGGCTCGAACCTGGGCCCTTGTGCATTATTACATGTGTACTCAACTAGGTGCGCCACCATCCAGTCCTGAATTCATTTTATTTTCATTGTCAAGATGGTTACTGGGCCATTAGGTAACTGGCTCATCTATTAGTTTTTGCTCCACATCTCAAAACATCCCTGTTGCCCTCAGAGGCCCAGTGGGGGCCTCCCATGAATGGCTAAGGCATGAACAATAAGTAAACCTCAAAAGAGACTTCCAAGTCCCGAAAGACTGAGGGTTGGATCTCTGTAGTGCTGAAATCAGGGAGTGACTTTTCTGAGCACTAAATGAATCTCTCCCAGCCCATGAGAATGAGAGTCTTGGAAAGGTCCTCACAAGTGCAGCCCTCAATTACTTGTAGAATTAGTATGTTGTTCTTGGGGCCTGTGAAATAGCTCACTTGGATAGTGTGCTGCTTTGTCACGTTCATGACCCAGGTTCGAACCCAGCCCCCACCACACTGAAGGAAGCTAGTACGCTATGGTCTTGGTCTCTTTCTCTCTACCCCTTTCTCTTTTCTCCGTTCTACTCTCCACCCCACCCCATGCCCCTGCCTCTCTGTAATATATATATATATATATATATATATATATATATATATATATATATATATGTTGCTCCTGATTTTCTGCCAAGAATCAGAATACAATCACACCCCTATTACTCACCAACACAGAGAGACTAAATTTCACCTTAGAAACTTAAACAGAAGGGGAGGAGGGATTAAATGCTCAATTTCGTGACCTGTCAGACTGCAAATACCTTGACTCTTCGTGCGTCTCCGACAGATACATGAGTGCCATGACACACTATGATTCAGACAGTGAGCGTAAGTGGTTTCACGCATGGCACCTACCTCATACACAGGGAGCATTCGAGATCAGAGGCGTCAAAAGATGCAGGTTGGATGTTGAAATCAGGCTTGGACCCCTGGTCAGTGGAAACATCTGTGGTTCAGAAAACAGGGTGTCAGAGCTGAGCCAGCCTAGGTTTGTTTCACAGACAGCACAGAACCACTCCAGATGGTTCAACGATACACTGAACACCTTATGGGTACAAGGCCCATGGTCCTATGATCCCCTGCAGTGCATGTGACAGATATTCTGATTTATCTTTCCCTTTCCTTCTCCCATCCCTCCCTCTCCCTCTCTCCTCCCTCTCCCTTATTCTCTTCCTCTCCCTTTCCCCATCCTCTCCCTCTCCCTCTCATTCTCTCCCTCTCATTCTCATTCTTTCCCTCTCCCTCTCATCCTCTCCCTCTCCTCTTCCTCTCATTTTCTCTCTCTCTCTCTCCCTCTCCCTCTTGCTCTCATACTCTCCCTCCCTCTTTCCTCTTTCTGAAAGAAGCTGATATTGAATCTTGCCACACTGCCAACCTCTGTCAGAAAAATGTACCAATCAATAGCTGCTGCTTCTCAGATACCTACCTGTGTGACCCAACTAGGAATGAGTGGAGTGTGTGTGTGTGTGAGGGGGTAACCCCCACTTCTCAGTTCCTCATTGCTGAAATGGGGAGGAGGCTTCCTTAGCCTGGAAGTAAGTTTTGCAAGTAAGTGATTGTGCAGAGATCATGCATAATCATGTATGATCACGCATGAGAGATCATTCTGGAATAGTCTGGAATAGTTGGCTCGCTATTATGCCTTGGATTGTCATAGTAACTGCTCTAAGACACTGGCAGTGCAGGAGGGACACAGGCTCTCCTAGGTAGCACAGGTGACACCTCTAGAGACTGAGGAAGATGGATGAGTAACCTACAACTTCTCCCCAGTCCTCTTTGCTTGGGGGTGGGTGAGAGTTGGTACCTTGTTTGGATGTCTTCGTAGGTGCCTCCAGGTCCAGGGCTTCAGTCTGACAGTGTTTTCTTTTCTTTTCCTGCCGTTTGCCAGTCTTCATGGCAGCACCCTCCTGCTCTTCTTCTCTTGCTTGGGGGTTCACACTATCTGGACATCCATCCACCTTGGTTTCAGACGGGTTGCTGTCCCCTGTGGCTGCTGGTTCCCCTTGTTGAGAACAGTGGGGGAGCTCAGTGCTTTCCTGGGAGAATCAAGAACCGAGAGCAGGTCAGACCCTACTCAGGAACCTTGTTGTTCTTATCCAGAGTGGACAAGAAAAAAAAAAGAACCAAAAAACAGCAGCTGACCAGGCAGTAGAGATGGAGTTGACCAGCAGTTGACCAGCAAGTGACCAGGCAGTAGAGATGGAGCTTAATTAGATGGGGGTGGGGGTGGTGGCAAGGCATAGTATCCACTTCCAGTGTGTGTGTGCGGGGGGCAAGACATAGTACCTACTTCCTATTCACACCACAGAGGCTACAAAGGCATGTCCAGTGTGGGAAGAGTTGAGGAACTTTCTAAACAAAACAGAAAGGCATGTAGGGCAAAGACACCTTGTTCAGTGACAAAGAGGAGAAAAGTCAAATCAACCAGCCTTCTTTCTCCAATCCAAATCACTCCCCAGTTCCCACTTTAAAGAAATTGAGGCAAGAAGAGAAGGTACACAATGTACCCCAATACTTCCTTCTCACCCTCAGCGTCAAGTCAGCCCACCCTAAACCCCCATGGTCCCAGCACCAAAAGGGCTTTTGCTAAGAGTTGGGCACAGAAGTCACCACAGCTGACTTCATGCTCCAGGACTGTGTTATTCTGATCTAATGAACCAGGGACATGCTTTTCCTTTTCTGAGATACTGCATGGAAATTTTGAAAAAGGAGGATAAAGCATCTGACAAAACCTTTGGGATGCCCTTTACTTTTACCATTATTGGGGGAAATAATGATTGACAGTAGATACAGTTGTCGGTATATGTGTAGAATTTCTCAGTTTTCTGCAAAATCTTCTCACCCCCATCCTAGGTCTTCTCCAACATCATACACCAAGAGCTTCCCCACCCACACACACCCCAGAGTCCTTTACAATACACTAAACCCAGTCTAAGTTCTCCTTTATGTTCTTATGCCTCAACTTCTGTCATTGAGTGAGATCTTCCCATATTAGTCCTTCTCTTTCTCACTTATCACATTTAATATAATTCTTTCAAGCTCCATCCAAGATGAGATGAAGAAGGTGAATTTATTGCCCTTTGCCTTTTAAAGAATCACCCTATGGGAAAGGATATACGATGGGCTGGGTAGTGGTACATCCAATAGAGCATGCACATTATCATGTCTGAGTAACTGGGTTCAAGCCCCCAGTCTCCACTTGTGGTGGGGAACAGCTTCACAAGTGGTGAAGCAGGGCTGCAGGTGTCTCCTTCTCTTCCTCTCTATCTCCCCCTTCCCTCTTCTCATTAACTCCATATAATAAATAAATAAAATGTGACACCAAAGCTAGAAATAAACCCAACACCTAGCTGGTGATGCCAAATTACCTAGAGAAGACCTCTTTATTCTAACTCCATAAGCCATAGGCCCAAATGCCCATTCAGTTTTTGCCCCTGCAATTCCATACCCCCTTCCCCAGAAGGAAGAGGAAAATAAGAAGAAGGGGGGAAGAAGGAGAAGAAGAAGGAAAGAAGGAAAGAAGGAAGAAAGGAAGGAAAGAAGGAAGGAAAGAAGGAAGGAAGGAAGGAAGGAAGGAAGGAAGGAAAGAAGGAAGGCAGATAGACAGACAATGGAATACTACTCAGAAATTTTAAATGGTGAATTAACCTTCTTCCCCTCATCTTGTATGGAGCTTGACAGAATCATGTTAAGGGAGATAAGCAAGAAAGAGAAGAATGAATATGGGATGATCTCACTCATGGACAGAAGTTGGAAATCAAGAACAGATAGGAAAATACAAAGCGGAACTTGGACTGGAGTTGGTGTATCACACCAAAATAAAAGACTCTGGGGAGGTGGTGGTGGGGTGTTCAGGTCCTGGAACATGATGGCAGAGGAGGACCTAGGTGGGGGGTTAGAATGTTATATGAAAAAATGAGAAATGTTATACATGTCCAAAATACTGTTGATAGTAAACCATTAATCCACCAATAAAGAAACAAAGAAAGGAAGGAAGGGAGGGAGGGAGGGAGGAGGGAGGGAGGGAGGAGGGAAGGAAGGAAGGAAGGAAGGAAGGAAGGAAGAAAGAAAGAAAGAAAGAAAGAAAGAAAGAAAGAAAGAAAGAAGAAAACTGGAAGATCAATTAAAATGGAGAGGAAAACAGTGTGGTGAAGAGGAGGGCATGGGTCTGTAACCTGAAAAAGTTCAGGTTTTCATTTTCATTTTTTTCAGTTCTAAGCATGGAACTAGGCTACTTCAATGCTCACTGAGCCCTAGGTATTATAAGCAGTAGAGTGTACTGCCTTACAAAAGCCAAGTTTTCCTTCCTCATTTTTTTCCTCGGGGTTGAGGGAGACCTAATCCCTCACCCTGCAGCAGGTGAACGGCTGGGGCTATGAGTTGTCTTCGTCTCTGATTGGAAAGCAGTGAGAAATCCCTCCATGAGCTTGGGCCTGGTGTCAGTGTACCCCATCATGTCCCAGTGATCTCAGGAAGCTTTGCAAATCTACTAGTGGCTCTCCTCTGATTTCAGAAACTACTCTCTAAGTTCTGCATCTCCTCTCTCTCTCTCCCATCTCTCTCTCTCTCTCTCTCTCTCTCTCTCTCTTCCACTGTTTTATTGCACCTCCAGGACAGTGAAAGAAGTAGGGAAAGTGGCAGGTTTCCACCTGTCAGGGAACCCTAAAAGCCATGGGATGAGTTTATAGAGTCACAATTTGGGGGGGGGGGTAGTGATTCTGCCTCAAAATGTTTCAGTAAAAGGAATTTCAGCTCAAAACTGCCTATGGCAATATGGGAGGTGGACTGTGGTTATAGCTTTGAATCTAAGAGCATGTAAGGTGTGGAGATGGATATCTAATCTAATGTCCCAGAGTGATGCTCTGGTCCCCTCCCTCTCTCTGTTTCTCCTTCTCCCTCACTCTCTTCCTTCCTTCCTCCCTCCCTCCCTCTCTTTCTCCTTCTCCCTCACTCTCTCCCTTACTCCCTCTCTTTCTCCTTCTCCCTCACTTTCTCCCTTCCTCTCTCCATCCCTCTCTCCTTCTCTCTCCCTCTCTCCCTTCCTCCCTCCCTCCCTCTCTTTCTCCTTCTCCCTCACTTTCTCCCTTCCTCTCTCCATCCCTCTCTCCTTCTCTCTCCCTCTCTCCCTTCCTCCCTCCCTCCCTCTCTTTCTCCTCCCTCACTCTCTCCTCCTTCCTTCTCCCTCTCTCCCCTTTTATCCTTCTCCCTCTCTCTCCTTTTCTCCCTCTCCTTCACTCTTCCCCTCTCTCTTCTCCCTCTTCCTCTCTCATAAATAAGTTTAAATTAATTGAAAATTCCCTTCAAGTGCTGACTTCAGAGTCCCAATTTCCGTGCACCGGACCTCTGCTGGAAAAGCCAGGGCTTGGAGCCTATTTTCTTTGCATCTTCCCTGACTCCCCCCCCCCGCCCCCACCCCACCTGCCCCACTACCACCATGGTTCTGTTTCTTTCCTTTGTTCTCAAACAAATGTCTGGCTTCCTCCTTGGAACCTGTACTCAACGTTTCCCAAATTGCTTCCCTCTTCCTGGCTACAAGTGTTTGGGGAAGTCTATTTTATGTGGACAACACAACACAACACAGGAATATAAACTCACCTGCATTTGAGGAACAAGTCTTTACACAAGGATCTCAACCGGCACTCAAAAACCAGCCACTCAGCCCAAACACACACAACCCTGAGAAGGAGGATTACCTGGCCCTTTGCCCAGCTCTCCCTTGCACTGAGAAAGTCACCACCCAAGGGAACCAATTCCTTTCTCACTCAGTCAAATATCTCTCAATGGGGTCTGACCAAGAACTGAAAGATGAAGGTAATGAATAAACCTGGGAGGGGGCTGAGTAGTGGTGCACACAGCTGAGTACACACACACATTGACGTGTGCAAGGGCCTGGGTTCAACTCCCACCTGCAGGGGGAAAGCTATGTAAGCAGTGAAGCAAGTCTGTGGGTCTCTCTCTCTCTCTCTCTCTCTCTCTCTCCTCTCTCCTCTCTCTCTTCTCTCTCACTCTCTCCCTCCCTCCCTCCTTTCTCAATTTCTCTCTGTCCTATCAAAAATATATAAATAAAAAATGGCCACCAGCAGCAATGGACTCATAGTGCTGACACTGATCTCTAAAGATAACCCAGGTGGTAATTAAAAAAAACTGTATAAACCTATCTCTTACTGTCTATCAAAAATAAAATTTTTAAAAAAGAATACTGAGATTGGTGGAGGCATGCAGGCACTGAGTCCTGGTAAAAATCCTGGTGGCATAGAAACAGGGTGTTGTTGGGAAACAGCATAAAAGGTTCTGTATAAAGACGTTCATTCTTGAGGCTCCAACACCTCAGGTTCAATTCCTCATACCGCCATAAGCAGACCTGAACAGTGCTCTGGTAAAAACAAACAGACAGAGAAAAATGACAAACCTTCTACTGGGTTGGGGAAATTCCTCAGCTGGCAGAGCACAGGACTTGCATGCCTGAGACTCCCAGTTTGGAGTTTAATTCCTGGTACCATATCCACCAGAGTGGTGCCCTGGCTCTCTCTCTTTCTCCCTCTCTCTCCTTCACCCCTTCTGTCTCTCTCCCTTTCCCCCCTTCCTCTATCCTTCTCTCTATCATAATTTAAATAACAAAGTCAGGGGTCAGGAGGTGACATACCTGGGTCTGAGTGCACACATTACCATGAGTAAGGACACAGGTTTGAGCCCCTGCACCCCACCTGCAGAGAAGAAGCAGGTCTGCAAGGTGTCTCTCTTTCTCCCCGTTTCTATCAACCTCTCGCTCACAATTTTTCTCTGTCCTACCAAATAAAAATAGAAAGGAAAAAAAAAAGAGAAACAAATAGCTACCAGGAGCGGTAGATTCAGTGTCAGTATTGAACCCTGGTGGCAATTTAAAAAAAATGTATTTTGCAAAAATATTTCTAGCAAAGAACATAGCATAGCTACTGAAAATCCCAGTTCTTCTTTCTTGGGAGCAAAAGGGAAGGAAGAGAATGAAGAGAAGAGAGAAGGAAGAGAAGAGGTAGAGCTAACCGCCCCCCCCCCCAAAACAGTTTACCCACCAAATTACGAAGAGTCCCGAGTGAGGTGGGTGAGTTGACTTTTACCTGAGACAGCTTGGGTAGCTTGTGGCTGACACCTTCAGAAACCACTGACTCTGTGTTCCTTTAATCTAAGGCGAGTTGCCAACAGCTTCAGAATATCAGGAGACTGTTCCTGAGAAGCCCCTCCTCCCCCAAGACTAATGGTGAGAAGAAACTAAGGAGAAGCTGTGACATAAAACAGAAGACTTCACTACTAACATTTCTTTGGGAGCTCAGACAAGGGGGTGGGGGCAGGGCAGGGCAGGGCAGGAGGCAGGGCTGAGAAGGCAGAAGGCTAAAATCAGACACACACACACCCCATACATCCCAGGCAGGGGCCCTCACTTCAAGGTGTATCACCATCACTTGGGGAGCTCACGGTAACTCCAGACTCTCAATCCCCATGCCTGGCAGCTTCTTCCTGGGTGCAAGTGTGGCCAGGGGACCTGCATTCTTTTTTTAAAATTTTATTTATTTATTTATTTTTCCTTTTGTTGCCCTTGTTGTCTTTTTATTGTTGTTGTAGTTATTGTTGTTATTGATGTCCTCATTGTCGGATAGGATAGAGAGAAATGGAGAGAGGAGGGGAAGACAGAGAAGGGGAGAGAAAGATAGACACCTGCAGACCTGCTTCACTGCCTGTGAAACGACGCCCCTGAAGGTGGGGAGCCAGGGATCGAACCAGGATCCTTATGTTGGTCCTTTTGCTTTGTGACACGTGCGCTTAACCAGCTGTGCTACCTCCCAACTCCTGGGAACCTGCATTCTTAAAAGGTCCCCAAAGGCCTCTGCAGGACCTTGCCCCTCAGTGTAGAACAACAATGGTAGAAACTGCCCCACTGTAAGAAAGGAGGCTTGGTCAAAATATTCTGCCTCTCTTATTTCAGAAAGACTGGTCCTGAAATAAGTGCAGCCTAAAATGTTCCTAGCTATAACCATGGAATGTAATCTCATACCAGTAGAGATGCAGAGGTTACATAGGCTCCTGTGCTAAATGTGAATAGGCATGAGCCCTAGGTAAGATCGATGGGGTTTCAGTTAACAGTAGTTATATACTTGCCCTATATTTGGGAGCTACTCTCTGCCCTGATCCAACTTTCTGATCCTATTCCCAACTCTGACCCATCTTCCCAGACTACACTTTTAGTCCACCAGCATGTTAGCTGTCAGGCTCAGGCAAAAATTAGTAAAGTCATGGGCCCCTTAGAATATACCTAAAATAGACTTGCTAACTTCTTCCAACATCAAGACCCCAATTCTAATGCACTATATTCTTCCCTCTAGGTTCCTGATTATTAAACAATTTGTTCTGCTTTGTATCTTCATGCTTTTTTAGCCACCAAGCTGCAGATGCTACCATGATGCCAGCCTGAATTCCCTGGTCAGATAACCTTACCAATGAGTCCTGGAACCCCACCTCCCCAGATAGAAACAGGATGGGGGTATGGATTAACCTATCAATGCCCATATCCAGCAGAGAAGCAATTACAGAAGCTAGATCCCCCACCTTCTGCACCCCATAAAGGTCTCTGATCCATACTTCCAGTGGGATAAAGAATAGGGAAGCTTCCAATGAAGGGGATGGGATATGGAATTCTGGTGGTGAGAAATGTATAGAATTGTACCCCTCTTATCCCACAATATCATTATTAACTCACTAGTAAAATTAAAAAATAAAAAAAGAAAGAAAAGGTCCCACACAAGCTTGTGCCACCGTAACTAAAGTTAAGAGTCACCATCATTTCACAGAAATGTCTGCAGTGGGAGACGGTGGGATTCCCTGTGAGTAAAGAGACAGAGACAGAGAGGTGCCTTTGGGAGAGAAACATGGGCTAGGGGCCCCCTGGGGTCCCACCCAGAGCACTACAGTGGGTAGAAGCCTGCAAACTTCCCCCTGGATCCCTCACTATTTCTTCTTTCTGTCTCCCTGTCTTGCTTGCCCCTTCCTTAGCCACCATCCCTGGATTTCTACTTCTTTACTTTTTAAAATATTTATTTATGTATTTATTCCTTTTTGTTGCCCTTGTTATTTTATTGTAGTTATTATTGTTGTTGTTATTGATGTCATCATTGTTGGATAGGACAGAGAGAAATGGAGAGACGAGGGGTGGGGGGTAAGACACCTGCAGACCTGCTTCACCACTTGTGAAGTGACTCCCCTGCAGGTGGGGAGCTGGGGGTTTGAACCAGGATCCTTATGCCGGTCCTTGTGATTTGTGCCACGTGCACTTAACCTGCTGTGCTACAACCCGACTCCAGGATTTCTACTTCTGCAATGAAGTGTGAGAAAAGGCAGAGGCCAGCCGACCTCCCTGTCTCCCTCCTCTCTCAGCCTCTCCTCTCCCTTTCTGGCCTTTAATTCTCAGAGAACATCAGGAGACTTCAAGTTCAGAGGAAGGAAGGAGGCAGGTTTCCTCTTGCAGTTGGATCACTTGCAGGGGGAGAGAGAGCAGATCACGGAAAGGTACTAGAAGTTCAAGCCATGGGTTCCAGGAAAGGCCACACCATTCCCTGCATATGATCTGACTTCAATTCTCCCCCTTGCCAGCAGGGGGCATGAACACAGCCAAGCACATTGCACGCAGCAGGCAAGCAGGAAAATAGATCACTTGTTTTCTAAGACACTTTCAAAGGGTTCAGTACTTAGTAGCCCTGTAATCTTGAGGGGTTCACTAAAGGATTCCCCAAATCCTCATTCAGGAGTTTAGGCATGCTTGGCCACATTCCCTCCTTGATCAGCACTTGAAGCCAAACTTTTCAGGCTCCTAGGCTCCTTCCTCTGCTGTCCCAGTCTCATGCCAGCCTCAGTGACCACAGCAGATGTGCGCCTTCCTCTCTAAGAAGCTTCAGGAGGGCATGGGACAGACTTATAGAAATGCTCATCAAATCGGAGGGATTTTCATTAAAACTGTAATCTGCCCAAGAAGATGAACAGAAGGAGGACTAGGGTTCAGGCAGAGAGTCCTCCTTCTTCTTTCTGGCATTGAAAAACCCACTTCCCAGGTGGGTGAGTTAGCAGACTGAGATGGGGAAGTGCTAGTGTCAAGGAAGCCCTCCTGGGAGTGTCCAAGGGGAGCCACCCACATCTGCCTTTTGGGAATTCTCTTCCAAAGAGGGTGATACTCTCCAGTGTCTCCACCCTGAGAGAATGAGGTAGTGGAGAGGAAGTGGAGGCAGAAATCTACAGAAACAAAGCCAAAACAACGACACTGTGTGTCTTTCCTTTACTACCACAGAGCCAGTTTTGAGGCCTTTTCAATGGCTTTGGAAAAGCAAAATGGGGGAGGAGGGCCACTCAATGAGAATAATCTATCCATGCAGGTGAGCATCCATTTTACCTCAGTGGAGGCCTTAGAGAAGTTCCAAGTGGTCAAGAACAAAATGGAGGAAACTGGAGATGATTATGCTGAGTGGCATAAGAGGTGAAGGGCAACTACCAGAGGTTTTTGCAAATATGTGGAATGTAAATGACTAAAACCAGTGAACTTGTAAAAACAAAAAAGGAGGTAGCTAGACTGTCTGTCAAGCAATGTGAGAACTAAGACAGTTATAGAGCTTGGGGGTGCAAAGGCCGGGCAGTACACATTGGGTTAAGTTCACATAGTACAAAGCATAAGAACCCACACAAGGATCCTGGTTCAAGCCTCTGGCTCCCTGTCTGATGGGGGGGCGCTGTCACTTCACAAGCAGTGAAACAGGTCTGCAGTTGTCTATTTTTCTCTCTCCCTCTCTATCTTCCCCTCCTATCTCAATTCCTCTCTGTTCTATCAAGAAAAAAAAATGGCCACAGGAGCAATGGATTCATAGTGCAGACATGATAACCCTGGAAGGAAAAGAGAGATAGAGAGAGAGAGAGAGAGAGGTGGATGAGAGATTAGAGTGCTGAGGGTGGGGGTTCTTCAATTGGAAAGAAAGATGGTGGAGTGTCTCTGAGGTCAGACTCTGAAAGCAAACAAAATTGCATAGTCAGTGTTGGACCACCAATCACTTGACTGTATGACCACTGGAACATTAGTAAGTCTTGGTTTCCTCACTGTCTAGTCTTTTCCATGGGTGGGGGGAGGAGCATGGTAAAACTGAGCCTCACAGGGAACTTGTGGGGAAGGGTTGTTTCATCAGCAAAAATTCCACAATGTAGGGTCAGGTACAAAGGCAGTGCTCTGTAACTGTTAGCTTTTGTCATGTTCATACACTCTATGGATGACACTGAAGATATGAGAAAGGGGCCACAGCTTAGAGCAGTGCATCTCTCCACAGACCTTACCCACCTTCCCAAATCTGCTCAAAGTAACTCCTCAGAAAAGCAGACCCAATTTATCCAGTGGACATTCAAGCACTAATTAACAGGAACATATGCACACCTATGTTCATAGCTGCATCATTCATGATAGCCCAAGACTGGAAGCAGCCTAAATGCCCAGCATCACATAAGATTGCCTAAGGAAGTTATGGAATATATATTCCATGGATACTACTCTGCGATCCAAAAAAGATGATATTGTGACCTTTGGGACAAACTGGATAGAACTGGAGGTGATTGTGCTTAGTGAAATAAGTAAAGAGGTGAAAGACAACTACCATATGGTTTCACTCATATGTGGAATCTAGAGATCTGACTCATGAACTTGCCGGAAAAAAATAATTCAAACAGAAGCAAGCAAACTGTTTGCAAGACTTATGAGAAGTATGGTGGTTATTTGGCAGGTGGGAGGGTAAGGGTACAGAACTTAGTGAGTGTGGTGTGGAACCTTACAATCTTATAACAAACTATTAATAACAAATTAAAAATTAAATTAAAAAAAATGCAAGAAAGAAGGAGGATGAAGAGAAGAAGAAGGAGAGCAAGCCCAACTTCCAGAGATCTGTTCATCCTAATCCATTGCTCTCACTTACCACCGTTTCTGCCTGGAGCCTTTGGGAATCTGTCCTGTCTCTCTCCCTTAAGTTATGGCTTTACCATTGACATTGGGAAAGAAACACTCAGCACAAGAAGACAGAGGTAATGGCTGACTGACAGCCTTTAACTTCCAGGCCTCCAAACCAGATGCTCCAGAAACAGCTGCAAGATAGTAAGCCCCCAAGTCTGTGATTTGATGAGTCAAGGACTCCACTATGTCACACACTTTGTTGAGGTAGCAATCACGTTCTCCCGAGGACCCAGGAGCAGGCCTGCCTCCCTGGAATGGTTTCTGGTCCATAAGGGCCTTCAGTGTGTGAGTCAGCACATGGGTATCTTCCCAGTAAAGACACTGAAGGTTGGGACCCTGCTTGGGGCACAGGTGAAGAGGCCCCACACCCCTTCCAAGGAGGTGGCTGAGGCTGGAAAAGCTGTACCCAGCCATGGAAGGGCTCCACACCCACAGGAAACCCCAAATTTCAGACCCCTCAGTAGCTTTGGGGATCACTTCAGTGGTTGTTTTGTTAGTTTGTTTATTACCAGAGTATGGCCCAGCTCTGGCTCCTGGTGGTACCAGGGATTGAAGCTGGGACTTTGGAGCCTCAGACATGAAAGTCTTTTTGCATCATCACTATGCTATCTCTCCATCAAGCATGGAAGTCTGTATCTTTCTCTTCTTCCTTTTTCTCTTTTTAACCAAAGCACTATTCAGCTCCGGTTTATGGTAGTGCTGAGAGTTGAACCTGGGACTTTGGAGTCTTAGGCCTGAAAGTATCTTTGCATAACCACTATGTTATCTCCCTATGAGACACCCAAGTCTTTTTGCAGAACCATTCTACCATTCTGCTATCTACCCTTTCTCTGGTTTGGTTTTATAATCCCACTGGTCATCTGTCCTCTGCATAAAACAAAACAAACAAAAAACCTTTTCTACAAAAACACAGGAACAGGGACTAGGTGGTAGTGCACCCGGTTGAGCACACATGTTACAATGCACTAGGACCTGGATTTAAGCTCCTATTCCCCACCTGCAGGAGAGAAAGCTTTGTGAGTGGTGAAGCAGTGTTGCAAGTGTCTCTCTGTCTCTCTCCCTCTACCAGCCCCCCTTTCTCTCAATATCTTGCTGTCTGTATCCAATAAATAAATAAAGGTTAAAAAAAAGCATGAGGTTTCAAGTTTGATCCCCCAGCATCTCATGTGCAAAAAAAATAAAAGCAGGATCCACTTGAGCTGCTAGGGTTTACCAAAAGGACAGTGCTTTAGGGCAATTAGTTGGCCCTTGTGTCTCCCTATGGTCCACTTGCCCCACAGAGTCACCCACATACGACTCTTAAATGCCAAGGAGAGTGAGCCCCTCACTGGCCTTGCTGGGGAAGCCATATAGGTAGGAACCAGCGGAAAGTTGGCTGTGGTGTCATCCCTACTCACCCTTTGGGCTTCCGTGCAGGCTAGCTTGTTCTTTCCATCAAGGGACACACAGTAGAGAAACTCACGCAGTGCTTCCTCCACCTTGCCCAAGGTGGCTAAGGCCTGGGCTTTTCTGAAATGGGCCTGCAAGAAACCATACACACTCAGTCCCATCTGCGAGTATTTCATTAGCGCCAATCTGCTCCACCGCCCTGGCCCAGCACTTAGTGAGGCTGCTTTGTGGTGCCAGTGTTAGCCAGGGGGGGCTGCAAGGAGGGTAGAGTGGTGCTTTGAGTGGGTGTCGTGAGGCCTTGGGTTCATTTCCTAGAAATGTATAGAATGAGGGAGGGGTCCTGGGGTCGCAGAGGGGATTCGACATTAGAGCTCTGGTCTTCATGAGGTGGCTCTGGATCTGATCCTAAAGTGGTCGTAGTGGTGCGGGGTGCTATGTAAAAACACATAGTACAAGCGTAAGGGCCCACACAAGTATCCCACTTCAAGCCCCCAGCTCCCCACCTGTAGGGGGATTGCTTCACAAGCGGTGAAGCAGATCTAGATCTTCAGGTGTCTTTTTCTCTCTTCTCTATCTTCCTCCTCCCAATTTCTCTCTGAAATATCAAAAAAGAAACTGAAAAAATGACTTCAGGAGTAGTGGGTTTATAGCATAGGCACCAGGCCCCAAAAATAACTCTTTAGGCAAAAAAAAAGGGGGGGACAGAGAGGTATTTTGACTCTTCAATTAAAACAAAAAATTGTTTTTCAAAGTCTGTGCTATAATGTAACCATCTATTCTGAAATCATTTTAATTCTTTCTTTCTTTTTTTTGCCACCATGATTATCACTAAGTGCCTGCACGATGATCCCACCACTCCCAGCATAGTGAGATGTAGAGAGCTAGAAAGGGAGAAGGAGGTGGCCAGGCAGTGGCACACCTGGTTACTATGCAGAAAAATGTGTGCAAGGACCGGGGGGACACTTCATAAGTTATGAAGCAAGTCTGCAGGTGTCTATCTTTCTCTCCCTCTCTTTTTAATTTTTTTATTATCTTTATTTCTTTATTGGATACAGTCAGAAACTGAGAGGGGAAGGGAGATATAGAGGTAGAGAAACAGAGAGACACCAGTAACACTGCTTCACCACTCATAAATCTTCCCCCTTGCAGGTGGGGATCAGGGGCTTGAACCTGGGTTCTTGAGAACTGTAACATGTGTGCTCAACCAGGTGCACCACCACCCAACTCTCTTTCTCTCTCTCTCTATCTACCCCTTCCCTCTTAATTTCTCTCTGTCCTATCAAATAAAATGGAAAGAGAAAATGGGGGGGGGATGGCCTTCAGGAGCAGTGAATGCAAAGTGCCAGCACTGAGCCCCAGGGATAATCCTGGAGACAAAAAAAAAATGAAAATGAAGGAGGGGAAGGGGGAGAGAGAGGGAGGACACCTGTAACACTGTTCCACAGCTTGTGAAACAACCCCCTCCACCACAATGGGTGAGGACTGGGGAGCTTGAACCCGGGTCCTAGTGAATGGTAATATCTGTGCTCTACTGGTGTGCCACCACCATACCCCTTTACTTCTTACTATGTGTGTTTTCATTTAATTTATGAAGCGGGAGAGGGAGAGGGAATGTGATAGCATCACTATGGCACATGCAATGCAAGGGATGGTACTCGGGAACTTGAACCTGAGAGTTCAACAGTTTATCCACTGAGGCAACTGGTAAAGGAGGCCAAATCAAGTCCCAGAAAAGTGGACCTAAAGGCTGGAATACTGCAGATGAAGATTTGGGGTCTCTGCTTTGGAAATAGTTAGTCGGTCTATTGTAAGTATATTCCGAAGTGCCCCTGACTTTACCAGTTTTTGCCTGAGCCTGACATCTGATATGCAGGTGGACCTAAGTTATTGTCTGGGGAGATGATGTCATGGCTGGAAAAAGGGTTAAAAAGCTGGATCAGGGAAGAGAGTAGCTCCCAAATGTGGGAAAAGTGTATAAATATTGTGGACTGTAAACCCCATCAATTTTATCTGGGGCCCATATTCAGCATAGGAGCCAATGTAACCCCTGTATCCCTGTAGGTCTGAGCTCGCATTGTGTGGTTATGAGTAGGAACGTTCCAAGTTGCACCAATGTCAGGACCCATCTTCCTCAGGTGGTAGGTTGAGTATGTTATCCAACCTCCCTTCGGAGGATGGAACAGTTTCTACAATTGTTGATCCAAATTGAGGGCAAGATCCAATGGGGGCCCACAAAGGGGTCCATTATGTTGTTCCTGATGGAGATGAGTAGCGACAATGGAAAGAGGGATTTATATGCTAACTCCTTTACACCCACCAGGTCCCAGATGCTACCATTATGCTAACTAGACTTTCCTGGGCAGACAACCCCACCAATGTGTCCTGGAGTCCTGCTTCCCCAGAGCTCTGCCCCACTAGCAAAGAGAGAGACAGGGGTATGAATTGACCTGTCAATGCCCATGTTTAGTGGGGAAGTGATTACAAAAGCCAAACCTTCCACCTTCTGCATCCCATAATGACCCTGGGGTCCATACTTTCAGAGGGTTAGAGAATAGGAAAGCTATCAGAGGAGGGGATGGGATACAGAGCGCTGGTGGTGGAAATTGTGTGAAATTGTACCCCTCTTACCCTATGGTCTTGCCAGTGTTTCCACTTCATAATAAAAAAAAAAATTTAAAAAGGATAAATTTAAAAAAGTGATTGGACCAAAGTAAATATCACTAAAAGATAGAATCAGGGGTTGAGACTACAACTGATGTCAAACTCCAAATTCATAACGAATATGCCACACCAGGACTTCTTCAGATAGGCCTTCCTCTTATCTAATGCTTCGGGCAGATACCCAGTCTCATTAGGCGCTGCACAGATGGTTTTCCTCAAGAGGCCCAGGGAGGGGGTGTGGCCACTCTTTAACCTCTGTCGTGGTTCAGTTGGTACTGCAACTACGCCTTTCCCCACTAGGACCTTCAGGAGGCTGCACAAAGACTTTCACTCTCCTGGACTCAGCTCACAGCTGCCAGTCCAGATCAGGGCAGCCAGCTCAGCCCCCTGCGGGGGACTTTGGAGTGCTACCAGTTTGGCTGTGTGACTACACTAGGGCTGAGTGACATACCCCTGCCATGTGGGCATTTCAAAAGAAACAGGTGGTGTGGTACAAACCACCATCTGATATGAACTTGAGTTTATATGCACCTTCTCAGCTCTTCTCCCACCAGTTCTTTCTCTATATTTAATCTATTTATTTCTTTGTTGAATAGAGACAGTCAGAAATCAAGAGGGAGGGGGAAATAGAGAGGGAGAGAGGCACCTACAGCACTGCTTCGCTACTTGCAAAGCTTTCCTTCTGCAATTGAGGACCAGGGGCTTGAACCCGGGTCCTAGTGCATTATAATGTGCACGTAATCAGGTGCGCCACCACCCAGCTCCCCACCCCCTCCCCAGTTCTTCTTTATTGGAAAATTCACTTTTCTGACTTCATCACTTTTCTGAATTCATCCCACTCCGCTGCTTCTCAGCCCACTGAACTATCAGCACTCTTATCCTTACATCCTACTTTTAGGATGAGAGTGAATAAAAAAAAATGTCAAAGAAGGCTTCTTAGCACCCTCCCCTAGGGTAGCTCCCTGATCTGCAAGTCTACCAGACTGTAAATGCTCCCAGTGAAGCCGCTTAACACAATTATTCTCAAAAAGATTTTAATGCCTGGGAATCCCAGGTTCCAAGTTCAGTCCCTGGAATCACCAGAAGTCAAAACTGAGTAGTGCTCTAGTTTAAATAAAAAGGGAGTGGGGAAGAGATGTAGGGGTTTCTGGTACATGATGATAGAAAAAAAAGGACATCAGGGGAACTGGGGCAGTGGCTCAGCCTGTAGAGCACACTTATTATTTTGCACAAGAAACCACGTTCAAGTCCCCAGTCCCCACCTGCAGGGGGAAATCTTCACAAGCAGTGGAGCAGGGCTGCAGGTCTCTATCTTTCACTCTCCCTCTCTATCTCCTCCTTCCTTCTCAATTTCTGTCTCTATCTAGTGTGTGTGTGTGTGTGTGTGTGTGTGTGTGTGTGTGTGTGTGTTAAGATAAAGGATCTTAGTTGGGGATGTTTCACAGACACCTATCATGGAGAGATGAGAGAGTGTACCCATGTGTCAACAACTGTACTGTAAACCATTAGCTTCCCAACAAAATGATAAAAACCAAAGGAGACTGGTGAATTCTAGTGAGTAAAGTATATGTTCCATTAGGAAAAAGAACATGGCTAATGTAGCAAGAGAAGCTACAGGAGCTATGGAGTAGTTGTGTGGTGTTTCCTTCCCCCATATATCCTTCTCTATCTCTGTTTTAGATAGAGACAAAGAGGCACAGAGAGAGTATGAAAAAGACCACAGCATCAAAGCTTCCTTCAATGTAGCTGGGAAATGTCTTTTAACTTCCACGAAAGAAGGAGGAAGGGGTGATGGAGAAAGAAGAGGAGAGGGAGGACATGGAGGAGAAAAAGAGGGAAACCTAGGAGGAGGAGGAGGGAGAGGAAGAGGAGTAAGAGGAGAAGGAGAGTGTGCCAAGAGTTGTGGAATCATGAAGGCACAGGGTCTCAGCAATAACACTGCAAAAATAAGAAATAATTAGGGGCCCAGGTGGTGGCTCACTTCATAGAGTACACATTACCTTTCACAAGGACTCAGGTTCAAGTCTCCAGTCCCCACCTACAGGGGCATGTTTCATGAGCCAAAGAGCAGTGCTGCAGGTGTCTCTTTCGCTCTCTCTCTCTCTCTCTCTCTCTCTGTCTGTCTCTAGCGCTCTATCAACGCAGAAAGAAAATGGGCACCAGAGTGATGAAGCTATATAGACACCAAGCTCCAGCAAATACCCTGGTGACAGAGAGAGAGAGAGAGACAGAGACAGAGAGATAAAGAGAGAGAGAGCAAAAAAGCCATTAGGTGTCAGAACCTAAGTTCAAATTACATAAAATGTGTTCACAGAGCCAGGCAGTGCCACACTCAGTAAAGGGCACATGGTACCATGAACAAAGACCCAGAGTCAAGCTCCCTGTCCACTCCTGCAAGCGGGGGGGAGGAGCTTCACAAGTAGTGGAGCAGTGCTACAGGTATCTTTTTCTCTCTTCTGTTTGTTTTTGTTTTTTAAATTTTATTATTTTATTTTTTATTGTTGTAGTTATTATTATTGTTGTTATTGATGTCATTGTTGTTAGATAGGACAGAGAGAAATGGAGAGAGGAGGGGAAGACAGAGAGAGGGAGAGAAAGACAGACACTTGCAGACCTGCTTTACCACCTGTGAAGCGACTTCCCTCCTGCAGGTTGGGAGCTGGGGGCTCGAATCGGGATCCTTACACAGGTCCCTGTGCTTCACGCCACATGTGCTTAACCTGCTGCGCTACCGCTGGACTCATTTTTTGTTTTTACCATAGCACTGCTAAGCTTTGGCTTATAGTGGTTCAGGGGACTGAACCTGGGACTATGGAGTCTCAGACTTTGGAGTCTCTTTGCATAACCATTATGCTATCTACCCCCTCTTCCCCTCTCTCCTGCATCTCTTCCTATGTCTCTCTGTCTCTTTCATAAAAGAAATTATTAAAAATATGTGTCCATAGTCTATGTCTACTTGTGTGGGAATATTCAGGGAATTTACCACAGGAGTAGAGGCAGAGAGATGGAGAGAAAGAGAGATAGAGAGAGGAAGAGGGAGAGAGGGAGGGGGAAGAGAGAGAGAGAAAGGTATTAGGAGGCACTGTCCAGAATCCACAGAGGGTGTTACCTATGTGTGGTTTCTCTGAATCTGGAAATGCTGTAGCTTCTAATGACACTTTCCTTATAGGCTCCAGATAAGGTTTCCTGGGCCTGGCTAAGCCGAGCTTCTCAGGAGAGTAACCTACCATGAGCAACAAATTACAGGAAAGACCCCTTGGCCAGGATCTCTTTGAACCCTCACAGCATACCCTTGTGGTGACCAGTGCAGACAGTCAAAGAGTAAAGTGACTTTCCCAGGGTCTCCTGGCCAGCAAGTACCAGGCATGGGCTGGACTCTAAATCTTTCAAGCAAAGCACTGACAAGTGGCTGTGAGATGAGACTTTGCCAGCTGAGAGCTTCCCCACCTGTCTTCTGCAACATCTGCCTATGTGATACAGATGTTTAGGGACATGGGCAGGCTGATCAAGGATCTTAAAGACTTACACTGAGGGCCAGACAGTGGCACACCCAGTTGAGTATGCACATTGCTATGCACAAGGACCCGGGCTCGAGCCACCACTCTGCACCTGTAGGGCGAAAGCTTCATGAATGTTGAAGCAGGGCTGAAAGTGTCTTTCTTTCTTTCCTACTCTCCCTTCTCTCAATTTCTCTCTGTCTTATCAAATAAAATAGAAAGAAAAATCAATAAAGATGGCCACCAGGAACAGTGGATTTGTAGTGCCAGCACCAAGTCCCAGTGAGAACTCTAGTGGCAATAGAGAGGAAGAAAGGTAGGGGGAGAGAAAGAAAGAAAGAAAGAAGGTGAAAAAGGGGAAAGAATGGAGGGCAGGAGGAAAGAAAGAAAGAACTCATACATGGTTGGGGACAAAACATAGTGATTCTGTAAGAGACTTTCATGCATGAGGCTCCCAAGTCCCAGGTTTAGTCCCTAGTGTCACCAAAAGCCAGAGCTAAGCAGTGCTCTAGTCTCAGTCTATGTCTCTTTCTGTATCATTCTCTCTTATCTCTCTCATTAATATAAATAAATAAAAATATTTTTTAAATAAAAGACTCACTGGCCCAATCAATCAGCCAGAAGTCCTTCCTGGGTGTGTTATTGGAGAAGCATCTGGAGAAGCATTGCAGTGAGCTTTCCTTCCCCCTGCTTACTGTCCCTGGAATTAATAACAAATATCTGTAATGCAATGTGCCAGACACTGTCCTGAGCATCTTCCATACAATCCTTTCAACACACCCTGCTAGGTAGCTGCTTTGAAAATTCTTCTTTGGGGCCAGGGAAGTAACTCATTTGAATAATGTGCTACCTTGCCATGTGTGTGACCCAGATTTGAGCCTGGCCCTCACTGCACTGAAGTAAGCTTTGAGAGTGTAATCTCTTACTTGCTTGTACCCATTCTTGAGCTCTCTCTCCCTCCCCTCCCTCTCCGCCTCTATTCAAAAAGAAAGAAAGAAAATACACATGTGACCACGTGCAAGGACACAGGTTCAAGCCTCTGATCTACATCTAAAGGGAGGAAGATTCAGCAGTGGTGAAGGAGTGTTGCAGGTCTCTCTCTCAAAGAAGGAGAAAGAGAAAAAGAAAGAAGAAAGAAAATGAAAGGAAAGAAAGGGAAGGGAGGGGAGGAGAGAGGAGATGAAAGCAGAGGAGAGGAAAGGAGAGGAGAGGAGAAGAGAGGAGAGGAGAGGAGGGGAGGGGAGAGAGGGGAGGGGAGGGGGCTGGGCAGTGGTGCACTGGGTTAAGCGCACATAGTGGGAAGTGCATGGCACAAGGATTCTGGTTCAAGGCCCCCGATCCCCACCTGCAGGGTGGGGGTCACTTCACAAGCAGTGAAGCAGGTCTACAGGTGTCTATCTTCTTTCTCTATCTTCCCCTCCCCTCTTAATTTCTCTTTGTCTTATCCAAAGAATTGGGGAGGGGGTTGGCCACAGGAGCAATGGATTCATAGTGTAGGCACTGAGCCCAAGCAATAACCCTAGATAAAAAAAGAAAGAAAGAAAGATAGAAAAGAAAAGAAGAGAAGAGAAGAGAAGAGAAGAGAAGAGAAGAGAAAAGAAAAGAAAAGAAAAGAAAAGAAAAGAAAAGAAAAGAAAAGAAAAGAAAAGAAAAAACTAGTCTGTATCTGGAAATACCTGGTCACTTTGATGGACTTATAAGAATTTTAAAAAGAGAGATAGAAAGATTTGGGGTGGGGATGAGGATCCCGTTCCCTTGCTGGCCCTAAGTCACCCTTCATGACCCTCCCAACTCCTCAGTAAAGTTTTCTCCTGGCTCTGCTCCAGTGTCCCTGAGCCCAGGGAGGCAGCCAGCCCTGCTACCCTGCCTATAGTACACCCCTTCCCATTCTCTCACCAACTCCCCACTCTGCCACCCCACACTCACCTTGAAACCCATTGGGCGTAGCCTGCATGCAATCTCGGCATCGTGCAGTGCATCCTCGTGTGACTCCAGGGTGAAATAAATCTGAGACCGGTTGCTATAAAGCAAGTGATCATTTGGAGCTGTCAAAACAAGAAGAGAAGAGACCCTCATAAGTACGGAGACCATCAGGCACAGACACAAAACCCAAAATGACACCAAACCCTCATGGAGACACATTACCTAGGGCTTTCCCACTTCCATTTCCAACTCTGACTATATTGCCCTCCCTAGCCTTCCTAGCCACTGTAGGTCTAAGCTTCCCCAACCATTAAGAAAAATTAGAGTGGGGGAAGTTTCAGATGCTACCATGATGCTATCCTGACCTCCCTAGACAGAAAACTTCACCAATGTATCCTGTAACTTCATCTCTCCAGAGTTCTACCCCGCTAGGGAAAGGTAGAAACAGGCTGAGGGGTATGGATCCACCTGCCAACATCCATGTCCAGTGCAGAAGCCAGAACTCCCACCTTCAGCATCCCACAAAGAATTTTGGTCCATATTACCAGAGGGAGAGAAATGTTAGTGGAAGATGACCAGAAGCCTCTTAATTCCAATTCTGTCAGGACTGAGAGAAGATTTTAAAAAGGGAAGGACACTTGGAAATAGTGATAAATGTAGGGATGATTTAGAAAGGAAAAGAAGACAGGACCATAGGAAAAATGGGCAAATATATAAAAATGTAGTTTTAGAAATACTAGTCAACCCATATCTGTGAGCTTAGAAGAAGTACAGCAGTTTCCAATGGAGGGAATGGGGATACAGAACTCTGGTGGTGGGAACAGTGTGGAATTATACCCCTCATACTTCAAACTTTGTAAATTAATATTAAATCACTAATAAAATTTAAAAAAATAAACACACATGTTACCCAAGATAAAAAATAAAAATGGGGTGGGGGTAGGGATTCTGGAGAAGTAGGGCCACGGACCAGCAAAGGACTTGCATGGTCAGATTAGATGTCGGGCAATGTCATAGCCCTTAGATTGCACATGTTACCATGTGTAAAGACTCCATTTCAAGCCACTGTCCCCCATCTGCAGGGAAAAGCAGTGCTGCAGATATCTCGCTCTCCCTCTTTCTCCCCCTCTCCCCTCTCAACTTATGTCTATATCTAATGAGTAAATAAATAAATGATATACTTCTTTGTAAGGAGTAAGAATATAGAAAATATAAAAAGGAGGGCGGAAGGGAGGGAAGGTGGGCATAGAGAAGGAAGGAAGGGGGCCTGGCAGTGGCACACCCAGTTAAGCACACACATCACCATGTGAAAGGACTAGGGTTCAAGCTCCAATCCCCCACCTGCAAGGGGGACACTTAACAACTGGTGAGGCTAACTGCAGGTCTCCCTCTCCCTCTCTCTTCCTCCCTCAACTTTTCCTGTCAATGTCTCTCTGTACTATCAAATGATAAATAAAAATGAATTTACAAAGAGAAGGTTAAAAGTAGGACTTTTGGTCCACTCTGCATTAGTTTCTTGGAGGCCTTGTGGTGTCAGTAGTGAGTCAATGACAGCAGAGAGGGGACCCTGGCACCCTGCTATGTGGGCGCATTGACTAGGTCCTGGCAGGCTGACTTGAAAGTTGAGACCTCAGCCACAAAGACCAGGGAGGCAGAAGAGAGAGCGCCAGGAAGACAAGTTCCAGAGAGTCTGCTGAAGACATTAGCATCAGAACCATCTACAAAGCCCAGCACAGAAGCTGTTTCTGTGGATAAAAGAAAAAAAAAGTGGAACTGTGTGTGTGAAGAAGACTGCAGGAGAGAGGGGAGGGGTGAAACTGACTATTATATGTCCTTTGGCACTAAATGGATGGGACTGGCAGTGACTTTGCTTAGTGAAGTAAGAAAGGAAATGAAGGACAACTATTTGATGATTTCACTCATAAGTTAAATACAGAGCACTGAAACACATGAACTTGAAATATATATATATATATATATATATATATATATATATATATATATATATATTTATATGACCCATATCTATGACCTAGGGAGAACTATGATGGTTACTGCTGGAAAGGGCTGGGGGCACAAAACTTTGGTGGTGGGAATGTTGTGGAATTAGACTCCCATTGTCTTATAATCTTGTAACACACACACATGAACCGATGAGCGTGCAAGCCTTCTGCCTCTCATTCTAGATAGCCAAACGTGAGTGGACCTGGGTGAGCCTCTGGGAATTCAGTGAGGTTGGCTGTGAATCATGAGATGCCAGGGCTGGTTTGATCTGTGCCAACTGTTTGTTTATTTGTTTGTTTTTTGAGACTCATGACTTCCAACACAGAGGAAATGATCTGAGCCATCTTCCAGCACAGAGACCTTCTCCTGTGGGAGGACCAGAGACTGGTGTGGACATTTTCACTGAGACTGTCTGCATGGGGGTTAGCCAGAATTCCAGGAAGGACTCCCATGATAGGAAGAACAGAGAGGAGAAGACAGTCTTGAGCATGATGGAAAGGAACGGTACCTCCCTAGGAGATCTGGGTGGAAGTGACCTCCACTATCATTTCCTTATTGCTCTGTTCTTTCTCAGGCTAGAACAAGCTTTTATTTAATTTTTTCTTTGGGGGGTGGTGATCTCCCAGCACTGTGCCAAGGACATGCTTGACTGCCCATTATGTGTTTAGTCACTGGCAAAGAACATATATTACTTTCTCCCTTTTCCTTTCCCCAGTACCTGCCTGCTTGCTGGAGTTGCAGTCCCCCCCCCCATGTGGCTGGGGTGGGTGAGGGGGTTCCCCTGTCCGTTAGATACCAGCCTTGCCAAGTCAACCCCTAGCAGTCTACTTCTTTCTTCCACTACCTGTTGTAGGCTGGGTGGTAACTCTGAACATGGAGAACTGAACCCTTGGTGGTGGTGGTGAGGGGAGGATTCCCCACACAGGGCGGGCACCCTTGAATGATGCCAGAGCCGGGTCTGCACAGCCTGGCTGCCTCTTCCCTGGCACATTAGGCCAGACACCACGCCCTTTTATCTGAGCTCCTGGCAGTCTCTGTCAACCAGTTGGTGACAGTTGAGTTGTCACTTCCTGGGTTAAGACATAAGGGGTGGGGGAGGGATTGCCGGAAGGAGGGGGGCCAGTCCCAGGGGGAACTCAGACATCTCTGTTCTCAGGCAGGAGTGGAGCTGCCTAGGTTGCCCTCTAAGTTGCAAAGCCCGGCTCTCAGTGGTATGACACCCCCTTTGTAAGCAGCCCAGAGTCCTGCCGGGAGGGAGAGGGAGACCCCAAGCAGTAAGTATCCTAGTCTGATCGCCTGCTGGGATCTGGAAACAGGGATTCCAAGCCAGGGTGCTGGCTGCTGGGGCAGAGTAGGGCGGGGAGGGGAGGGGAGGGGCGCGGCGGGGGGGGGGGCAGCTATTTCAGCTGAGGAGCGTGTGATAGGAAGCGGTGACAATGAGTCACAGGGCAGTGGGGCGCAAGAGCTCTCCCCCCCTCCAGCTCTCTGGCGGGATGGTTTCAGAGCCCAGCGTGGCCCACTTCGGTTACCTCAGCCATTACACAATCCAGCCAGCCCGCGCAGAGGAGGGGCCGCTGGCCCTGGCCGCTGGCTGCCCTTATGCAACCAGTGCTCTCCTGACCTAATTCCACGCCAGACCCACCCCACCCCCAAGCCGCGGTCCGGCTCCGGGAGTCCAAGGCGGCCCCTGGCTGAGCAGGAGCTGCGGATGGAGAAGCCCGACGGAGCGTCTCGGGGCCACCAAAGAGACACCCAGGGACAGGGTGCTGGAGTGACATGGGTGTGAAGTTACTCTGCTGGCTGGGAAGGGGCAGAGGAGCAGGCAGGCAGGTGGAAGAAGGGATGCAGGCAGGCATGCCAAGGGACAGGGAGGAGGGGACACAGACGGTGACACTGGGAAAGAAACAGAAGAGTGCCAAAAAGGCAAAGAGAGACAGAGTGACAGACGGAATGAGAGAGAATGGAAGGCATAAATATGGAACTTGACAGGACACACACACACACACACACACACACACACACACGGGAAAGGGGAGAGGGAGAGGGAGAGAGAGGGAGAGAGAGAGAGGGAAAGGAAGGGAGGGAGAGGGAGAGAGAGAGAGAGAGAGCCAGAAGTGGCCACACAAGAAGATGAGGGAGAAGAAGGTGGAAGAGGAGGAGGAGGAGGAGGAGGAGGAGGAGGAGGAGGAGGAGGAGGAAGAAGGAGGAAGAGGAGGAGGAGGAGGAGGAGAAGGAGAAGGAGAAGGAGAAGGAGAAGGAGAAGAAGAAGAAGAAGAAGAAGAAGATGATGATGATGATTGATGATGATGGAGGAGGAGGAGGAGGAGAGACAGAATGGACATGGCAGTAAAGGGCATAAAGTCCCAGCCTGAACCCTAGAACACCACCCCACTCCCAACAGCGGTCTCCCGCGCCCCACTCGGTCCAAGCCATCTGCATCTGCCCCGAGGGCTCACCTAGCCTGACAGCCTCATTGTACTTGAGCAGGGCCGCCTCCACCTGCCGTTCCCGGTACAGCCGGTTGCCCTCGTGCCGGAGTTGTGAAGCCCGTGCTGGGCCGGGGAACAACTTGCCCAGAAGCCCGCTGAGCACCACGTTGACCCGCAGCGGCGGCAGCGGTGGCGCTTGCTGCCCAGCTCGCCGGGCACCGCGCGCCCGCCCCGCGGTCACCAGCAGCGCGGAGAGCTTGACCCCGCACAGCGCGCAGCGCCGGTCTGCCGCCCGCCCGCGTTCCAGACACAGTTTGCAGAAGGTGTGGCCGCACGACAAGGACACGGGATCGGAGAGAAACCCGTGGCACTTTCGGCACTTGAAGCCATCCCACATTTCGGTGGCCTCGCTGACCGGGGCTGCCCCCGCCTCTTCCCTGACCGCAGCCTGGCAGCCCGCGTCCTCGGGAGTCGTGGGCGCTGCCTCCTTGCCCTGTCGGACATTGTCTGCCAGGCAGCGCACTAGCTGCTCCAGCTGCTCAGCCACCAGCTGCTGCCTCTCAGACAGCTGTCGGTACACCTCGAGGGCTTCCCGGAGGCGGCCCCCAGACGCCAGGGCGTCAGCCTGTGTGAGCAGAACTTTGCACTCAGGCGTCGAGGACCTAGGGGACTGCTCTGACTCCAGCTCCCGCGTCGAGAGAGGTGCGGGACCTGCGGTAGCTGACTCCAGCTGGGGGCCCGTGTCTATGCCGCCAGCCGCTGATGCCACCGGCTCGGCCAGCTCCACCGGCTCCTCCAGCTCGAAGTTGTTGCAGCTGGGCTCCGTGGGTAGGCTCAGCATCTGGCCAGCCCGAAAGGGATCCATGGGGAGAGGGTCCCACGCGGGACACAGGCGGCTAGCGGCCGGGGACGCAGAGGGAGGGGACAGCCAAGCAGTGGTTGGAGGGGCCCGGAGCTGCCGCGCTCGGATCCCAGCCGCGCCTCCACTAGCTCCATACCCTCCGCCCCGTGCCGCCTAATAACTGTCTTGTCTCAGCAAAGTGTTATATAAAACGGCACCACGTGACACGCTGCCACGCTGCTCATTGGCCAGCGGCGGGGAAATTGTTACAAAACCAGACAGTTTTGTAACAGTGTTGCGCTTGCTTCTTTTGGCTTCTCTTTTCTTGGCTTCTTTCGAGCTTGTTTGTGTTTACACTCCGCCTTATTCTCACCCCCCCCCCACGTACACCCCCGCTTGTGATGCGCTTCCCTTTGGGGAGAGAAGGGAGGGGAAAAACATCAGAATCAAACTCAAGAATCTTTCTTTCCTTCTTTCTCTCTTTCATTTCTTTCTTTCTTTCTTTCTTTCTTCCTTCTCTCTCTCTCTCTCTCTCTCTCTCTCTCTCTCTCTCTCTCTCTTTCTTTCCTCTAGGGCTCTCCCAAAACTCTCCAAAGCCTCTCCCAGACCACCTCCCACCTCGCCAGCAAACAGGTACTCAGAGGCCTCTGCTCCTTCTGGCCAATGCCTCCCCCTCTTCCCCCAGCCCTGCGAGGGAACTCCCGGACCTCCTGCCACACAGCCCACTGGGTCTTTTGGGACACGGATGGGTCGCCCAGCCGGAAGCGGTGACAGCTTGCATGAGACGTGAAGGGAACTGGGGGGGCGGGGCGGGTTCCCCAGGAAGCCCCCTACTGTCCTCAACCCCAGCCGGGGTCCCTGAACCCTGTAAGCATAGCTCCAGTCCCTGACCACCTTGCCCAGGGAGCTTCTCCAGCTAGTGAGAGGGGTTATCCCCTGGGTCAGTGCGAACCAGGCAGAGAAGTTGGGTGGTGCTTGCTTGCTTGCTTGCTAGCAGGGCATCTGGAAGATGCGCTCCCTGGCTGCTAGCACACCCTCTGGGAGCCTGGATCACTCACTTCTCCCACCCCTCCCCCTTTCCCTTCTCACTCCCACCGAGGAACCTGCTACAGAAAACCTGGCGAACCCAAATTGGGGGGTCGCACCCTCTAGATGGGCGCAGCTGGGAGAACGCAGCCAACTTGGTGGGGGGGGGTGGATGCGTAGAAGGCTGTGTGTGTGTGGGGGTGCTGGGTGGTGGTGGTGTGGGAGAATGGCAGGATCCAGAACTCAACTCTGGAGAAAGTCTGGCTCTCTGTACCCCAAGTTCCCTGCTCTCTCAAGCGCACAGTTCTTCCACCTGCACAGCCAGGGACTCACTGTACCCAAGCCTGGGTGTGCCAACTCCCCAACACAAGGGGAGCCTCCTGAGTTCCTAACTCACTTCTAGCAGGCCGGCACCATTGCCCTGGTCTGTCTACCTTCCGCCCCCGCTTTCGGGATGGGGACCATGCGCTCTGATGAGCAGTCACGCTTTAGAGACTGGAAGGATTGCAGGCGTCTCCCACAGTCACGCTGCTCAGAGGAGAGAGGTGGGGCCCTGGCTTGCCTCTGGCTGGGTCACTGGTTCTCTGGGCTGTGCCAGCAGCATAGCCCAGACCAGAGAGCCTCCCGGGAGACCCAAAGGAATACAGTTGGCTCCTGCTGTGACCACTTTACAGTCCAGTGACATTGGGTGGGTAACCTCAACCCTGGAAGTTGTGTTGGTGACTTCTGCACAAACATCACAGATGATATTAATTGGGATCTTTTCGTGTGTGGGGGGGCATGGGCCTCCTTTTTTAATTTATAAAAAGGAAACATTGAATAAACCATAGGAGAAGAGGGGTAAAACTCCACACAGTTCCCACCACCAGAATTCGGTATCCATCCCTTCCCCTGATAGCTTTCCTATTCTTTAACCCTCTGGGAGTATGGACCCAAGGTCATTGTGGGATGCAGAAGCTGGAAAATCTGGCTTCTGTAACTGCTTCCCCACTGAACATGGGCATTGACAGGTCAATCCATACTCCCACCCTGCCTCTCTCTTTCCCTAGTGGGGAAGGGCTCTGGGGAAGCAGAGCTCCAGGAAACATTGGTGGAGTTGTCTGTCCAGGGAAGTCTGGTTGGCATCATGCTAGCATCTGGAACCTGGTGGCTGAAAAGAGTTAACATACAAGGTCAAACAAATTGTTGATCAATCATGAACTTAAAGGCTGGAATAATGCAGATAAAGAGTTGGGGGGGGGGTCCTCCATTTTGTTGATAGCTAGTAGGCATATTTTAGTTATATTCCAAAGGGCCTGTGGCTATACTGGTTGTTTTTTTTTCCCTGAGCCTGAAATCTGATATGCAGGTGGATCCAAGTTATTGTCTGGGGAGATGATGTAATGACTGGAAAAGGACCAGAAAGTTGGATCAGGGAAGAGAGTAGCTCCCTAATATGGGAAAGGGGTATAAATAGTGTTGACTGTAAACCCCATCGATTTGGGCTCCTTCTTTAGTGACTCTTCTGGTGGCAAATGCCCCCTTGAGCCAAAGCCAGGTCCCAGCTACCAGGTGTTGTACAGGAGTCTCAAGAGCCTCCCTATGTTGATACAGGACAGGATGGAAGACTCTAAGGATAACCTGGAAGGTGGAACACAGGGGAAAGGGAACAGGAGAAGAAACAGAAGCTCAGGGTATAGCCCAGGAACTGTGAGGTGCCCTTAGGAAAATTTAGCTTGGTGACACAGGAGGAGACACAGTGAATGAAGTCTTGGGCCCTCAAGCATGAGGCCCAGAGTTCAATCCCTGGCATGCCATGTGCCAGAGTGATGTTCTGCTTCTCTCTCTCCATCCCTCATTAATGATGATGATGACGGTGGTGGTGGTGGTTGGCTTGTAACCCTGGCTTTTACCCTTACTGAGTGTGGCAAATCAGTCAGGATTTCATTGCATTTCATTTCACTTTTTTATTGTTGTTGTAGGTATTATTGTTGTTGTTGTTGATGTCATCATTGTTAGATAAAGGCAGAGAGAAATGGAGAGGGGAGGGGAAGACAGAGAGGGGAGAGAAAGATAGATATCTGCATTCCTGCTATACAGCCTGTGGAGCGAATTCCCTGCAGGTGGGAAGCCTGGGACCTGAACCAGGATTCCTACTCTAGTCCTTGTGCTTTGTGCCACATGCACTTAACCTGCTGCACTACTGCCCAACTCCCTCATTTCATTTCATTTCATTTCATTTCATTTCATTATTTCTCCCAATCCCCAAGTTTCCGTCCAGTTCTCACCTTGTGTGGCTCTATTCCAAGGCCAGAATCCACGACACCATCTCAGCCACTGAAGTTCAAAGGCTTTGTCCCTCAGAACTTAGACTGGGTTTGGTGTATTGCACCAAAGTAAAAGACTCTGGTATGGGGACGAGGGTTCAGGCCCTGGAATATGAAGGTAGAGAAGGACTTACTGGGGTTGAATTGCTATGTGGAAAACTGGGATATGTTACACATGTACAAACTATTGTATTTTACTATTGACTGTAAACTATTAATCCCTCAATAAAGAATTTTTTAAAAAAGGCTTTGTCCCAATGTTCTATGTCTGGGGTGCTTATGCTGGGGAAGGGGTGCACAGTGCAAGATGGTTGGCTTCTTTATCAGGCTTAGTCCTGAGCCAGATTTTTTAAAATTATTAAGCCACTTCCTTGGCCAAGTCTTATTATATTCTATTCTGTTTTTTCTTTTCTTTTCTTTTTCACAGCACTCCTCAGGTCTGGCTATGATAGTACTGGGGACTGAAGCTGAGACTGGGACCTCAGAGTTTCAAGCATGAAAGTCTTTTTGCAACCTTCTACATCACGCAATGACCTTGGGTCAATACTCACAGAGGGTTAAAGAATAGGAAAGTTATCTGTGGATGGGAGGGGATACAGAGTTCTGGTGGTGGGCACTGTGTGAATCTGTACCCCTCTTATCCTATGGTTTTATCAATGTTTCCTTTTTATAAATAAAAAAGAAAGTCTTTTTGCAGAGCCATTATGCTGTTTCCCCTGGCCCACCTGTTCTAGTTTTCATTCTATTTTTTATGTTTATTTTTAGAATAATTATTTATAAGGCCATCATCACACAGGTGTGATTTCTCATTCATGGCAGGTGTCTACACACCACTTCCACCACCAATTTAACCAGATTTTGAAAATAAGGAAAACAGGACTGGCTGGGAGGTAGAGGAAATGCCTATGCCAGGCAGTTATGGAAAAACTAGAATTTTGGGACCCAGCAAAAGCAAAAGGACCTGAGTTCCAGCTATGGGTCCCCTCCTGCAAGGGGTAAGCTTTACAAATGGTGGAACAGTGCTGCAGGTGTCTTTCTTTCTTTGCCCACCTTCTTCTCTGTCTCTTTTTCAATATATTTTATTTATTTTTAATGATATATATATAGAGAGAGAGAGAGGCGGGGGGGAGGACAGAACAGCGTTCAGCTCTGGTTTATGGTGCTGTTGGGGAGAGCCTCAGGCATGAAAATCTTTTGCATAACCATTATGCTGTCTCCTCAACTCCTTCCTGTCTCTACTATAATTTTTCAAAAGAAGGAGGAGAAGAAAACTGACCACCAGAAGTGATCGATTCTTCGTGCAAGCACTGATCCCCTTGTGATAATCCTGATGGCAAAAATCAGACAAACAAACCTGGGTCTCTTACTACCTAAGGGGAGCTTCTTCTACCTTTCAATTTCTACTGTCGTTGCATGAGTTTCTGTCCACAGTCATTTAGGCTGCTGTATGCAAATATATAGGTAGACTGGAGCCCAAATCACCAAGCTGTGTCACCCAATTCTGGATGTGAGAAGTTCAAGATCATCAAGGGTCTGTAGATAACCATCTTTCCACTGTGTCTTCACAGGGCAGAAAGGACAAGGGACCTGATTATACTCTTGCTTAGTGGCACTATTGTCATTTACCTCCTAGTGGTTCCATCTCCAAATACTATGACTTTGGAGACTTTACCCCCAGATCATTTCCCAGATCCAGAGTTGGGACCACCTTAGCAAGTAAACCTCCCTTCTATCCTTAAAGTAAATATTTTTAAATTTTTTCTTTATTGGAGGATCTATTACTTACAGTAGACAGTAAAATACAATAGTTTGTACATGTGTAACATATCCCAGTTTTCCACATAGCAATTCAACCCCACTAAGTCTTTCTCTACCTTCATATTCCAGGACCTGAACCCTCCTCCCCACACCAGAGTCTTTTACTTCGGTGCAATACACCAAAAGTAAAAATTTAATGGTGTCTGCCACTTCTCATAAAGTTGCTTCATTTTCCCAAGACATTTCTTCTCCATTGATGAAAATGTTTTGGTTCCTTGTTGAGAGAGAGAGAGAGAGAGAGAGAGAGAAAGAGAGAGAGAGAGAGAGACCATAGCTCTGAAGCTTCCTTCAATGCAGTGGGGCCTGGGCTTGAACCGGGGCTGTTCACATGGCAAAATAGTGCACTATCCAAGTGAACTATTTTGCCAGCCCTATGAGAGAAGTTCTTCTTGAGCTGTGGTTGATAGATGTGGCCTCAGAAAGACAAGCTTGCTCTCTTTCATCAGATTTTTCTCTGTCACCTAAGCTATAGTCAGTTTTTACAAATGACAAAAACAGTGTAAGTTCTCTGCTTGATGGGTAAATAAACAAGGATACATAAACACCCATTTCACATCTACAGACAACTAATTCTTGACAAGGGAGACCAGAACATTAAACGGAGGAAGCGAAGTCTCTTCAACAATAGTACTGGGAAAATTGGGGTTGAAACGTGCACCAGAATGAATCTCAACTGTTACATATCACCGCCCACAAAAGTCTCCTCCAAATGGATCAAAGACTTGGACATTAGCCCAGAAACCATCAAATACATAGAAGAAAACAGTGACAGAATGCTCCAAGATCTATGATCCGGAAATGTCTTTGAAGAGAGTCTAACAGCAAGGAGAACAAAAACAAGAATAAACCAGTGGGACTCCACTCCCAGCTGGTCTCTCTGGGTTCCAGGGGAGACAGAGGGAAGGCTTGAGTCCAGGGCGGCATCACAGTCACTTGTCTCACTTGGTGTGAGTTTTGGGATGTGAGTCCTTTGCCAAAAGGCTTGCCCTTCTTTCAAATGAAACCTCTGAAAGCCACATCAACCTGTACCTCAGTTGCACCTCTGCTGAGCATCCTGAATATAACAGACACTGCAGGAAAGGGAACTAGCACAATGATTCAGCAAAAGACTTTCTGCCTGAGACTCTGAGGTCCCAGGTTCAATCCCTGGCACCACCAGAAGCCAGAACTGAGCAGCTGAGCAGTGTTCTGGTCTCTCTCTCTCTTTCTCCATATATCTCTCTCATTAAAAAAATAACTATATATACATATATATGTATATATGTATCAGGCACTGCTTGTTCTCATGTGGGAGTACATATGTTCCGTACCTGGTCTTGTCTCACCTTGCCAGGCAGATGAGAAGCCCCACAAAGGTGAGGACTAATGTCCTGCATCTTTTCCCTACTCCTCTTGCTCCTCAGAGAACATTTGAACAGATCCTTCTGAGCATAGTAGTGTGTATTCCAGCCCTAGACGGGAACAGGAAGAAGTTTCAGAGAAAGCCCAGCAGGTATGGTCTACCTTTGAAGCAGTCATTCACAGCAGAGAGACTGGAGATATAGATAAATAAAGGCTAACATCCCTACACTTGGGAATAGCTGCAGCTCTGAAATGGAAGGAGGCAATCAATGCAATCAGGTGCCTGGAGTGAGGGGCGAACATCCCACCCCATCCCCATGTCCACACCAGTACCCGCTAACTATGAACACTTGGCTAAGGCACTTATCTGTTTTCCACTTGAGTTTTCCATTTTACAAACTGGGAGTGACCCAGCAATGATGCAGTCCTTACAGAAAAACAAAATAAACAAAAGCTTTGTGGACAAAAGTGGCACTGGCACAAAAAATCTTGCTGTCTAAAGGAGCCCACACCCAGAACTCAAAGACAGCTTACAGATCAACCCTGGTTTTTCAAATGAGGGAAGGTAAGGTAGGGCTAAAGGAGACACACAACTCACTATAGATCACTCTGGGGGTGTGTGGGATACCTGGGAGGAGAAGTTAGGGCTCCCTTATCTTCTTTAAATATATATATATTGAGGGATCAATGTTTTAAGCTCAACAGTAAATACAAGAGTTTGTACATGCATAATATTTCCCAGTTTTCCACATAACAATATAACCCCCACTGGGTACTCTGCCATCATGTTCCAGGACGTGAACCCTCCCCCCACCCACCCTGCAATACACCAACTCCAGTTCAAGTTCTCTTTAGTGTTTTATTTTTCTGATCTTGTTTTTCAACTGCCTGTGAGATCATCCCATATTCATCCTTCTGTTTCTGACTTATTTCACTTAACATTATTTCTTCAAGCTCCATCCAAGATGGCCTAAAACCATTTTTAATACTTGAGTAGTATTCCATTGTGTACATATACCACAACTTGCTCAGCCACTCATCTGTTGTTGGACACCTGGGTTGCTTCCAGATTTTGGCTATTACAAACTGTGCAGCTATGAACATAGGTATCCACAAGTCCTTTTGGATGGGTGTGTTGGGTTCCTTAGGATATATTCCAGGAGAATAATTGCAGGACCATAGGGTAGGTCCATTTCTAGCCTTCTGAGAGTTCTCCAGACTGTTCTCCACAGAGGTTAGACCAAGTTACATTCCCACCAGCAGTGAAGGAGGATTCCTTTGTCCTCACAACCTCTCCAGCATTTGTTGCTGCTACCTTCTGATGTATGACATTATCACAGCAGTGAAGTGACATCTCATTACTGTATTTATTTTCATTTCTCTGACAATCAATGACTTGGAGTATTTTTTCATGTTTCTCGGCCTCTAAAATCTTTTCTATGTTGAATATTCTGTCCATGTTCTCTCCACATCTTTGGATGGGCTCATTTGTTTTCTTGTGGTTGAGTGTGGTGAGCTTTTTATATATTTTGATTAGTTTCTTGTCTGATATATGGCATGTGAAGATCTCTCATTCTGTGAGGGATCTCTTTGCTTGGATAGCGATTTCTTTTGCTGTGCAGGAGCTTTTTAATTTGTTGTAGTCCCATCGGTTTATTCTTGCCTTAGTCTTCTTTGTAATTGATTTGTTCATTTAAGATGTCTTTAAAAATTTATACAATCAATAGTTATGCCAATATTTTTCTCTATGTATCTGATAGTTTCTGGTCTAACATCCAAGTTCTTGATCCACTTGGAATTTACTTTTGTGTTGGGTGAAATATAATGGTTCAGTTTCATTCTTCTGCACCTTTCAACCCAATTTTTCCAACACCATTTGATGAAGAGAATCCCCTTTCCCCATTTAATAGTCCATGCACCTTTGTCAAAGATTAGATATCTAGGGAGTCGGGCGGTAACACAGCAGGTTAAACACAGGTGGCACAAAGCTTAAGGATCACTGTTCGAGCCCCCGGCTCCCCACCTGCAGGGAAGTCTCTTCACAAGCGGTGAAGGAGGTCTGCAGGTGTCTATCTTTCTCTCCCCCTCTCTGTCTTCCGCTCCTTTCTCCATTTCTCTCTGTCCCATCCAACGACAATTATATCAATAACTACAACAATAAAACAAGGGCAACAAAAGGGAATAGATAAATAAATATTAAAAAAAGATTAGGTATCCATAGGTATGCAAGCTTACTTGTGGGCTCTCAATTCTATTCCAGTGGTCAGTGTGTCTATTCATATTCCAGTACCAAGCAGTTTTGATTACAATGGTCCTATAATATGATTCGAGATCTGGGAATGTGATGCCTCCAGTTCTGTTCTTTCTTCTCAAGATTGTTTTGACAATTCTAGGTCTTTTCTGGTTCCAGATAAACATTTGTAGCTTTTGTTCTATACTCCTAAAAATGTGGTTGGGATCTTTATGGGTATTGCATTAAATTTGTATATGGCTCTGGATAGTATATTCATTTTAATGATGTTAATTCTTCCAACCCATGAACATGGAATATCTTTCCACTTCTTCGTGTCTTTTTCTTTTTTTAATATATTTATTTCCCCTGTTGTTGCCCTTGTTTTATTGTTGCAGTTATTGTTGTTGTTATTGATGTCATTGTTGTTGGATAGGACAGAGAGAAATGGAGAAAGGAGGGGACGACAGAGGGGGAGAGAAAGATAGACACCTGCAGACCTGCTTCACCACTTGTGAAGCGACTTCTCTGCAGGTGGGGAGCTGGAGGCTCCAACTGGGATCTTTACACCGGTCCTTGTGCTTTGGGCCACGTGCGCTTAACCAGCTGCGCTACCACCCGATTCCTGTGCCTTTTCTATTTCCTTGAACAATAACTCATAATTTCAGTATACAAGTCTTCCAATTCTTTGGTTAGGTTTATTCCTAGATACTTTATTGTTTTTGTTGCTATAGTAAAAGGAATTGATTTCTGGATTTCTTCTACCAATTTAGTGTTTGCATAAAGCAATGCCAATGAGTTTTGTATATTAATTTTTTAGCCTGACACTGTACTCTATTGCCTGATAATTTCTAAAGATTCCTGCTGGATTCGTTAGGTTTTTCTATGTATACTATCATATCATTTGCAAATAGGGAGAGTTTGACTTCTCTTCCAATCTGTATCCCTTTAAGTCCTTGTTCTTGCCTAATTGCTATGCTGAATAGTAATGGTGATTGATAGTGGGCAGCCAAGTCTAGTACCTGATGTATGGGAAATGCTTCCAGTTTTTCATCATTGAGTATGATGTTGGCTGTAGGTTTGTAGGACACCACTATCTTGAGGAATTTTCCATCTATTCCCATTTTCTATAGCATTTTGATCAAAAAGGATATTGTATTTTGTCAAAGGCTTTCTCTGCATCTATTGATATAACTATGTGGATTTTGGCTTTGCATTTACTTATGTGGTGGACCACATTGATTGATTTACATATATTAAACTAACCTTGCATCCCATAAACCCCAGTTGGTCATGATGAACAGTCTTTTTTCTTTAGTTGGTTTTTAAAAAATATTTATTTATTTATTTTCCCCTTTTGTTGCCCTTTTTTATTGTTGTTGTTGTCCTTGTAGGATAGGAGAAAGAGAAATGGAGAGAGGAGGAGAAGACAGAGAGGGGGAGAGAAAGACAGACTCCTGCAGACCTCCTTCACCACTTGTGAAGTGATTCCCCTGCGGTTGGGGATCCCTATGCCAGTACTTGCGCTTTGTGCCACGTGCACTTAACGCACTGTGCTACCGCCTGACTCCCGATGAACAATCTTTTTAATAAACTGCTGTATCTGGTTGGCTAGAATTTTGTTCAATATTTTAGCATCTATGTTCATCAGAGATATTGGTCTGTAGTTTTCTTTTGTTGTTGTTGTTGTTGTATCCCTGGCTGCTTCTGGTATCAGAGTGATACTGGCTTCATAGAAGTTGGAAGGGAATATTCCTATGTCTTCAAATTTTTGGAAGAGTTTTAAAAGTAGAGGGATCAACTCTTCCTTGAAGATTCTGTATAATTCATTTGTAAAACCATCTGGTCCAGGACTTTTATTCTTGGGAAGGTTTTTGATAACTGTTTCAATTTTATTGGCTGTGATTGACCTGTTCATATATTTTCCAGTTCCTCTTTATTTAATTTTGGAAGTTTGTAGGTATCTAGTAACTCTTCCATTTATTCCAGGTTCTCTAGCTTGGTGGCATATAGTTGTTAATACAAGCGTCACATAATATGTTGAATTTCTGTGGTGTTGTTGTGATAGCTCCTCTTTTATTTACAATTCTATTTATTTGGGTTTTCTCCTTTTTTTGTTTTGTAAGCCTGGATAATGGTTTGTAGATTTTGTTTTCTCTATCGAAGAACCAACATTTACTATTGTTGGCCTTTTGTATGGTTTTCTTATTTTCAATGTTATTTATTTCTGTCCTAAGTTTAGTTATTTCTGTCCTTCTGGTTACTTTAGAGTTCCTTTGTTCTTCTTCTTCTAAGTATTTAAAGTGTGCAATCAGGTTGCTTATTTGAGTTTTTCTTGTTTTCACATGTATGCTTGTATGGCTATGAACTTCCCTCTCAGTACTGCCTTAGCTGTGTCCCAAATATTTTGTTAGCTTGTGTCTTCATTTTCATTGAACTCTTGAAATATTTTATTTCTTCCTTAATTTTCTCTTTGACCCAGCAGTTTTAAAGTAATGTACTGTTCATTTTCCATATTTTTGGACTTTTACTAATTTTTTGTTTATTGTTAAGTGTCATTTCAATTCCACTATAGTCTGAGAAGATGCTTGGGATGATATAAATGCTCTTGAATTTTCTCACACTGTCTTTGTGGCCTAACATATGGTCTATCCTTGAGAAAGACCCATGTAGAATTGAATAGAATGTGTATACCAGTGAATACACATTGGGGTGAATGCCTCTGAAAATTTCCAGTCATTCTAGTTTATCTATCTCCTCATTTAGCTCCCTTGTTTCTTTATTGACTTTCTGCCTGGATGATTTGGCAAGCTGAAAGAGTGAGCTGTTGAGGTCCCCTACTATGACTGTGTTGTTGTTAAAATCTTGCTGTAGCTCTTTCAGTAGATGTTTGATATGTTTAGATGGCCTCTCATTGGGTGTATAAATGTTGATAATCATTAAGTCCTCTTGACTGACTGATCCTCTGAGCATTAAGTAATATCCATCCCTATCATTTTAAATTTTATTGATTTTAAGGTTTACCATGTCAAATATAAGCATAGCTGTTCCTGCCTTTTTTGTGGTCCATTGGCTAGTATGATAGTTTCCCATTCTTTCACTTTGAGTCTTTGTTTGTTTTGTTGAGTTAGGTGGGATTCCTGCAAATAACATATGGTTGTGTTGTGTTTTCTGATCCATCTTCTTACTCTGTGCCTTTTAATAGGTGAATTCAGGCCATTGACATTTATTGCTATCAAAGATTGGAGATGTTTTAACTGCATTCTTGTATATTTTTAGAGTGTTCTGACATTGTATATTTATGGTGATCTGATTGTTTATAGGAGAACATTTCAGAACTTCTTTAAGGGCAGGCTTGATGATAGTTGATTCAATCAGCTGTTGATTGTCTGAGAAGGCTTTTATGCCACCATCTAGTCTGAATGACAGTCTAGCAGGATACAGTAATCTTGGCTGAAAGCCTTTCTCATTGAGAGCTTGATAGATATCTTGACATTCCATTCTGGTCTTTAGTGTTTGTGTGGAGAAATCTGCTGCTAATTTTATGGGTTTTCCTCTGTAGGTGACTCTTTGTTTTTCTCTTGCAGCCCTCAGGATCCTTTCTTTGCCCTTATTCCTTTCCATTCTAAATATGATGTGTCTTTAAGTCTGAGTTAATTCTGTTTGGGACCCTTTGGGCTTCTTGAACCTTTATATCTTTTATATTGTCTAGACTAGGGAAGTTCTCATCTATTATGTCCTGTAGAATGCTTTCTTCCCCTCCCTTTTTATTCCTATGGTAGGCCATAATACATATATTATTTCTTTCAAAATCATTCCATATGTCTCTACTGTTGTTTTCAGTATCTCTTACTCTCTTTTTGAGATCTCTTCCCTCTTTCTTAGTTTTCTCTAACTTGTTCTCAAACTTGTTAATATGTTTTCTGCATCATTTATTCTATTCTCTCTCCCTTCTGTTTTTTTTCTGTATCTCAGCTATTTTATTGTCTTGTTGTGATACTGTATCAGTTTGTTCAGCTAGTTGTGCTCCTAGCTCAGCTATTTCAGCTTCCAGCTCTCTAATTGCCTGGATTTAGTTAGTGTTTTCTTTCAGAGTCTCATTTCTTGTTTCCACATTTCTGATGGCATTTCTTTCAGACTCTTTTCTCACTCTTGTGACTAATGTCTCAGTTAGTGTTTGGATATTGTCCTCATTCTTATGTGTTTCTCCCTCTGGGGAGATTTTATATGAGCTTTTGTCCTGGTTCACTTACCCAATGTTTCTTCTTCATTTAACCATTGTATATAGTGTTTTATGATGACCCTCTCTCAGCACTTTTCAATCTATTGATCACTCTTGCCTAGACTGACTAGTATGTAAGTAAGGTACTTAAAGAGTTAAAAGTTACAGAAATTAACAGTTGTTTCAATGTTATCTCAATCCCTGAATTGAAGTACACTTATTGTCAAAACCTTTTTTGTTCTTTTTCTTCCGTGTAGGCTATGGGATCCTGACAGCCTTTTAACTATAAGTAGGCTTTTTAGCTTAATCACTCACTCCTGACCAAGAGATAAATCAGGGTAGGGGAGAGATAGCACAGTGGTTATGCACATATACTCCCAGGCCCCAAGGATCCAAAGCCCTGGGCTCAATTCAGCTGATCTGCCAGCAACCATAGCGAATCTGGCAGCACTGTGAGTTTCCAAACAAGTCCTGTTTATACTCTGTGGGTTCTGCGACAATTATTCACAGTGTCTCCCAGTTCATCAGGGGAACAATGTGGAAAGGCTCCCACTATACAGCCCCACCTCTAGTCCACCGGGGTGTAAATTTTTCCTGAGTTTCCTGGCCAGTTCTCTGCCCTTCCCCCAATGTCTGCACAGGGACTCCCAGCTGCTGCTCTAGCCTCTGAAGGGCAGTAGCAATGGAGACTCACAGTTGTATTTGGTGAGCCTTAGGGGAATCCTCTCCTCCCCATAGCAGTCTTTTTGTTGGTAAGACAGCCTGTAGGTGGCAACACAACCAGCAAACTGCAAGACTGTTACCAGCTTCTCAGGAGTAGATATGGGCTTTAGCCTCAGGAATCTCTCCTTAGTGCTCCTCTCTGTCCACAAGCCAAATTTGTTTGCAATCACCAGTGATTTGGTGGGTTCCCAAAGTAGTTCTAGTCCTGTCTTGATGCAGTTCCAGGTGATTTTCTTTGATATTCCTAGGTGACCGGGGAGAGGAGAGGAGTGGAGAGAAATGCAGCTACTATTACTCTCCCCTGTCTTTGTTTATGTTCTCTCCATAAGTTCCATTGTGTATATATACCACAACTTCCTTGGCCACTCATCCATCATTGAACATCTGGGTTGCTTCCATGTTTGGGCTACTACAAAGCATCCTGCTTGCTCTGAACATAGGTATACATAGATCTCTTTGAATGGGTATAGTTTTTTTGTTTGTTTGTTTGTATAAACCCCCAGGAGAGAAATTGCTAGGCCCTAGGGTAGGTCCATTTCTAGAGTTATGAGAATTCTCCAAACTGTGTTTACAGGTGTTGTACCAATATGGGCTTTGGAGTCCTGGTGTGTGATGGTGGAAAAAGATCAAAGTTGTGGGTGAGAGTGCCTTGCAGACAACTAGCACAGGGAGATAAGAGATTGTCCCTATGTGTCATCAACCATACTGCAATCCATTAACCCCCATTCAAGAAAGAAAGAAAGGCAACTTCTTTCCATGTAATCAGCAAGTTTCCAAAGGACACAGAACACCCGCCTCTGCCTGCCAAGATACGTAAGATATTCTTTCAGGTTTCCTAATTATAACATTTGCAATTCGACAGCTGTGTATTGAACATATACTATGTGCTCATAGAACTGGCATTTGTGGAGCAATAATAGAAGGGCATGACACAGTTGCCCCCTCTGGCAGCTGAATCAGGAAACAAGAGGCAACTACTGAAACTAGTTGAGTAAAAATAACTGGCATTATGTGAGAAGTGCCAGAATGAGCAGAACAGTGCATCCAAGAGACAGCTCAAAGGAGACAGAATGTGATCAAATAGACAGAGCACCCTAAAACTAGGTTGATGGATCTCAGTAGGGAAGTTAAAGATCACCCATTGTTCAACTCATGCTGGGTGGGGGCAGGAGTGACTTCACACTAGGGTCCAGGTGACTGAGAGGAAGGAAATCTTCAAGTGAGCTGCCTTGGGCAAGCCAAGGAATTTGGATATTTGTCCATCGTTGTTACTTAATGAATCAGGGAGAAAGAGGGACTAGAGCCCAGTTCCCTCATATGCAGCACCAGGGACTAAACTAGGGGTCTCATGTGTTCAAGACATGCACTCTACCTGCTGGCACTAGGAATTTGTGTTTTATTATTATTATTATTTTAAGTTTTATTTATTTAGTATTGGATAGAGACAGAGAGAAATTGATAGTAGAGACAGAGATAAGGAGGGAGAGAGATAAAGAGACACCTTCAGACTTGCCTTACCACTCTCAAAGCTTTCCCCCTACAGGTGGGTCCAGGGAGTTGAACCTGAGTCCTTGCACAGTGTATGTGTGTGCTTAAGCAGGTGTGCCACCACCTGGCCCTTATTTTTATTATTTTTAGGTAGAGAGAGGAGAGAGAGAGAGAGAGAGAGAGAGAGAGAGAGAGAGAGAGGGAGAATAGCACCAGCAAAGCTTTTTCCAATGTGGTAGTTATGACTGGGCTCCAACCCAGGTCTCATCCATGGCAAAGCAGTTCATGGGCCAGAGTTCTAACATTGCTGCATGGCCACACCCAAGTCATTTTCGCCCTCACCATACTGTCCAAGGTCACTGTCAGGTTGGCCAGCAGTGATGGAAATAGCACAGCACCTTAGTCCCAATGCCATTCATAGGAATAGAAGGGACCCACAGCCATCTGCTGACTGTTAAGTACAATAACATACTGGATGACTCTGCAGTCAACCAATTCCATTCCTAGGAGGAGAGTGAGCAAGCAACAAACTCAAGGGGAGCACTGGAATACACGGAGGGTTTCTGGACCTGGTGGAGAGCAGCCTGGTTCCAGAAAGAAAAAATAATAAAAAGCCGGGGTGGGGGTGGGTGGGCAGTGGTGCACATGTTACCATACACAAGGCCAGGCTTCAATCCCCAGGTCTCCACCTGCAGGAGGGAAGCTTCATGAGCAGTGAAGCAGGTCTGTAGGTCTCTTCTCTCTCTCTCTCTCCTCTCAATTTCTCTCTGGTTCTGTCAAATAAAAGAAAGGGAAAAAAAGTAAAAGAAGATTCTGGAAGCAGAGGATTCATTATGCAGGCACTAAGCTTCATTGATAACACTGGTTGCAACAAGGAAGAAAGAAAGTGAGAGAGAAAGAAAAAGAAAAGGAGAAAAAAGAAAGAAAGAAAGAAAGCGTGAAAGAAAGAAAGAAAGAAAAAAGGACAAAAAGGGAGAGAGGAAGAAAGGAAAAGAGAGAGTTGGAGAGAGAGATGAAAGGGAAGGAGGGAGGGAGAAAAAGTCAGGTTATCTAGAAGAGCGTCAAGCATTCAATAGGAGGAAATGATCCAAAGACCAGGAAGTGACTAAAACCAGAGCCTAAACCTTCCATTTTATAAGTGGCAGTAAAATCAGCTAAACATTAAAGCCATCACCATATCCATTGTTAAGTGTGTGGTTCAGTGATCCTAAGTGCATCCACATTATTATGCAACCATGAGCACCATCCATCTCCAGAGGTGTCTTTTTTTCATCATTCAAAAACAAAACTCTGTACCCATCAACAATCTCTAGCCCTCCAGTCCCACCACACATTGCAACCACCATTCTACCTTCTGTCTCTACAGCTCTGATAATTCCAGGTACATTGGCTACACAGAATCCTAAAGTAAGTGACATGTTGTGACTGGCATATTTCACTTAGCACAGGGAGTGGGGAAACTTTTTTCTTTCAAGGGCCAGTTGAACTTGTGTAACATCATCTGAGGCCATACCAAATTATTAACTAAAAGAGATGAGCACTTAATGTTGCTATGAAAAAAAGTTCTGCTTGTCTTGGCAGGGCCGGAACAAATAATTCCTGCACCCCTGACTTAACACAATGCCCTCAGTGTTCATTCGTGTTGTAGCCATGCATGTGAATTCCCTTCCCTTATAAGGAGAAATAATACCCCATGTAATATACATGCATCATTGATCCTTTCATCCACCAGTGGATCCTGGGGAGGCATTTGCCCTTTGACTCTTGTGAATAACATTCCCATGTACATGGGCATGCCAACAAATCTATCCACACTCAGAATAGGATTGTAGGATCATAGGGCTCACTCTATTTTTTTTAATTATCAGAGGACTCACTGTACTGTTGTCCATAGCAGCTGCACCATTTTACATTCCTCGCACCCATGCATTAGCATTCCAGTTGTTCTACATTCTCTTCTGCACCTGTCACTCTCTGTTTAGAACAGCCATCCTCATGTGTGTGAGGCAGAATTTCATTGTGATCTTACTTTGCATTCCCCCTAATGAGTGATATTGAACATCTTTTTTCTGTTTCCTTAAAATTTATTTATTTATTTATTATTGGATAGAGGCAGAGAGAAATTGAGAGGAAAGAAGAGATAAAAGGGAGAGAGACAGAGACACTTGCAGCCCTGCTTCATCACTGCTGAAGCTTCCCCCCCCCAGCAGGCAGGGACCTGAGGCTTGAACCTGTGTTCTTGCACTCTGTAATGTGAGTGTTTAACCAGGTACACCACCCCTGATATTGACCATCTTTACATGTGCTTACTAGCTATTTAGTGTGTGTGTGTGTTTAGAGAGAGATGTCCATTTAAGTCTTTTGCCATTACTATTACTTTTTGCTGTTGAGTTCTTAAATGTGTGTGTTTGTGTGTGTGTGTGTGTGTAGAAAGAAAGAGAGAGAGATGTCTATTTAAGTCTTTTGCCATTATTATTACTTTTTGCTGTTGAGTTATTAAAAGTTGTCTATATTTGCTAGGTATCAGTTCTACCAAACAGGCAATCTACAAATATTTTCTCCCACTCTGTAGACTGATTTTCCTTTCATTGATAGTGTCCTTATCTAAGGACTTTAGCTGAACTGGAAGACAGGTGAAATGAGGTTTTGAATCCTGAACTCAGAACATCAGCATTCACACTCTGGTTATATGATATTGGACAAACTACTCAATGTATCTGAGGTGGTCTTGGATTTTTTTCCATCCAAAAATGGGGGTAGTGTCTGTACTAGGACCTAGCTCAAAAGGTCGCAATGAGCAGGAGGAAATGAGATCATACACCTGACATCTTATCCCAGGACCAAGCCCAAGTTAAATATTTGATAAGTGGTATCCTCTGTTAGCTCAGGACATAAGAAGAACCTCAGATGATGTCACTGAAATACGACCTTTGTCACTACCAAATAGGTGTGCAGACTAGCAATATTAAATAACCAACCTGAGCGAAGCAAGTTTACATACCACGTCACACGTGGACAGCAAATTGCCATTCACACAGCATTTAGACACTCATCATTGATTCGACAGACTACTAACAACATGATAATGAAGATAGTGACCTGCAGAACTGAGTGAAAAATCAGGGTGTTAGCATAGAGTGAGGGGAGTAGTGGGGTTCAGAGGAGGAGTCCTCAGACTGGAGGAGGGTTTCTTATGTGGGTCCCAAAGATGCAGAAGTCTATAGGAACATAAGGTAGAAAGAAAAGGGTGGAGGAAGGGGCTGAGTGTTCTAAGTGGAGCACAGCTATGGCAACAGCTGCAGGTGAGAGGATGGCTCTTCAGGGAGCAGTTATTAGTTTATTAGGAGGAGAGTCCAGAATTCAAGAGGGAGGAGCAATAGGGGATGAGCCTGGAGTGGCAGATAGTTCCCAGACCTTGTTGCCGGGGCTTAAGGAGTTGGCCCTTTATCCAAAGAGTAATAATAAGGACCAATTGAATGGATTTAAGCAGACTTCTTTGTTTAAGGAAGTTTTTTAAAACTATTTATTTATTCTATTACTTTTTCATTTGATATAACAGAGATAAATTGACAGAGAAGGGAAGATAGAGAGGGAGGTAAAAAGAGACACCCTGGAGCGTCATCTCACTGCTTGGAAAGTAGCTTCCCCATGAAGATGAGGGACAGGGGCTGGAAGCAAGGTCCTTGAGCACAGTAATTTGTGCACTCATCTGGGTGTGCCACCACCCAGTCCTTGAGCACAGTAATTTGTGCACTCATCTGGGTGTGCCACCACCCAGTCCCTTAAGCAGCTTTCTGGTGTTACCTGGGTTACCTTCTTAGAAATATTTCCTTAAGAGCCAGATGGTGGTACACCCTGTTGAGTGCAGAGATCACCATACATAAGGACCCGTGTTTGAGCTACTGCTTCCTGCCTACAGGAGGGACACTTCACAAGTGGTGAAGTAGGTCTGCAGGTGTCTATCTTTCTCTACCTCTCTATCTCCCCTCCCCTCTTATTTTCCCTCTTTCCTGTCAAATAAAAATAGAAAGGAAAAAAGATGGGAAAATGGCCACAGGGAGTAGTGGATTTGTAGTGCTGACCCCAGTGACAACTCTGCTGGCAATAAGAAAGAAAGAAAGAAAGAAAGAAAGAAAGAAAGAAAGAAAGAAAGAAAGAAAGAAGGAAGGAAGGAAAAAGGAGGAAAAGAAAAGAAATAGAAAAATCTTCTTGATTGAATGAAGAGAGTGGAATGAAAATGACAGGACATATGAGTGTGAGTGGTGGATGTGGGGCAAGTGAAAAAAGATGAACTAAAGAACCATGAAGAGAAATAAGTAAAGCAAAGGGTTCAAGAGACCTTTGGGATAAAAAAAGGACAGCTATGGGTACAGCATGGATGACCTCAGTTGACTCTTCAAGAGTAACTCAAGCATTAGCCCCATTCTTTCATTTGAGCTGAGCGATAGAAGCTGAGAGTTACATGATATGTATGTACAAGGTCTCAGAGCTGGGCAGAATCTGATCAGGACTCTAGCTTCCCACCCTGCCCCTTCTTGACCACTCTTCTGGAATATACTGTGAGCTGTGTCTCTAGATGTCTTTATGTGTGTGTATGTTCTTTGAGGAACTCCGGCCCTGTCTCCCCACCAATGTGTTGGCAGCATACAAGAGATGACACTCACACCTGAGTTTTTTAAATTTTTATTTATAAAAAGGAAACACTGACAAAAACCATAGGATAAGAGGGGTACAGCTCCACACAATTCCCACCACCAGAACTCCATATCCCATTCCGTCCCCTGATAGATTTCTTATTCTTTAACCCTTTGGGAGTATGGACCCAGGGTGGTTATGGAGTGCAGAAGGCGGAAAGTCTGGCTTCTGTAATTGCTTTCCCACTGGCAGGTCGATCCATACTCCCAGCCTGTCTCTCTCTTTCCCTAGTGGGGTGAGGCTCTGGGGAAGCAGGGCTCCAGGATGCATTGGTGGGATTGTCTGTCCAGGGAAGTCTGGTTGGCATCATGTTAGCATCTGGAACCTGGTGCTGAAAAGAGAGTTAACATATAAAGCCAAACAAATTGTTGGCTAATCATGAACCTAAAGGCTGGAATAGTGCAGATGAAGAGTTGGGGTGTCTCTGTTTTGTAGATAGTAAGTAGGCCTATTTTAGTTATATTCCAAAGGGCCCATGACTCTACTAGTTTTTTTTTTTATCTGATCCTGACATCTGATATGCAGGTGAATCCAATTTATTTTATGGGGAGATGATACCATGGCTGGAAAAGGGACCCGAAAGCTGGATCAGGGAAGAGAGTAGCTCCTAAAAATGGGAAAGGGGTATAAATATTGTTGACTGTAAACCCCAATCGATTTGATCTCATCTGGGACCCATATTCAGCTTAGGAGCCTGTGTGACCTCTGCATCCCTGTAGATCTGAGCTCACATTCTGTGGTCATGAGTAGGAACCACACCTGAGTTTTTAATTGGTTTATATTCGTTGTGAGGATGTACAGAAAAGAGGGAATCTAGTATACTGTGGGGAAGAATGCACACTGGTGCAGCCCCCATGGAAAACACTATGACAATCCTCAAACAAAAATGGAGGAGAAAAAAAAGCTATGGTTCAGCAATTCCACTCCTAGGCATATATGTCTACATATCTATATCTTATATATCTATATACTATATATCTATATCTATCTGTCTCTATATCTATCTATCTCTCTCTATATATATCTCTATCTATATATCCATCTGTCAATCTATCTATATATGAATGATATGAAAACAGTATTTCAAAGGGATACTTGCACCCCTTTGGAAGAAACCCAAATGTCCATCTACAGGCGACTGAATAAAGAAATTATAGGGCAGGGGCCAGACAGTTATGCATCTGGTTAAGCACACATAGTACTAAGTGCAAGGAGCCACACAAGGATCAGGGTTTGAGGCCCCAGCTCCCATCTTCAAGGATACTTCACAAGTAATGAAGCAAGTCTGCATATATGTCTCTCGTTCCCTCTCTCTCTCTCTACTCCCCCCTCCTCTCTCAATTTCTCTCTGTTCTATCCAGTAAAATGGAAAAATGTCTGCCAGGAGCAATGAATTCGTAATGCCGGTACTGAACCCCAGCAGCAGTAACCCTAGAGGACAAAAAAAAAAAAAAGGAATACTACTCTGCAATTATAATATATCATGTCCTTTGGGACAAAATGGATGAAAATGGAGGTGACTACGCTCAGTGAAATAAAGAGATGAAAGACAACTACAACATGGCTTTACTCATTTGTGGAATATGAGGAATTGAAACCTGTGAACTTGCAAACTTAAGTAAATAAATCGATAAATAAGAGACCAAATCATCTTTAAGACTTTTGTAAGGCGTATGATGGGTATCATTGGGGTGAGGTAGCACAGAACTTCAGTAGTGGGTATGGTATGGAACTAAACTCCTGCAATCTTATAATTCTGTGAAACATTATGAAATCGACGATAAAAGTATAGAATAAACTAGTTGTCAAAACTTGTTGTCAATGTGCTATGTCTTTGCTCCTTGGAGCTTCAACACACTCTTTCCTATTCATTCCACTTATTGATAAATGAATCGCCGGGAAGCAAACCCTTCAGTTCCATCCATAGAGGAAAAAAAAAAAAAGAAGTACCCAGGGCTCACACATAGTTACCCCCAAGTCTTAGTTTTGGTTCCTCATTAGGTAGGGGAGTAAAACCAGTTAACTTCCTAGCTATGAATACCTGTCTGAGAATTATGGCTGAGTAGGACACATGCAAATCCAAGGACATTATGCATTGGTTAAGACTTTAGGAGTCTCCTCGATAATGAGTACCCCTGTCAACTGCAAATAGCCACTTTACCTTGAATCTATTTGGTGACATGGCTTCCTGACCCCACAATCTACTCAGAGACATTCGGGATTCTCCCTCCAAGTCTTCTGTTTGCTCACCAAGGAGTGAGCCTCTGCCTATTTTTGCTGAGTGTGTGACATTTAATATGGGCTGATTGTTTGTTTTGCTTTAAGAGAGAAACAGAGAGAAAATAAAAGAGACCACAGCACTGAAGCTTCTTCCAACATAGTTGGGGCTGGGCTTAAACCAGGGCTGTACACATGAAAAAGCATAGCACTATCCAGGTGAATTATTTCACCATCTCAACATTATCAGGTTTAAGTAGTCAACCTAGAGGCATGTTTTTGTTTTTTTTTTTTTTCCTTCAGGGTTATTGCTGGGGCTTGGTGCCTGCACTATGAATCCACTGCTCCTGGAGGCCATTTTTGCCATTTTGTTGCCCTTGTTGCTATTATTGTTGTTGTCATTGCTGCTGTTGTTGGATAGGACAGAGAGAAATTCAGAGAGGAGAGGAAGACAGAGAGGGGGAGAGAAAGACATCTTCAGACCTGCTTCACCATTGGTAAAGTGACTCTCCTGCAGGTGGGGAGACGGGGACTCGAACTGAGATCCTTCAGCTGGTCCTTGCACTTCAAGCCATATATGCTTAACCCGCTGTGCTACTTCCTGACCCACATGGGCATTTTTTTAAGATATGTGTATTGCTGTGATTCTTTCGGTTGTGTAGTACTTACCAGGGGTCCTTAAGTCACAGACATTGACTTTGTCAAAGGCTGGTTGATTAACCACCTGCTGGCAAGTGGCTTCATAAACTAGACAGATGGGAAAAAGTAATCTTCAAAGTCCAGATCAGGAAAAGCTTACTTCTGGTTCTGACTCTGCCACTAACCAGAGTGAATACTGACCTGCCAGTTAGCTGGATTTTGGTCTCAGTGTCCTCCAATTAAAGGAATAGGGATAAGGCTGAGAAGTTGTCTCAGGAATAGAATGAATGCCTGACATGCATGAGGCCCTGTGGTCCTGGTACCTCATTAAATGGTGGAGCATAGCTTTAGTGTCTCCCTCTCCATCTTCCTTTCCACTTTCCTCTCTCTCTTTATAGAGGAGGAGGTAGGAGAAATGGGGAAACTGCTACTTCCAGGCAAGATGCAGTATTGTATTTATTCTTCTGTATGAAACAACAGACAGAAAATCTGAAAGAACAGGTTTAATTACACTGAACATTAGGTGAGTCCTACCAAAGTCCCCATTTAATATTCTGAGCACTTTTGTCAAAGATTAGCTGTCCAAAGGTGTGAGGGCTTACTTCTGGGCATTTAATTCTATTCCGCTGGTCAGTGTGTCTGTTTATGTTCCAGTACCAAGCAGTTTTGATTACAATGGCCTTATAATACAATTGGAGATCTGGGAGTGTGATGCCTCCAGTTCTGTTCTTTCTTCTCAAGGTTATTTTGACAATTATAGGTCTTTTCTGATTCCAGATAAACATTTGTAGCATCTGTTCTATTCTAGTCTATGTCTCCATTTACCTTATAATTTTTTCATTCTCTATTTTTTATTTTTAACTTTATTTTATAGGGCTGAAGGAAATTGAGAGGGAAGAGGGAGAGAGAGGGAGAGAGAGACATCTCCAGTACTGCTTTCACCAATTGTAAAGCTTTCCCTCTGCAGGTGGGGACCAGGGGCTTAAACCTGGATCCTTGGGCATGGTAACATGTGCATTTAACAAGGTGGTCACTGCCCAGCCCCTTCATTTTTTATTTGTAGTCAATAGTGGGTTACAGTATTTTAAGATTACAATGTATAGTTCCACACCATACCCACCACCAAAGTTTTGTATCCCCACTCTCCTACCTCTTAACAATAACCACCATAGTTCTCACAAGTCTTAGAAATGCTTTGCTTGCTTCTTCTTCTTTTTCTTTTTTAAAAAATTTTATTGGGGAATTAATGTTTTACATTCAACAGTAAATACAATACTTTGTACATGAATAGCATTTCTTAGTTTTCCATGTAATAATACAAACCCCACTAGGTCCTCGGTCATCCTTTTTGGACCTGTATTCTCCCCCTACCTACCCCAGAGTCTTTTACTTTGGTGCAATACGCCAATTCCAGTTCAGGTTCTACTTGTGTTTTCACTTTCAGTCTTGTTTTTCAACTTCTACCTGAGAATGAGATCATCCTATATTCATCCTTCTGTTTCTGACTTACTTCACTTAACATGATTTTTTCAAGCTCCATCCAAGATCGGCTGGAAGTCACCGTTTTTAATAGCCGAGTAGTATACCATTGTGTATATAGACAACAACTTGCTCAGCCACTCATCTGTTTTGGACACCTAGGTTGATTCCAGGTTTTGGTTATTACAAATTATGCTGCTGAGATCATATGTGTACAAATATCTTTTTGGATGGGTATGTTGGGTTCCTTAGGATATATCCCCAGGTGAGGAATTGCAGGATCATAGGGTAGGTCCATTTCTAGCCTTCTGAGAGTTCTCCAGACTGTTCTCTACAGAGGTTGGACCAATTTACATTTCCACCAGCAGAGCAGGAGGGTTACTTTGACTCTACTTCTCCAGCATTTGTTTCTATTACCTTATCTGATGTATGACATTCTCACAGGAGTGAAGTGGTATCTCATTGTTGTCTTTATTTGGATTTAACTGACACTCAAAGACTTGGAGCATTTTTTTTTTTCATGTGTTTCTCGGCCTTTTGGATCTCTTCTGTGGTGAATATTCTGTTAATGACCTCTCCCCATTTTTGGATGGGGTGATGTGTGTTCTTGTGGTTGAGTTTGGCAAGCGCTTTATTTATTTTGGTTATTAGCCTCTTGTCTGATGTATGGCATATAAAGATCTTTTCCCATTCCTTGAGGGGTCTCTTGGTTTGAGTAGTGGTTCCTTTTGATGTGAAGAAGCTTTTTAATTTGATGTAGTCCCATAGGTTTATGCTTGCCTTAGTCTTCTTTGTGATTGGATTCGTTTCATTGAAGATGTCCTTAAAATTTATGCAGAAAAGAGTTCTGCCAATATTTTCCTCTAAGTATTTGATAGTTTGTGGTCTAACATTCAAGTCCTTGATCCACTTGGAATTTACTTTTGTATTTGGTGAAATACAGTGGTTCAGTTTCATTCTTCTGCATGTTTCAACCCAACATCATTTGTTGAGGAGACTCTGCTTTCCCCATTTAATAGTCTGGGCATCTTTGTCAAAGATTAGATGTCCATAGGTGTAGGAGCTTACTTCTGGGCTCTCAGTTCGATTCCACTGGTCAATGTGTCTATTCATGTTCCAGTACCAAGCAGTTTTGATTGCAATGGCCCCATAATACAATTTGATATCTGGGAGTGTGATGCCTCCAGCTCTGTTCTTTCTTCTCAAGATTGTTTTGGGAATTCTAGGTCTTTTCTGGTTCCAGATAAACATTTGTAGCACTTGTCCTATTCTCCTAAAAAATGTGCTTGGGATCTTGATGGGGATAGAATTAAATTTGTATATGGCTCTGGGTAGTATATTCGTTTTGATGATGTTAATTCTTCCAAGCCATGAACATGAAATATCTTGCCACTTCTTTGTGTCTTTTTCAATTTCCTTGAGTAGTGACTCATAATTTTCAGTATACAAGGGTTTCACTTCCTTGGTTAGGTTTATTCTTAGATATTTTATTGTTTTTGTTGCTATAGTAAAAGTAATTGATTTCTGGATTTCATCTTCTTCTAACTTAGTGTTTGCATAGAGGAATGCCACTGACTTTTGTGTTAATTTTGTAGCCTGAAACCTTACTGTATTGCCTGATGATTTCCAAAAACTTCTTGCTGGATTCCTTAGGTTTTTCTATGTATACTATCATGTCACCTGCAAATAGGGAGAGTTTGACTTCTTCTCTTGCTATCTGTATCCCTTTAATTCTTTGCTTCTGCCTGATTGCTATGGCAAGAACGTCCAACACTATGTTGAATAATAATGGTGATAGTGGGCAGCCTTGTCTAGAACCTGATCTGAGGGGAAATGCTTCCAATTATTCACCACTGAGTATGATGTTGGATGTAGGTTTGCTATATATAGACTCCACTATCTTCAGGAATTTTCCATCTATTCCCATTTTTTGTAGTGATTTGATCATAAAAGGGATGTTATATTTTGTCAAGGCTTTCTCTGCATCTATTGATATTACCATGTGGTTTTTTGGTCTTGCTTTTACTGATGTGGTGGATCACATTGATTGATTTACATATATTAAACCAACTGTACATCCCTGGGATAAACCCCACTTGGTCATGATGAACAATCTTTTGAATATACAGCTGTATCTGGTTGGCTAGAATTTTGTTCAATATTTTAGCATCTATGTTCATCAGATATATTGGTCTATAGTTTTCTTTTCTGGTTGTGTCCCTGTCTGCTTTTGGTATCAGAGTGATGTTGGCTTCAGAGAAGCTGGAAGGGAATATTCCTATGTCTTCAACCTTCTGGAAGACTTTTAAACATAGAGGTATTAGTTCTTTGAGGGTTTTGTAAATTCATTTGTAAAACCATCTGTTCCAGGACTTTTATTCTTGGGAAGGTTTTTGATAACTGTTTCAATTTCATTAGCTGTGATGAGCCTGTTCATATTATCTAGTTACTCTTTATTTAATTTTGGAAGTTCGTATGTATCTAGGAACTCATCCATTTCTTCCAGCTTCTGTAGCTTGGTGGCATAGAGTTGTTCATAGAAGTCTTGCATGATATGTTGAATATCTGTGGTGTCTGTTGTGATATCTCCTCTTTTATTTATGATCCGATTTATTTAGTTCTTCTCCCTTTTTTGTTTTGTGAGTCTGGCTAAAGGTTTGTCCATTTTGTTCAGTCTTTCAAAGAACCAACATTTACTTTCTTTGATCTTTTGTATGGTCTTCTTATTTTCAATGTTACTTATTTCTGCCCTAACTTTAGTTATTTCTGTCCCTCTGGTTACTTTAGGGTTCCTTTGTTCTTCTTGTTCTAGGTCCTTAATATGTGCACTCAAGTTGTTTATTTGTGCTTTTTCTTGTTTCCTAATGTGTGTTTCTGTGGCTTTGAGCTTCCCTCTCAATATTGCCGTAGTTGTGTCCCAAATATTTTGATAGCTTGTGTCTGTAGGCTATGGGAGCATGAGGGCTTTTCAACTATAAGTAGGCCTCTTAGCTTAATCCTTCACTCCTGACCAAGAGATAAAGCAGGATGGGGAGAGATAATACAGTGGTTATGCAAAGAGACTCTCACATCTCAAGGATCCAAAGCTCCAGGCTCAATTCAGCTTCTCTGCCAAGCCGGGCAGCACTGCTGGGCCCTGTGCGTTTTGAAACAAGTCCCATTTATAGTCTGTAGGTTCTGAGGCAACTATTCACTATGTTCTCATCAAGAGAACAACATATAAAGGCTCCCACAACACAGCCCCATCACTAGGCCACTGAGGTGTAGATCTTCTGAGTTTTCTGGTTAATTTTCTATTCTCTGGTGTCAGCACTGGGCCTCCTCCCTGCAGCTCCAGCCTCTGAGGGCAGTAGTAATGGAGACTCACAGTTGCATTTGGTGAGTCTTCGGGGAGTCCTCTCCTCCCTTCAACAGTCTTTTTGTTGGTAAAACACACTGGAGGTAGTGCCTCAACTGGTAAACTGCCGGACTATTACCAGCCACTTAATCTCTCCCTAGGCTCCTCTCTGTCCACAAGCCACACATATTTGCACTCACCGGTGATTTGGTGGGTTCCTGAAGTCGTTCTAGTCCTGCCATGTTGTGGTCCCAGATGATCTCCTTTGGTATTGCTAGTTGACCCTGGAGAGGAGAGGAGAGAAACACAGCTGCTGCTGCTCCATAGCCCCACTTCCTCTTCTTTTTTTCAAGTTCATGTGTATCAGTTGTCTAGATTCCACATACGTGAAATCATCTGGTAGACTTTTTTTTTTCATCTCTACTTATTTCGCTAAGCATAATCAACTCCAGTTCCATCCATTTTGTCCAAAGGACATAATACCATCTCTTTTTGACTGCAGAGTAGTATTCCATGGAGTATATATCCCATAACTTCTTCAGCCAGTTATCTGTTGATGAGCATCTAGACTCTTTCCACTCTTTGACTACTGTGAATAATGCATCTATGAACATAGGGGTGCATATGTCTCTTGGAATTAGTGCCCATTTATTCTTTTTTCCCCACCATGGTTATTGCTAGATTTTGGTGCCTACATAATGAATTCATTTCTCCCAGTGGCTGTTTTCTTTCTATTTTGACAAGGCAGAGAAATTGAGAGGGGAGAGGGGAGAGGGAGATTGGGAAGGTGAAAGGTAGACACCTGCAAACCTACTTCACCACTGGTGAAATGACTCCTCTACAGGTGGTGAGTGGGGGTTCAAACCCAGGTTCTTGGTTCTCAACCAGGTGAGCCACTGCCTGGGTCCCATGCCCATTTACCTTTTAAACAACTTTACAGAAACAGAATACATAGACCATAAAATTAGTGCTCTTTATGCATAGGTCCAATAACTTTTAGTATATCCATAGGTAAGTGCAACCATCACCAGTTTTAGTGCATTTGCATAGACTCAGAAACAAATCCCACAGCTATTAGCTATCTATTCTTGATTACCTCCAATCCACAGCCACCAGTAATTTCCCTCCTGTCTATAGATGTTCTTATTCTAGACATTTCAAATTCATGGAATCACAGGCTATTTTGCCTCTTGTAACTGATTTCTTTCACTTAGTATAATGTCTTTAAGGTTTGTCCACATTGTATCAGGTGTCAGCTGTCAGTAAACGTGTCATTCCTTTGTATGGCCAAATATGATTCCATTGTGGAGATAAAGCACACTTTTGTTTCTCCACTCATCAGTTGTTGGACATTTGGGTTGTACTGAGTTTTGGCTACCATAGACACATATTCTTATGGACACATTTTCTTTTCTCTTGGATTAATATCTTTGAAGAGAACTGGTGGGTCATCTCTTTAAACTTCTCAGGAATTATCAGATTGCTTCTCAAAGTAGTTGCGTCATTGTCCATTCTGACTGGCAAGGTACACAATGTATGATTTCAACACATCCTCTCTAGTACTTCTTGTCACCTGGCTTTTTCATTATAACCACCTCAGTGGGCTGGAGTGGTATAAAGTTTACTGTGGATTTGATTTGCATTTAACTGATGATATTGAATTATATGTATATATCTCTTAGGGAACTATCTTTCAATATCCCTTGCCCATTTTTTAACTGAATTACTGATATTTTTATGATTGGGCTGTTAGAATTCTTTAGCAGATCTATCAGTTATTTTATCACATTAGGTGGATGGTCTTATCTCATTCATGAGTGTCCTTTGAAGCACACAAATTAAAAAAAAACATTGAGGTCCCATTTAACTATTTTCTTCTCACCCATTTAGTGTACTAGGGACGTTTTTTGTGCTAAATCTGAGGTCTTGAATTCATCATTTTATTGTGGGGGGTTAACTGTTTACAGTAGAACTGTTGATGAGTAGGTATAGTTTCTCGTCGCCCCATAAAAAGTGTCTGTAGAACTTTGTTTATAGATTTACCCTATATCTTATTATTTTACTGTAAGAGTCTTATAGCTTTGGCTCTTTTTTTAAATTGCTACCAGAGTTACTGCTGGGGCTCAGTGCCTATATGAGCAATCCACAGCTCCTGGTGGCCTTTTTTTTTTTCTTTATTTGATAGGACAGAGAGGAATTTGAGACAAGAGGAGAAATAGAGAGGGAGAAAGACACCTGCAGTGTTTACTTAATCACTCATAGAGCTTCTCCCCTGCAGATGGGGAGCAGGGGGCTCAAATCCTGGTCCTTACTCATGAGAACATGCACACTTATTCAGGTGTGCCACTGCTTTGCCCACTAGCTTTAACGCTTCAATTTAAGTTTTTGATCCATTTTGTGTTGAACTTTGTATATGGTACAAGGACATGGTCCAACATCATTCTCTCACAAGTGCCTAGTCAGGCTTCTTAGCACTATTTATTGAAAAAGCTGTCTTTCACTATTGAATAGGCTTGACACTTGTGAAAAATCATTTGACCATGGGCACATGATTCTCTTTTTTGATTTTCCATTTTATGAGTTATATGACTATCTTTGGGCGAAGACCACATTGTTGGGTTATCACTGCATTATAGCAAAATTTGAAATCTCCAAGTATGATTCTTTCTACTGTGCTCTTCTTTTTTTCAAGATTGCCTTGTCTATTCTGTGTCAATTGCAATGCAATTTGAATTTCATAATCCACTCACCAGTTTCTTAAGAGAATCCAGCTAAGATGCTTACAAGGATTGTATTAAACTCATAGATCAATTTGGGAAATACTGCCATCTTAACAATATCAAGTCTCCCAGCTTGTGAGCATGGAATATGTCCCCATTTACATTATTAATTTATTTTGACAGTGTCCCATAGGTTTCAGAGTGTAAGTTTTCCATTCCTTTTCTTAAATTTATCCCTAAGTACTCTCTTTGGTGCTATCGCACATGGAATTATTTTCTTTCTTTTTTACTTTTTTATTATCTATATTTATTGAATAAATAGCCAGAAATCAAGAGGGAAGGGAGTGATGGAGAGTGAGAGACAAAGAGAGACACCTGCAGCACTGCTTCACCACTCGCAAAGCTCTGCACGTGGGGATCAGAGGTTCGAACCTAGGTCCTTGAGTATTGTAACCTATGTGCTCAACCCGGGTCCTTGAGTATTGTAACATATGTGCACCACCACCCAGCTCCCCATGAAATCATTTTCTTAATGTAATTTTTACTATGTACTAATATAGATCATTTGAAAGAGAGAGAGAAACAGAGGTGGAGACAGAGACCACAGAACCAAAGCTTCCTTCAATGTGGTAGTGGCTGGGCTTGAACATGGGTCATACACATGACAAATCAGCACACTATCCAAGTTATCTATTAATCATATATCTTGCAGCCCTGTTGAACTTTTTTTCTACTATCTATCATTTGAAAATAAGGATGATTGTACTTTTTCTTCTCCAATCTAGATGCCTCTTGTTTCTTTTTCTTTATTTCTTGCCCTGGATATAAATGCAGTAAAATGTTGAAAGAACGTAATTCTTGTTTTGTTTCTAATCTTAGAAGCAAAGAGTCTATTTTTTTTCACCATTGAAAGTGTTAGCTCTGGGGGTTTTGTATATGTCTTTTGTTAAGCTGAAAAAAAGCTATCTTCTATTTTCAATATCATAAAAGTATATTGGATTTTGTCAAATGCTTTGTTGCATCTATTGAGGTTGTTTTGTGATTTTGTTTCTTATTCAATTGCTATGATATATTACTGAATGAATTGATTTTCAGATGTTATCCAGCCTTACATTCCTAGGCTAAGTTCCACTTTTCATGGACATAATTATTTTAAATGTTGTTGGGTTCAGTCTACCAACATTTTGTTGGGGAATTTTGTACCTATTTCCATATTTCCTATTTCTATAATGTCTTTGGTTTAGGTGTGTATGAAGGATGTGTATGCAAATATAGCATACATAAAGGCATGTAGAGGAAATAACACATTGGAATAGTGGCTACTTCTTGGATGGCACATTTGTCATAATGTCATATGATAAACTATCCCAAAGGTTAGCTATTCAAAACAGGTTGTCAGGCGTTTAGGCATGGCTTTCTTGGGTCTTCTTTTTTTAGTACTATTTTTTTAATTGGGGAATTAATGTTTTACATTCAACAGTAAGTACAATAGTTTGTACATGCAAAAATTCCCCAGATTCCCATATAACAATACAACACCGCTAGGTCCTCTGAATCCTTCTTGGACCTGTATTCTCCCCACCCACCCACACCCACCCCAGAGTCTTTTACTTTGGTAAGATATGCCAATTCCATTTCAGGTTCTACTTCTGTTTTCTTTTCTGATCTTGTTTTTCAACTTCTGCCTGAGAGTGAGATCATCCCATATTCATCCTTCTGTTTCTGACTGATTTCACTTAACATGAATTTTTCAAGGTCCATCCAAGATCAGCTGAAAAAGGTGAAGTCACAATTTTTCACAGCTGAGTAGTATTCCATTGTGTATATATACCACAACTTGCTCAGCCACTCATCTGTTGTTGGACACCTGGGTTGCCTCCAGGTTTTGGCTATTACAAATTGCGCTGCTAAGAACATATGTGTGAACAGATCTTTTTGGATGGATGTGTTGGGTTCCTTAGGATATATCCCCCAGGTGAGGAATTGCAGGATCATAGGGTAGGTTCATTTCTAGCCTTCTGAGAGTTCTCCACAGAGGTTGGACCAATTGACATTCCCACCAGCAGTGTAGGAGGGTTCCTTTGACCTCACACCTTCTCCAGCATTTGCTGCTGTTACCTTTTCTGATGTATGACATTCTCACAGGAGTGAAGTGGTATCTCATTGTTGTCTTTATTTGCATTTCTCTGAAAATCAGAGACTTGGAGCATTTTTTTCATGTGTTTCTTGGCCTTTTGGATCTCTTCTGTGGTGAATATTCTGTCCATGTCCTTCCCCCATTTTTGGAAGGGGTTATTTGTTGTCTTGTTGTTGAGTTTGACAAGCTCTTTATACATGTTGGTTATTAAACTCTTGTCTGATGTATGGCATATTAATATCTTCTCCCATTCCTTGAGGGGTCTCTTGGTTTGGGTAGTGGTTCCTTTTGCTGTGAAGAAGCTTTTTATTTATTTTTTTTATTTAAGAAAGGATTAATTAACAAAACCATAAGGTAGGAGGGGTACAACTCCACACAATTCCCACCACCCAATCTCCATAACCCACCCGCTCCCATGATAGCTTTCCCATTCTCTATCCCTCTGGGAGCATGGACCCAGGGTCATTGAGGGTTGCAGAAGGTAGAAGGTCTGGCTTCTGTAATTGCTTCCCCGCTGAACATGGGCGTTGACTGGTCAGTCCATACTCCCAGTCTGTCTCTCTCTTTCACTAGTAGGGTGTGTCTCTGGGGAAGCTGAGCTCCAGGACACATTGGTGGAGTCTTCAATCCAGGGAAACCTGGCCAGCATCCTGGTGGCATCTGGAACCTGGTGATTGAAAAGAGAGTTACCATACAAAGCCAAACAAATTGTTGAGCAATCATGGACCCAAAGCTTGGAATAGTGGAGAGTTAGTGTTAGGGAGGTACTCACTGCAAACTCTAGTGTACTTCTGCTTTCAGGTATATATTTTGCAGTAGCTTATGGATACGTGTGAACATAAGCTCTCTCTCACAGAAACTGGTGTATATCTAGGTTATGGGACTTTGTTAGAAAGTGAACCACCTGAAATAAAATTAGAGTGTACTATAAAAGGAAAGATCTCACCCGAGTAATGAAGCTGAAGGGTTGTCATTACACACGTGAAGTCTCTGGACACAGTCTGAAGTGAGGCATATTGAGGTGGCAATCATTGCGTTGGTTAGGTTGTGATCGGCAGATGCAATATTATTTGGTATGGATTGGGAGAGGCATACGGGAAAGTGGGCCCTATCCAAGGGTTCCAGGACTGGGGGAAGTAGGGGCTCTATAGTGGAGATGTGAGGTTCCTGCTGTCTTAGGGTTCAAAAAGACAATCGATAGTTAATGTTATCATCACATTATTTGGTAATTGGGTTAACTTTGAAAAGTCCTTTTGTTAGGGTTTGCTGTACAGTACCCAGTGTCTTGTATATAGCTGTGCTATTGGTTGCTTCTGATCTACTTGGTCTAGGCTTTTGAGAGAGTCTGCATATCAATTACACAGCCTATATATTAAAAAGATTCAGTTTGTATTTTGAAAAACTTTGAGACATACAATTGATTTTCCCCCTCTCATATTAATCAACTACTGATTTATGTCTACATTTTGCTAGGAGTGTACATAAACACCATTCCCACCACCAAAAGACTGTGACCCATCCCTCCCACCCACTCCCACCCCCCACTGGCCTAGGAAGCTGCATGTCTACCCCTCACCACAGGGTTTTTACTTTGGTGCCCTACTTACAGTTTGATCAGGTCCTACTTTTAGTTTCCCTTTCAGATCTTCTTACTCAACTTCTATTGATGAGTGGGATCATCCCATACTCATCTTTATCTTTCTGACTTAGTTCACTTAACATAATTCCTTCTAGCTCTGTCCAAGATGGGTCAGAGAAGGTGGGTTCATTGTTCTTGATAGCTGCATAGTATTCCATTGTGTATATATACCACAGCTTTCTCAGCCACTCATCTGCTGTTGGGCACCTGGGTTGCTTCCAGGTTTTAGCTATTATGAATTGTGCTGCTATGAACATAGGAGTACATACCTCTTTTTGGTTGGGTGTTATGGAGTTCTTGGGGTATAACCCCAGGAGAGGAATTACTGGATCATATGGAAGGTCCATGTCTAGCCTTGTGAGAGTTTTCCAGACTGCTCTCCACAGAGGCTCTACCATTTTACATTCCCACCAGCAATGTAAAAGGGTTCCTCTGTCCCCACATCCTCTCCAGCATTTGTTGCTGCTGTCCTTTTTGATGTATGCCATTCTTACAGGAGTGAGGTGGTATCTTAGTGTCGTCTTAATTTGCATTTCTATGACAATCAGTGACGTAGAGCAGTTTTTCATATGTTTGTTAGCCTTTTGGATCTCCTCTGTAGTGAATGTTTTAGTCATATCCTCTGCCCATTTTTGGATGGGGTCATTTGCTTTTTTGGTGCTAAGTTTGCTGAGCTCTTTATATATTTTGGTGATTAGTTTCTTGTCTGATGTCTGGCATGTGAAGATCTTCTCCCATTCTGTGAGGGGTCTCTCTGTCTGTTTAATAGTTTCTTTGGATGTGCAGAAGCTTTTCAATTTGATGTAGTCCCATTGGTTTGTTTCTGCTTTAGTCTTCCTTGCAATTGGGTTTGATTCATCAAAGACGTCCTTGAGGTGTATGTGGGAAAGTGTTTTACCAATGTTTTCCTCTAAGTATTTGGTTGTTTCTGGTCTGACATCTAGGTCTTTGATCCATTGGGAGTTGATTTTTATTTCTGGTTAGATAAGGTGGTTCAATTTCATTCTTCTGCATGTTATAACCCATTTTTCCCAGCACCATTTATTGAAGAGAGCCTCCTTCTTCCATTTAACCCTTTGGGCCCCCTTATCAAAGATTAGATGTCCATAGGTGTGGGGATTTATTTCTGGGCTTTCAATTCTGTTACACTGGTCTGTGTGCCTATTTTTGATCCAGTACCATGCTGTTTTGATGATGATGGCTTTATAATATAGTTTAAGGTCTGGGAGTGTGATGCCTCCATTTCTGTTTCTTTTCCTCAAGATGGTTTTGGCAATTCTAGGTGTTTTCATGTTCCAGATAAACATTTGTAGCATTTGTTCTATTCTCCTAAAAATGTGCTTGGAATCTTGATGGGGATAGCATTAAATTTGTATATGGCTCTGGGTAGTATATTCATTTTGATGATGTTAATTCTACCAACACATGAGCATGGAATATCTTTTCACTTCTTTGTGTCTTTTTCAATTTCCTTGAGTAGTGACTCATAATTTTCAGTATACAAGTCTTTCACTTCTTTGGTTAGGTTTACTCCTAGATACTCTAATCAACAGGGTGGCCAGGAATGCAGTATCATCTGAAGGCTCAAATAGAAAGGATCAACTTCCAAGTTTACTACATGGCTGTTGGGAGAATTATTTTATAGGTTATTTTACAATATGTTGCGTGTGTCTTTCCACAGAACACCTCCTAACATGGAAATAGGCTTCATCAGAGTGAGCAAGTGAGAAGGCAAGAGGGTACCACCAGGATAGAAGCCACAATCTTCTTTTTTTAATTGTATTCGTGACTTAATATTGATTTACAAAATTGTAACAGGGGTGTGATTCCACACTTTTTCCATCACTAGGGTTATGTGTCCCCATTTCCACTATTGGAAACTGCAGTGGTTCTCCCAAGATCACAGATATGGGTTGACTATTATTTTTATATTTGCTCATCTTTTTATGATCCTGCCTTCTCTTTCTTTCTAAGTCATACCTACTATTTCTGAGTGTCCCCCTCCCACTCTTTTTTTACTCTCTTCTTTCTTAGGATCCTGGTTGAATTAGAGTTCAGAGCCATCTGGTCATCTCCTCCTAACATTGACCCATCTGGGAGCATGGACCAAAGTTCTTTATGGGGTGAAGAAGGTGAAAGGTCTGAAGAAGTCACAATTGTCTGTAAACCACTCACAGAAGTACTATTTCAGAACTTTGCTAAATTCTACTCATTAAAAGCAAGTCACTAAACTCAGCTCATAATCAAGGGGGAGAGAACATTAGTACTAAAAGATGGGAACTTTTTGAGGGTATCTTTTGAAAACTGTTCGTCAAAATTGTATGGTGTTAATCAGTGAGAATTCTAGAGTCTGGGTACACAGGGTGTTTCAACTCTATGTATATTGGATTATTTTCTGAGCTAGTAGAGCACACCTGTGTATTTATTATACTCTTTTACATACTTTTGTGAGGGAAATAGAAGGAACACGGGCAACCCCAAGGTACTATCATGACTGGAAGTGCCTGGGTGAAGGGTACCCACGGGGAGCAGAGAGGGAGGTAAGAAGTTCACAAGGGATGGGATCAGAATGCTCTGAGATAATATGAAAGAACAAAATTTTATATTTTATCACTAGGAGCTTGGTGCCTGGATGACTCCACCACTTCCGGTGATTTTTTTTTTTTGACAAAGGGTGAGAGACCAAGAGAGAGGAAACAAGAGAAGGAAAGATAAACAGAGAGAATGAGATGTCTGCAGCACTGCTCCACCACTTATGAAGTTCCTCTCCCAGGCAGATAGGGATCAGGGGCTTGGATGGAGGTCCTTTGGCTTGGAAATGTGTGCATTCTACCAGGTGAGCTACCGTTTTTTCACATTACCATAGGAGTCTACCATGAATATTTTTTTATTAGTGGTTTAATAATGATCGACAAGATTGTGGGATAAGAGTGGTACAATTCCACACAATTCTCAACACAAGAATTCCCTATCCCAACCCTTCCACTGGAAGCTTCCCTATTATTTATCCCTCTGGGAGTATGAACCAAAGATCTAGGGTCCATGTCTATTCATATTTAGCACAGGAACCTGAGTGACCTCTGCATCCCTGTCATTCTGAACTCACATTCCATGGTCATAACTAAGAATATCCTAGGCTTCTCATTTCATTTTTTAAATATTCTTCTGTATGAGTGAGTTAGTAATGGTTAAAAATTTGTTTAAGATTACAGGACCTCAGAAACAGAGATCCCCAAATCTTCATCTGAAATATTCCAGCCTTTAGGTTCATAATTAGTCAACAATGTGTTTGGCTTTATATGTTAACTCTTTTTTCAGCCACCAGGTTCCAGATGCTAACATGATGCCATCCAGATTTCTCTGGGCAGAAAATCCCACCAATGTGTCCTAGAGCCCTGCTTCCTTAGAGTCCCACCCTACTAGAGAAAGAGAGACAGGCTGGGAGTATGAATCAACCTGCCAATGCCCATGTTCAGCAGGGAAGCAATTACAGAAGCCAGACCTTCCACCTTCTGCACCCCACAATGACCCTGGGTCCATCCTCCCAGAGGGTTAAAGAATAGGAAAGCTATCAAGGGAGGGGATGGGATATGGAGTTCTGGTAGTGGGAATTGTGTGAAATTGAACCTGTATTTAAAAAATTTATTATTGTTTATTCCCTTTTGTTGCCCTTGTTTTATTGTTGTAGTTATTATTGTTGTTGTTATTGATGTCGTCGTCATTGTTGGATAGGACAGAGAGAAATGGAGAGAGGAGGGAAAGACAGAGGAGTAGAGAAAGACAGACACTTGCAGACCTGCTTCACCACCTGTGAAGCGACTCCCCTGCAGGTGGGGAGCGGGGGGCTTGGACTGGGATCCTCCTTGCGCTTGGCACCAGGTGCACTTAACCCGCTGCGCTACCGCCGGACTCCCAATTGTACCCCTCTTATCTTATGGTCTTATCAGTGTTCCCATTTTATAAATAAAAACTTTTTTTTAAAAAAAAGGAAGAAACAGGCTGGGGTTATGGATAAACCTGTCAATACCATATCCAGTGGAGAAGCAATTACAGAAGCCAGACCTCTCACCTTCTGCACCCCATAAAGATCTTTGGTCAGGGAGTCTATCCCAAGTTTGATCCCTGGCAGTACATGTGCCAGAGTGATGTCTGGTTCTTTCTTTCTCCTCTTGTCTTTCTCATAAATAAATAAAATTAAAAAAATCCCAGTCCATAATTGGCACAGTTGATTATTGCTTGTTGTCTTCAATATTCACGGAGTAGAAACCCTTCACTTCAGGAGAAACCCTGACTAGCCTTTGGGAAGAACTGATAAAGCCAGACATGTGTTCATTTTGTACAAGTCAGAAAGATGTCAAGCCTAGTCCCTAAAGTGAAAAGAAAAAGTTTAAGCTGAAAACTGAGTTCAAACTCAGAAAACCCCTGCACAAATGCCAAACCCAGGATGTGACTCCAATTACCACCACCATTTCCCTCTCTCCCTTCCTTAAGAAGACTTATCTGTACTCCATTGTGGGACTGTTCTCAGGCACTGGCATGATGACTTCACCTTGTTCTTTTGTGAGGGACAAATCTTTGACTCTGCATTCCACCTTCTGCCCATTCCCTTGGGCCCAGGAGCACATAGCATACCATCTAGGGCTTCTCGCAGTACCCATGTTGTTTCTCTTTGCAAGGACTTTAATTCCCCCCAATAATCCCTTGATTTTTTTTTTGAATTTCTCAGAAAAGAAAATGGAAAGAAGAGGAAAAGGCAGGCACACATAAATAACCTCTTTGTCTCAGTCCACGCTTATTACCTCAAGCCCATTTTCTTCACCAAGTGAAGCTTTTTGCAAAATTCATAAGGAAAAGCCTGAAGCGTGTCTGAAAGGGTTTTAAAGCACTTCTTAAAATTCACAGGGACAGGATTTACCAAATGTTCAAAAATAATTATGATGAATCACAATCGTGAAGAAACAGTTTTCTGTCTTTCTTCCACAGTTATTTTTAAAGTGTTTCTTCATGAATCATACAAAATAACTGATCACAGCATAAATTGTCATCTTCATAACTATTTCTGAGAGAGGGAATCTCTAGTTAAAAAAAAAAGAAGACAGCCAACATCTTAATTTTAAAAAATCCTGCTTCCTTCAAAGTTAAAGAAATGCTACAGTGATGAAATAGTGTATTCTCCAAAAGAAAATGCTATTATCATTGAGGATGAATATTTTTAAAGTTTGATTTCATTTTAATCCAGAGCACAGTTCTGGATTAAAATTTTCCCAGGAAAATTTTCTTGCTTCGTGTCCTTCTACATTCTTCAATTCTAGCAGAATCAGAATAACATTTTTATCTTATTTGTTCTGTTTAAAACTGGAACAACTGTCCACTCCCTTTCCAAGACCTAGTGATACAGTGAGTTTATGAGTTCTCTATTCAGGAAGGAGGGGGACACAGGCTACTTTCACAGGCATTAGTACTACATAATGTTTCTTTATTTAAAAGGAAAAAAGAATAGAAATATTTGAGTAAAACAGTGTTACCTCTAGTCTCAAGTCATTCTGTTCTCATCACTACAATGAACACGAAGAATCTGGCTGAACTAAGAGTCACGTTCTCAGAATACAATGTTCTGAATTGTACGCAGCACACTCAGTTCCTATAAAACTGATATGCTGTGACTCCTAGATCCCTCTTCCACATTAGGTGTTTCTACCACAATGGGAAGCTTTATTTCATCTAAAAAATTAATAGAGACAGAGAAATTGAGAGGAGAGAGGCAGATAGAGGAGAGATCCAGAGAGACACCTGCATCATTGCTTCACTACTTGTGAAGCTTCTCCTCTGCAGGTGGGAACGGGGGGCTTGAACCTGGGTCCATGTGCATTGATTGTAATGTGTGCAGGCACATTACAATCAGGTGTGACATCACGCAGATGCTCAAAAATAGTTTAAAACCTGCCTCATCTGAAGTGTGTTTGAGTGAATTGGCTGAATAATTCTCCTGGATAGTGTGCTGCTTTGCCATGTGCATGACCCAAATTTGAGCCCGGTCCCCACTACACAGAAGGTAGTTTTGGTCTCTTTCACTCTCTCTGCCTCTCGGTCTGTATCTTAACATATAGTAGCTTGAGCACCAGTTACTTTTGCCAGTGAAACATTTACTATTATTCAACTTTCCCTGGAGAAATAATCTGGCTGAAAAAATTAAACAGAAAACAAATCCACCAACCACAGAGTTCACTGTCATCCTCATCTTCTTGTTAGATAGTAGGCATGTGATGACCATTTGTTTGGTAAACAAAGAAATAAGTGGATCCAAAATGTTGATTATCCTGGTTGAAACAACATATTGGGCTGTCAGAAAAGCCATGATGCCTTTTTGCATAGAAAAATACATCATGACTTTTCAGGCAATCCAACAGCTTGTTTCCTTTATTTCCAATGATCCAAGTTAGGACACTAGAACCCACACACAGAGAAAAAGCTGCTCCAACAGACACATGCTTTGCCCAGTATGTATAGGTATCTAGACAGTAATTGTGGAAAATATAGTAACCCAAGTAGGGAAGGTCCTACATTTTTGTGGCTTACCTACCCTTAAAAACCATACAACTCTGGAATAATAAGTTTTTTTATTTCTAATAAAAACGTAAATACAAATAAATAAATAAACTTTCAGGAAAAAAATAAGTTTCAGAAGCAGGGTAAGATGTAGATTATTGGGTTAATATGAATGACAATTCAATAAGAAAATTTAAATGCTTGTATAAGTCAAGTGGCACACAGTCAAATTCTGGCTTCAAAGTAACTGTAAAAAAAACAAAACAAAACTATTGTTCCACTTCCTCCCAATAGGACACATACAGCCTAAAGCCTGGACATTAAAATAAACAAATTTCATAGCAGGAACCCCCCCCCCATGTGCTTTGCCTTAAAAACTCTTAATGAATCAGTTTGACTTCCATTATTTGCTCTAAAAGAAAAAAATAGATAAAACAACAGATAAAAATGCAGCAGCAAGGTAATTCCCCAGAGCTCTGCCCCACTAGGGAAAGAGAGACAGGCTGGGATTATGGATCAACCTGTCAATTCCCACGTTCAGCAAGGAAGCAGCTGCGGAAACCAGACCTTCCACCTTCTGCATCCCACAATTACCTTGGGTCCATACTCCCGGAGGGATAAAGAATAGTATAGTTATCAGGGGAGGGGATGGGATATAGAGTTCTGGAGGTGGGAACTGAATACCTCTTATCCTATGGTCTTATCAGTGTTTCCATTTTATAAATAATTTTTAAAAAACACTCAGTAATATGTCTATGCAAATATTTGTGAATGCAAGATAATATTAAATTATATTTTTCATAAAGGTTTTAACTTTAATTCATATAATTATTTAATATAACAAGAACATAATAAGTCTTGATGTAATTTTACTATTATATATATCTAAATTAAATCAGAAAGTGTTCTTAAATAATAGCATAAAATCACTAAGACTTCCAACAGCAGGGGCATAGAATAGGAAAAGAGGTAATAGAATCTTCTACTTGACCTCAGATTTTTTAATTGCTAGATTCAATTACATTTAACAGCATGGACAAAGCATATTCTTTGTTGCTATATATGAACTTTAACTGAAACAGAGGTTACTTTTATTAAATCACTTTATTGGGGAGGAATGGTGAATTATTTACAACACTTTTGTCACATGTTCACAGTTTTTCATTTGTCCAGGATATAGAACAGTTGTTTTTTAAATATTATTTATTTATTTATTATTGGATAGAGACAGGGAGAAATTAAGATGAGAAAGAGAAATATAGAGGGAGAGAGACAGAGAGACACCTGAAGAACTGCTCCACCACTCATGAAGCCTTCCCTCTGTAGGTGGGGGCCAGGGGCTTGAACCTGTGTCCTTGCCCATTGTAATGTGTGTGCTTAACCAGGTATGCCACCACCTGGCCCCATAATACAGAACAGTTTTTAGAGGGGAGAGAAAGGACTTGGGAGTATGCATTATCCAACATGGTGGCTGTGATGAGAGCTGGTGGGTACCTTTGTGCACTGGGAGGCAAAGGTTTGAAGGCTGTCTTCCCTGCAACCTTCATCCTTTGCGTGGTCTGACACTACCTCTGTAGACCTGTTAGAAAGAGTCAGAAATAGGTCACACAAGGAAGCTCAGTTGAGTTTCAGGAGAAGTCTCAGGCATGAGAGGCTAGTTGAGAAGAACAGGACTTTCTGGTACTGGAGAGTGAAAGAAGTTTGTGTAGAAGGACACACTACACTCTTGGGAGAAAGGAATCCCTGGTGGGCAAAGGTCACCAGCGCTGCTTCACAAGTCTTTCTGGAGCCAGGTCCAGAGGTCTCAATGAATAATGGAGAAGATGGAGTCCCCATTCTGTTCTGTCTGCCTATCTACCTTCTAGTCACTCATCTAGTGCATGAAATTTTTAAAGAACTGTTAACAGGGAGCTGAAAGAGCTACAGAAAAGAAAATGATACAGTTCCTGTCCTCAAGCCATTTGTAATCCCTGGGGACTCTAAGGCTCGGTGGAAATTAAGTCTTGTTGCTAAGATATAGAACAATGAGAAAAATGCCAGAATGTCCTCTCCCAAGCAGTGCTACCTCCTCCTTGAGTAGGGGCAGGGGAAGGCAACTCAGAAGGTGAGAACAAGCTTCAGAAAGTTCCCTTTCAGTCTTATAAAGTGTGTGTGTGTGTGTGTGTGTGTGTGTGTGTGTGTGTGTGTGTGTGTGTGTGTGTAGTATCACTGGTCACTGGTCACCACTCTGGTCTGACTTTCAGATAGAGAGAGTCAGAGAGAGAAAAAGAGAACCACCACAGCACTTAAGTTTCTCCCAGTGTGGTGAGGACTAGCCTGAATCTAGGTCAAGTACATGGCAGACTAGGCACCCTCCTGGGCACAGTATTTTGCTGGCCCTTATAAATATAGTACTTTTTTATACATTTTTATTTTGAATTAACAGTGGCTTACATATTATAAAAGTAATGTGGTTCCACACCAAACACACCACAAAAGTTTACAGTACTTTTTATTGAATGTTAGAATTATAAGTTTATGTAATTGACACATACATGATTATTGTCAGGTTATAACACGCTATGAACAGGTTGTTGGTATTTAAGCCAGATAAAATACTCAATTACTGACTCTTGAAGCAGTATTTCTTTTTAATCTTTATTTATTTATTATTGGGTATAGACAGAGAGAAATGGAGAAGGGAGGGGGAGATAGAGAGGGAGAGAGACCAAGAGTCACCAGCAGCCCTGCTTCACCACTCATGCAGATTTCTCCCTGCAGGTGGGAACTGGGGGCTTGAACCTGGGTCCTTGTGCACTTTAATGTGTGCTCAACCAGGTACACCACCACCTGACCCCAATTACTGACTCTTATAGAGTAGATAGAATCTCTGAAATTGATGGAAGGTAGAGAATTGAGGATACAATTAGATGGAGAACCTTAGGAATAAGACAAAAAACTGCAATAATTAAGATTTAAGAAACTATTGAGGATATTAGATAAAGAGACTCAACAAACTATTGTAAGGGAAATCAAAAGATTTTAGAAATGTACTACTTGCTGTGAACAAGTAAGAAATGGAGATTTTACAGTGAGTCAGGCAATAACGTCGTGATATTAACTAAAAATATTTTCTGGATATAAAGCAAGCCCTAATTGCAACTATATTTCAGTGCCGTATTATATCTATTATAAGTAAAAGAATTTATTCTCAATGATGGAAAGGAATGAGGAAAATATATATCAGTCTGTTAAAGCACCAGCTTGCATTACAAAACTTTTTTTTTAAGAGGTGACAGAACCATTGTTTTTCAAGCATTAGCCTAGGAACCTTGATTTTAGCATCAGCTCTAAGGACTAGGGGATCTTTGTAATGTGAGTGCTTAACCAGGTGCACCACCGCCTGGCCCCAAGACTAGGGGATCTTTGAAGAATATTTCCCCAAATCTTGATATCAGACCTATGGATTGTCCAAAGAATATAACAATATTATTTTCTCCTCATTACATTTATTTTAATTTAGGGAACCCAGAATATGTGATATTAAAAAAAAAAAACAACTTTCCACTGATTTTAGAATATCACAAATCTTATGTGATATCAATCTTCATTTATCTTTTTCTTTAAATCAGATTTGGCATTGCAAAGAGGGTGGAGTTGTATTATTTCTTCCTCAGCAATTATGGCTGTGTGACCAGGAAGAAGTCACTTACCCTCTTTGGGTCAGTTTCTTAAATTGATTTACCAGTGGCTTACAATACTACACAAGTTTCAGATGCAGCACTTTACACCTTGACAAATGCCCACACCACACATTTTTTCATTCTTTGTTTTTTATTTTAAAAAGAAGACATTAACAAAACCATAGGATAAGAGGGGTACAACTCCACACAATTCCCACCACCAGAACTCCGTATCCCATCCCCTCCCCTGATAGCTTTCCTATTCTTTATCCCTCTGGGAGTATGGACCCAAGGTCATTGTGGGATGCAGAAGGGGGAAGGTCTGGATTCTGTAATTGCTTCCCCACTGAACATGGGTGTTGACTGTTCAATCCACACTCCCAGCCTGACTCTCTCTTTCCCTAGTAGGGTGGGGCTCTGGGGAAGCTGATCTCCAGGACACACTGGTGGGGTCATCGGTCCAAGGAAGTCTGGTCGGCATCATGCTAGCATCTGGAACATGGTGGCTGAAAAGAGATTTAACATACAAAGTGAAACAAATTGTTGAACAATCATGGACAAAGGGCTGGAATAGTGCAGATGAAGAGTTGAGGGGTCCTCCATTTTGTAGATAGCTAGTAGGCATATTTTAGTTATATTTCAAAGGGCCTGTAGCAATTCTAGTTTACTTTTTTTCTCTCTCTGAGCTTGAAATCTGATATGCAGGTGGATCCAAGTTATTATCTGGGGAACTGATGTCATGGCTGGAAAGGGGACAGAAAGCTGGATCAGGCAAGAGAGTAGCTCCCTAAAATGGGGAAGGAGTATAAGTATTATTGACTGTAAACCCCATCGATTTGATTTATTCTGGGGCCCATATTCAGCTTAGGAGCCTATGTGACCTCTGCATCCATGTAGATCTGAGCTCACATTCTGTGGTGATGAGCAGAAACTTTCCAAGCTATCCCAATATCAGGACCCATCTCCCTCAGGTGTAGCAGAGTATGTTGTCCAACCTCCCTTTAAAGGATGGAATATTCTCTACCGTTGTTTATCCAAGTTGAAGGCAGGGTCCTATGGGGAGCCCACAAAGGGGTCTATTTTCTTATTCCTGATAGAGATGACCAGTAACAATGGAAAGAGGCATTTATTCGAGGTCTAGGCCCATCATTTCTGTTTGGGAATCTCAGGACTCCCCGAATAGGGCCCCAGCTGATGGGGTGGTCTGATAGTCACTAAAGAGTCATCATTCAAGTATGCCAGTCTCTTGCCCTTATTCAGCTTTTGCAGTCCTTGCTTTGCTAAGGTTAGCTTTGGAGCGAGGGAAATGTAATAGGAAGTAGGTGAGGAGGGTATCTAAGTCTAAGAAGACACTATTTTCATTATGAACTTCATACTGACTCACTGCAGACTATTGTGTACTTTTGTTTTCAGGTATATATTTTGCCCTAGTTTATGGATACATGTGAACATATCCTCTATCTCCAGGGACCTGGTCTATATCTAGGTTTTGGAACTTTGTTAGGAAGTGAACCACCTGGAATGGAATTAGAGAGTACTATGAAAGGAAAGGTCTCACCCGAGTAATAAAGCTGAAGGGTTGTCATTCCACACCTGAACTCTCTGGACAGTCTGAAGTGAAGCATGCTGAGGTGGTACTCGTTGTGTTGATTAGGTTGGGATCAGCAGATGCAATATTATTTGGTATGAATTGAGAGAAGCATGCAGGAAAATGCACCCACCCTCAGGTTCCGGGACTGGGGGAAATATAGGCTCTATAGTGGAAATGTGAGGTTCCTGCTGTCTTAGGGTTCAAGAAGACAGCAGATAGTTATTGTTACAATAATGTGCCTTTTAATGGAAGAATTTAATCCACTAACATTTATTGATATTATAGATTGAATGTATTGTGGTGCCATTATTCAACAATTCTTTATTTGCTCTGATATATGGCAAGTATTATAGTGATGTTCTTGTTTATAAGAAGTCTTTTAGTACCCCTTTCAGGGCAGGCTTGGTGATGGTTTCCTCCTTTAACTGTTGTCTGTCTGAGAAGGTTTTGATCCCTCCATCTAGTTTGAATGAAAGTTTAGCAAAATATATTATCCTTGGTTAAAACTGTTTTTCATTGATAGCTCAATAGATATCTTGCCATTATCTCTGGCTTTTAGAGTATGAGTGGAGAAGTCTGCTGATAGTCTTATGGGTTTTTCCCCTGTATGTTACTTTTTGTTTTTCTCTTGCAGTCTTTAGGATCCTTTCTTTATCCTTTTTTCTTTTCATTGTAACTGTGATGTGTCTTGATGTCTTCAGGTCTGGGTTGATTCTGTTTGGGACTCTCTGGGCCTCTTCATCTTAATGTTCTTTCTGTTGTTTAGATCTGAGAAGTTTTGTTCCATTATTTCCTCTAGAATATTTACTTACCCTTCCTCTCTTTCTTCCTCTCGTAGGCCAATTATATGAATGTTACTTCTTTTGAGATCATCCCATATGTCTCTGTTGTTGTTTTCAGTGTCTCTCATTCCTTTTTTGAGCTCTTTTACCTCTTTCTTTGTTTTCTCTAGCTTGTCCTCTGTCTGGATAAATCTGTTTTCAGCTACTGTTAATCTGATTTCCCTTCCCTCAGCTTCTTTCTTCAATTCAGTTATAGTATTAGCTTGTTCTGCTAGTTGGCCTTTCAGCTTAGCTAGTTTAGCTTTCATTTCTCTATTTACCTCGAGGTAGCTTGTATTTTCTTTGAGGTTCTCCTCTGTTGTTCCCCTAATTCTGATAGCCCTTTCCTCCATAGTTATCTTTATTTCTGTGATTACTAGGTTTATTATTACTTGCATACTTTTCTTACCTATGGTTACTTCTGACTGATTTGGAGTTTCTTCTGGGCTCCCATCCTGATTCATTGTCATAGCAGTTTTACTTGCTCTTGATTTAACGTTTTTTTAATTGATGTTTTTTTTATTTCTGTTCTGTCATTCTTCAGTTGTTGTGTTTTGAATACAAGACATGCTATACTAAAGACCTTTATGATAAGTGCCATCACCAACCTCAGAAATTACAACAATAGTATCTGAATCAAGGATTAATGCAGTTCAATCAATACCATTAGGCAAACAACACCTACAGTCCAAGGAAAAATAGTAACAAAAAAAAGAAAAAGATAGGGAAAAAAGGGAAAGAAATAATAGATAATTATGCAAATCTACTGTACACTCTAAATTCTAGAGATAGAAAGGGGAGAAAGGGAAGTAGAGAAGACACACACTCATAGAGTCCACTCTGAGTCAGATTTATTCCCCAAAATAATTCACAAGCAAGTATCAGTGAATTCAGAAAGCAAAAAAGGGAGGAAGAAAAGAATAAAAAAAGAAAGGAAGAAAGAAGAAAGAAAGATCAGTGAAAGGAAAGAGGTTTTTTTTTTTTTAATTAGCTAGGAGAAGGGGAAAAGGAGAGTGGAGAGAAGACATAGAGAGAAACAAGTTCCTCTCACAATTGATAGGACACCCAGTCACCTAGCAATGGAAAAAACAACAACGGTTAATTTTAGTCAACCTGAAGAAGGTGGATGGAAAAGGGACACGTGTATATAATAATAGTAGTAATAAAATAAAATAGAGTAGAAAACCCCTAACAGTCAGTGTTGGTATGCATGAGACCCCTTCTGTTTCATTTGGTTTAAATCCTCCCTGCTTAACACTATTCTATTTACATAACCACTGCATTCTATTTATATAACCACTGTTAACAAGCACCTCCCTCCAGGGCATTGGTGGTTCAGTGATAGGATTCTCGCCTGCTCCGCCCTCTCCTTGTCACACCCTAATCCTCTCCTTGTCACACTCTGATTTTCACCAGTCACTTTTCTCTCCACCCTCTCTATGTCACATCCTGTTTCCACCCTACTTGGCAAGTATATATAAAGACAGCATTGTGAGTTTTAGAGTACTTGAGTTTAGCTTAGCTCATCTTAGATTGTGCTACGTCCTGCATGAATAAAGAGATACTGCCTACAGCTCAACCATGAGTTCCTGGTCGTCTGTTACCCGCCCGTGAAGCCAGCCCATTGAAAACAACATAGCCCGGCGAAAACAACATAACCCATCGAAAACAACAAGTCAGTCTGCAGCTTGGACTGCTTGATTGGCTACAGGCAGCCTGAGCAAAGACAGCCAATTGTTAGAAGTATCCAAAAGAAAAAAAAAAAACCTTCAGGTAGTCTTTCCCAGGCAGGAATGAGGCTTTGATTGGTCAGGTATTTTGTCACTTAAATAGAGCTCCAGCCACTTTAAAAAAGAGAGAAGTTAAAGGAAGAGGCTTAGAATGACACAACTGGTGGGCCAGGAATCTTGGTAAAGAAAATAGCTTAGTGGGGCACCTGCTAGGAGTGGCTGCACTGCCCTTGAGGGCTGGTATTGGGGTGAGGGTGTAAGCTCAGAAATAATCAAAGGATTTTACTTTGTCCCCCTGACCTCCATTTGTCAGCCCAGGAGAGAGTTATGGGACTGTATTTTGGTGTCAGTCTGACCAGCTCGTGTTCACCCTCCTACAGACATCCCAGTATCCTACCCTATCCAGCGGAAGCCAGGTTGCAATCTGCTGCCTCTTGGAGCTCACAGCAGCTGTGGCTCCAAAGTCACCATCTTGGCTCCACCCCTCACACCACACATTTTGAAAACACAGTTGTCCAAAGGAACACACTTTAAAAAGAGAGGGAGTTACAAATAAATTATAAAAAATAAAAAATAATAAAATAAAAATAAAAAAGAGAGGGTGAGACAGAGAAAGGCATTTACAGCCCTGCTCCATCACTTGTGAAACTTCCTTCATATCACTTGTGAAGCTTGAACCTGGGTCCTCACACATGGGGACAGGTGTGCTCAACCAGATAAGCCATTGCCTATCCCCACTGATTGATAAATTTTAGGATACACATTTGCTGAAAGTCACTGAAGTTAGTATTAACAGGGAGTGAGAGGAAGAAGTACTATGGGAGGCTGTTTGTGAGACAGTTAAATCTAAGTGCTTTGAGGACGAAGATGAAAAAACGAATGCAAGGAAAGAATACATATTGAACAGCTATTATGTGTCAGGTGTTCTCTGTATAGCTTCACAAAGACACTCTGGGGAGCATTACTCTCACTTATTTTTACCTAGGAACACACCAAGGCTTAGAGAAATTAAGTAATTTTCTTGAACAGCTCGTGACTGCTCAACTGATACCATTAAGATACTCAGGGCTAATACCATGCTGCCTTGATAATGAAGCTGCCTGAATAGATGTATCAACCAGGATCCGGCCAGCACAAAGGAACAGCATGAGCTATTTGGTTAGAGAGAATTTACCATGAATACAAATCTGTGTTTCTTCTTATCAGAAGGACTAGAGCAGGCACAATTACAAAGCTTGGAAGCAGGATGGTGGCTGCCAGAGGCTGTGGGGAGGGTAGGTTGGAGAGTTGCTGTTTAATAGGTATGAAGTTTCGATTTTGCAAGAGAAGAAATAGTTCTGGACTTGGGTTGTGGTGATGGTTATCTACTAGTGTGAATGTGCTTATTGCCTCTAGACGACAGGTTCAAAACCAAAAATAACTCACCCTGTAGAGCACACATGTTATCGTTAATAAGGACCCAGTTTCAAGTTCCAGGGCACTATATGGATGCTTCTGTAGGGTAATGTGGGAGGAGGCTTCATGAATGATGGAGCAGTGTTGTAGTATCTGCTCCTTGTCTCCTTCAACCTCTATCTCTGTCACCCACTTTCTGTCTAGTGGAAAAGGGGAAAAATGGCCACCGGAAGCAGAGAAGTCATGCAGGCATGAGATCCAATGATGATTCTGGTGGGGAAGGGGGGAACACTAAAGCCGTAAAACTCCTCGAAGAAAATATAGGGGGAAAAAAAAACTTCATGATCCTGGATTAAGCACTATCTTGATAGGTATCACCACCCAAGAGGTGGCATAGTGGATAAAGCATTAGACTCTCAAGCATGAAGTCCTGAATTCATTCCTTTGTATTGTATGTGCCAGAGTGATGCTCTAGTTCTTCTCTCCTCTCTCATAAATTAATAAATGAATAAATAAATAAGTAAATCTTTAGGAAGGGGAGATATCACAGTGATTATACAAAAGGCTTTTTATTCCTAAGGCACCAGAGGTCCCATATGCAATCCCCAGCACCACCATAAATCAGAGCTGAACAGTGTTCCAGAAAGAGAGAGGCAGGCTGGGAGTATGGATTGACCTGTCAACACCCATGTTCAGCGGGGAAGCAGTTACAGAAGCCAGACCTTCCACCTTCTTCATCCCACAATGACTTTGGGTCCATACTCCCAGAGGGATAAACAATAGGAAAACTATTAAGGGAAGGGATCGGCTACAGAGATCTGGTGGTGGAAACTCTGTAGATTTTTACCCCTTTTGTCCTATGGTTTAGTCAATATTTCCTTTTTATAAATAAAACATTTTTTTAAATTAAATAATATAAAAAGGGAGTGGGAAGTGGTACACGTGGTTGAGCATGTACACTACCATGCACAAAGATGCGGATTCAAACCCCTATTTCCCACCTGTAGGGGGAAGCTTGATAAGCAATGAAGCAGGTCTACAGGTGTCTATCTTTTTCTCTCCCCGTCTCTCCTCCCCTCTCAAGTTCTTTCTGTCTTATCAAATAAAATAGAAAGGGAAAAAATAACAACAACAAAATAGCTGCAGGGACCAGTGGATTTGTTGTGCAGGCACAAAACCCCAGTGATCACCTTGGTGGCAATAAAAGTTTATACAAAGTAAATAAAACAATAATTTGTTAGCTATCATAGCAAAATCACAATCCATTACAAGCAAATTGATAGAACCAGAGAAAAAACTCACCTAGTAGGTGGTGTGCTTTGCTAAGCACATGAGCAAGTTTCATTTTTTTAGTTTTAATTTATTTATTTATAAAATGGAAATACTGACAAGACCGTAGAATAAGAAGGGTACAATTCCCACCACCAGTGCTCCGTATCCCATCCCCTCCCCTGATAGTTTTCCTATTTTTTATCCCTCTGGAAGTATGAACCCAGGGTCATTATGGGGTGCAAAAGGTGGAAGGTCTGGCTTCTGTAATTCCTTCCCCACTGAACATGGGTGTTGACAGGTCGATCCATTCTCCCAGCCTGTCTCTCTCTTTCCCTAATGGGGCGGGGATCTGAAGAAGTGGAGCTCTAGGACACATTGGTGGGGTCATCTGTCCAAGGAAATCCAGTTGGCATCCTGCTAGCATCTGTAACCTGGTGTCTAAAAAAGAGCTAACACATAAAACCATTCAAATTGTTGATTAATCATGAACCTAAAGGCTGGAATAGTGCAGATGAAGATTTGGGGTCTCCATTTTGGAAATAGCTAGTAAGTCTATTCTAGGTATATTCCAAAGGGCCCATGACTTTATTAGTTTTTGTGCCTGAGCCTGACATCTGATATGCAGGTGGACCCAAGTTATTGTCTGGGGAAATGATGCCATGTCAAGTTTCAAGTCCTGGCGTGACATGGGGTGTACTGAGGCACCGAAGAAAAATTCAGTGTGGTAGTGTCTCTCCCTCTCTCAGCCACTCTCTCAGTCTCTCTGTATCTGAATAAGCAAGCAGCCTAAAGGGGTGTAATTGCTGTAGGAGGGCTGGCCCTGGGTCAGATAAGGGGCTTTCTAAGGGCCACTCCCCTCTCCTGGGTGCTGATGGTATGTTGATAGATAGTGTTTCAGACATATCGCAGAATACAGGTCCAAGAAGGATGACAGAGGACGTAGTGGGGGTTGTATTGTTATATGGAAAACTGGGGAATGGTATGCGTGTACAAACTATTGTATATACTGTTGAATGTAAAACATTAATTCCCCAATAAAGAAATAAAAAAAGAATACTCCATGGATTAGGACTGCAAACTTTACTTCAAGAAATTGATGTAGAAAGCATATAAAAACAGATTTTAAGGTGTAGAATAGTTCACACACACACACACACACACACACACACACACACACACCCCACAAGCCACAGTGAGTGTGGCGCCTTCCAGAATTCTCTTGCCTAGTTGACTCTGTGCCTTAGACCCATTTGAAGCCAACTTTTCATTATTTCATTGAAAGTACCTGCCTTTTTTTAATTGGTATTTTATTTTCCAGATGTTAGTACCTTTCCAAAACCCTTCCTACAGTGTACTCTTAAAATTCTTTTTTTTTCCCCTTTCTGTTTTATTTGACAGGACAAAGAGAAATTGAGAAGGGAGGGGAGATAGATAGGGAGAGAAAGATAGACACCTACAGACCTGCTTCCCGGCTTGTGAAGTGTCCCCCTGGAGGCGGGGAGTGGGGGCTCTAACTCAAGTCCTGCACATGGTGATATATACACTTCACCAGGTAAGCCACTGTCCTCCCCCTGCTCTTCAGATTCTTGCCACTACTTCACTGGTGCATCTTCTTTCCTTCTTACAGAGAAAATAGGTGAAAAACAAAACAAAGCAGCCATAGTCTCTAGTAGTCTAGAGTAGAAATGGGTGGGGTTCAGGGCCTCTGCCCTATTCTCCTCCTAACAAAATGAGGCATGTACAGGGTCCCAATACTGGACCAAAAATATTAATAAATTGCAATAAAGAAAATGTACATAACTCCCTGGAAGGATAAAGAAGCTGAGAGATGGCAGTAGCTGCTCACCCAGAATCTGAGGTCTGGGCCTTGACCAAATATACTGTGTAATGTAGGTGAGTCTTTCTTAGGTGGGCAGCTTCAGCCAGAATGTATTTCATCATTGGAAAAGGGCAGTGGTTCTGTTGAACCCTGGTGTTATATGGACACCAGAGAAAGGCATATAGCTGTCAATTATGATAGAACACACAAGGTCATGAAGAATTGAGAATAAGTCAGCAAAGCAGGTTGGTCGGGGGGAATACATTTATTAGAATTTAGTCAAATAAAACATGGAGGGAACAGGTCGGGGAGGGAGATTCAGCCACTATCACTAGCATGATGCTGAATCTGAGAATTATTTAGGAACAAATTTCAAGAGTAAACAAGAGGAATGGGGTCCAAATATTTTTACCTAAAGTGCAGGAAGATGTTTGTAGTAAACTAGAGCCTGAGTAAGAGAGGGATGGGGAGCTAGTCTTTACGTAAAATCTTTGTAGTTCTCTCTCCAGTTGTCCATGATTGGTCAGTCCAAGTTTATAGAGTGCTTCGTGATTTGCACATGTGAAGGTGTCTGCTGTATAGGGTCATAGGCCATGCAGAGGTTCCTGGGAATGGATTTTAGATTGCGATTCCAGGTCCATATCAGCCAGATAATTGTCAGTTTATGCCACAGCAAACCCTGGGATCCCCTCAGAATAAAAGCCAGGTCCCCAGGGCACTTTTGTCTTCAGAAGCCTCAATAAGGAGAACCTAACAAAGGAGAAAGTGTGGAAGGTGGAAGAGAAAGGAAAAGGGTATAAACTATTTATCCCTCCCTACTGAAGACTTGACAACCAGAATAGAAGAACAGAGTGACAGAAAATGTGGTATATATACTCAATGGCACACTAAAGACCTGTTTAAAAGATGTAGCCTTGCCTTTGGCAACTATATGGGTGGAACCTGAGGTAAGTAGGATAAGGAAGATCAATCAGAAAGTGAAAAAAATACAATTAAACTTGAACCACTCATCTGCTGTTGGACACTTGGGTTGTTTCCAAATGTTAATTGTGTTACAAATAGTGCAGCCATGAACTATGGTTGTGCAGAGATATTTTCCAATAGGTTCTTTTGTGTTCTTTGGATAGATGCCTAGAAAAAAAGGATGGAAAGTTAGACTTTTACTCTTTGAAAGATAATGTTAAGACCAGGAGAAGACTAGTCACAGAGTGGGCAAAAATATTTGCAAGGTGCGTATCTATATATCTGATAAAAGACTTAGATATGGGAGTCGGACAGTGGCGCAGTGGGTTAAGCACAGGTAGCACAAAGTGTGAGGACTGGCGTAAGGATCCCGGTTCTAGCCCCTGGCTCCCCACCTGCAGGGGAGTCGCTTCACAAGCGGTGAAGCAGGTCTGCAGATGTCTGTCTTTCTCTCCCCCTCTCTGTCTTCCCCTTCTCTCTCCATTTCTCTCTGTCCTATTCAACAACGACAACATCAATTACCACAAGGGCAACAAAAAAGGGAAAATAAATAAATAAATATTTTTTAAAACTTAGATGTATACTTGCATATATAAACTTATATCCAGAATACATAAAATAAAATCTCAATAAGAACAATATAGCAGCCTAGAAGATGACACAGTGGATAAAGCACTGAACCCTCAATCATGAAGTCCCAAATTTAATTCCAAACATCATATATGCTAGAGTGATGTTTTGGTTCTCTGTCTTCTAACAACAACAAAAAATATATTAAAAAGAAAAAAATACAATAAATATAAATTGTAAAAAAAAAAAAAGGATCTGAGCAGACACTGCAGCAAAGAGGACATACAGATAACATTTGAAAAATGAAAAGGACCCCCATAAGACCTTGCCCTCAACTTGAATCAACGACAGTAGAGAATGTTTCATTCTCTGAAGGGAGGATAGACAACATACTCTATGCACACTTGAGGAAGATGGGTCAATATTGGGGCAGCTTAGAATGTTCCTACTCATGACCACAGAATGTAACTTCAGATCTAGAGGGATACAGAGGTCACATAGGATCCTAAGCTGAATATGGGTCCCAGACCAAATCAAATTGATGGGGTTTACAGTCAACAATATTTATACCCCTTCCCCATACTAGGGAGCTACTCTCTTCCCTGATCCAGCTTTCTGTCCCTTTTCCAGCCATGAAATCACCTCTCCAGACAATAACTTGGATCCACTTGCATATCAGATTTCAGGCTCAGAGAGAAAAAAAACTAGTATAGCTACAGGCCCTTTGAAATATAACTAAAATATGCCTAATAACTATCTACAAAATGGAGGACCCCCCAACACTTCATCTGCACTATTCCAGCCTTTAGGTCCATGATTGTTCAACAATTTGTTTGGCTTGGTATATTAAATTTCTTTCCAGCCACTATATTATAGATGCTAGCATGATGCCCACCAGACTTCCCTGGACAGATGATCCCACCAATGTGTCCTGGAGCTCAGCTTCCCCAGAGCCCCACCCTACTAGGGAAAGAGAGAGTCAGGCTGGGAGTATGGATCTACCAGTTAGTCAATGCCCATGTTCGGTGGGGAAGCAACTACAGAAGCCAGACCTTCCCCCTTCTGCATCCCACAATGACCTTGGGTCCATACTCCCAGTGGGATAAAGAATAGGAAACCTATCAGGGGAGTGGATGGGATATGGAGTTCTGGTGGTGGGAACTGTGTGGAGTTGTACCCCTCTTATCCTATGGTTTTGTTAATGTCTCCTTTTTTAAAATAAATAAAAAAAATTAAAAATGAAAAGGAACACCTAGCACATCACTGTATTGTAAGAAAATGCAAATTAGAAAATGCACCTAGCACATCACTGTATTGTAAGAATATGCAAATTTATAGTAAGGCACCAAAGTAAAAACACTGGGTGGAGGCTGAAGGTGGATGTTCAGCTTTATGGAGCGGTGGTGGGGGTTTGAGGGTGGGGGGGAAGGGATGGGACATAGTCTTTTGGTGGTGGGAATGGTGTTTATGTACACTCCTATCAATCTGTAGTCATTAAAAATATTTTTTTAAAAAAGAAAATGCAAATTAAAACCATAAAAGCTACACACTAATTTAAATGGGTAAAATTTAAAAAAAAATGAAGAAAAGTCATATAGTCTTTTGTCAAGAATAACAATAAACTTAAATTATCTTACTTTACTGACAGTAATATGAATGATAGCATTTGTATAAACAGTTTGGTAATTTTTTTCTTTTGGGGGGAGGGAGGCAGGGATTCATGGTTTACAGAATATAAAGTTGGTACATATGTAAAATTTCCCAGTTTTCTGTCAAACACTCTCATTCCCAGCCTAGATCCTCCCCCTCCATCATGCACCAGGACCTGAAAGCAACCCCCTCCCAGAGTCCTTTACTTTGGTGCAGTACACCAAACCCAGTCCAGTTCTACTTTTTGTTTCCCCTTTCTGTTATTTCTCAACTTCTGCCTATGAGTGAAATCAATATTTTTTTATTAGTCGTTACTTGACAGTGGTCTACAAAGTTAAAAGGTTTAACCTTTATAGTTTCACACACACACACACACACACACACACACACACACACACACACACACACACACGTGTGTGTGTATGTGTGTGTAATTTACCACAGATACTACCAAAGTTCTATACCCCACCCTTTCTTCTGAGAACTATCATAGTTCTCACAATATCTAAGAGACAGTTTGGTTACTAATTTTTATAAGTTCGATTCCACCCAATTTTCCCAGTACCACATGTTGAAAAGCCTCTCTATTCCTTTCCTGTCTCTATCTCATGTTAATAAACAAATAAATCTGTTTAAAAAATCCAACTAAATTCTACCAATCTTGTCTGGCTACATTTTCCAGCAGCCTTTCCTGTTCAAACCCTCACTATAGTTATTATTCCCTCACACTAATTCCCCTCAACACTAAGGATCTAGAACTCCCAATTAGTAGGTAATATCTGTGGGTAGGGTAGGCAGTCTATATACCAGGCCTGGGAGGAGAGAAAAATGACAACATGATTAACAAAGGTTTAATATTTTGTTCTCTTTTACCAGAGCATTACTCATCTCTGGCTTCTGGTTTTGCTGGTCATTGAACCTGGGATCTTTGGAAGCTCAGACATAGAAACATTTCTTGCAGGACCACTATGGCTTAATCAAACTGCCAGTTTTGGGACTATGATTTTTTAATTTTTATTTATAAAAAGGAAACACTGACAAAAACCATAGGATAAGAGGAGTACAACTCCACACAATTCCCACCACCAGAACTCCATATCCCATCCCCTCCCCTCATAGCTTTCCTATTCTTTATCCCTCTGAGACTATGGACTCAACTTCATTGTGGGATGCAGAAGTTGGAAGGTCTGGCTTCTGTAACTGCTTCCCCGCTGAACATAGGCATTGACAGGTCGATCTGTACTCCAAGTCTGTCTCTCTCTTTCCCTAGTGAGGCAGAGCTCTGGAGAAACGGGGCTCCAGGACACATTGCTGGGGTTGTCTGCCCAGGGAAATCCCATTGATGTCATGGTAGCATCTGGGCCATGATCTTTATAGTAACAGGCAGAGCCTATCGTTTTTGTAAAATCCTTATGGGAGAAAGATTCAGTGGTTGCTAGGCTTTCTCCTTTATGAAGAAAAGTGGGCTCAGATATTGTTGAAAGAATGGCCAAATAACCTCCAGTGAGCTTAATCTTTAGCTCAGTTTGACAAATAAACATCAGCCGCAGGGTGCTTTCATTCCCCTAGTATTCTTCCATTATTCTCTGGATGGAATATGCATGTCTATTTCAGCTTTTCAGGCAGTTATCTGCTGCTCTTAGGCATAAGAAGACAGACACTTAAATTGATACCTCGGCCATTTTGCATCACAACACTTTTCAGACATGACCTGGGCAGTGCTAACAACTGTTGTTTTCGTCTATCTGTTAAGCTGAATTTATGGCCAAGGGTATCAAAGGCCTGTGATGCTGTGAAGTCAATTTTCATGGGAATTTTAGAACTGCAAGGGTCCATGAGTCAATGAAACAGGAGAGAGAGCTCTGGGGAGTTCAAAAACAGTTGTTCTAAGAAAAGGAGAAAGGCAGTGGCTCACCAAATGGAGTGCACACATTACCATGCTCAAGGGTCTGGGTTCAAGCCCCTGCTCCCTACCTCCAAAGGAGAAAACTTCTTTCTCTCTCCTTCTCTCTCTTCCCCTATCAATTTCTCTCTGTCCTATCAAATAAAATAAATACTTTTCAAAGGAAGCATAATGGGGATTTTGAAATTTTATTAGTGATTTAATGATGATCATCAAGATTGTGGGACAAGAGGGGTACAATTCCATACAGCCCCACCACCAGAGTTCTGTATCCTATCCCCTCCATTGGAAGCTTCCCTAATCTTTATCCCTCTGGGAGTATGGACCAAATATATTTATGGGGTGCAGAAGGTGGGAGGTCTGGCTTCTGTAATTGCTCCTCTGCTGGTCATGGGCTTTGGCAGATAGATTCATACTCCAAGCCCGTTTCTATATTTCCCTAGTGGGGCAGGGCTGTGGAGAGGTGGGGTTCCAGAACACACTGGTGAGGTCATCTGCCCATTTAAATCAGGTTAGCATCATGGCAGCATCTGCAACTTGGTGGCTGAAAAGCATTAAGAAACAAAGCAGAACAAAGACTCTAGTAATCAGGAACCTAAAAGTAGGAGTATAGCAGATGAAATTTGGAGTCTTCGTGTTGGAAGAAGCTAAGAAGTCTATTTTAGCTATATTTCAAAGGGCCCATGAGTTTACTAATTCTGCCCTGAGCCTGACACAACTACCATGCAGGTGGGCTAGGAGTATTGTCTGGGAAGATAGTGTCAGAGTTGAGAATAGGATCAGAAAACTGGATCATAGCTCTCAAATATGGAAAAATGTATAAACACCATTAACTGTAAACCTTATCTATCTGACCTAGGGCCCATATCTATTCATATTTAGCCCAGGGCCTGTGTAACCTCTACATCCCTGTTGGTTGAGCTCACATTCCAGTGTTTTTTTTTTTTTGTCTTGAATGATGCTGAGATAACTTACGCTAACAACTTCTTTTTTTATTTTATTTATTCCCTTTTGTTGCCCTTGTTGTTTTATTGTTATAGTTATTATTGTTGTTGTCGTCATTGTTGGATAGGACAAAGAGAAATGGAGACAGGAGGGGAAGACAGAGAGGAGGAGAGAAAGATAGACACCTGCAGACCTGCTTCACTGCCTGTGAAGTGACTCCCCTGCAGGTGGGGAGCCGGTACTTGAACCGGGATCCTTGTGCCGGTCCTTGTGCTTTGCGCCACCTGCGCTTAACCCGCTGCGCTACAGCCCGACTCCAACGATAACAACTTCTATGCAAAGGGATGAGAAATCCCACCTGGGCTTCAGCTACATTAAAATTGATGGCTCCAGGGGCTGAGTGGTGGTGCATTTGTCAGAGTACACACATTTTCCATTGCAAGGATCTGGGCTGGATCCCCTAGTCCCACCTCTGTTTCTGTGTCCAGAGATGTCAGGTGTGGAATCTCAACTCTTCAGCTTCATTACTCTGGTGAGACCTTTCCTAGCTCATAGGACTTCTTAACCGTATTTTGAGTGGCACACTTCTTTTTTTAGTATTTTTTAAACTCTGCTTTTTAAAAATATTTATTTATTTATTCCCTTTTGTTGCCTTTGTTTTTTATTGTTGTTGTTATTTTTGTTGTTGTTATTGCTGTCGTCATTGTTGGATAGAACAGAAAGAAATGGAGAGAGAAGGGGAAGACAGAGGGAAGAGAGAAAGATTGACACCTGCAGACGTGCTTCACCGCTTGTGAAGCGACTCCCCTGCATGTGGGGAGCTGGGGGCTCAAGCCAGGATCCTTACGCCAGTCCTTGCTCTTTGTGCCACCTGCATTTAACCTGCTGCGCTACCACCCAACTCCCAAGTGGCACACTTCTTAATAAAACCTCCAAACCTAGATCTAGACCAGGACCCATGATATAGGGCAAATGTACATGTATCCATAAGTTAGGGGAAAATATATACCTTAAAGGAAAGTGTACAATAATTTGCAGTGAGTCAATAAATGAAGCAAGCAAGTAGAAAGACCTAAAAAGACACTTTAAAGTACCTAATGAAACAGTTACTACTTAGACCTAGATACCCTCCTCACCTACTTCCTATTATACTTCCCCCAATCACTCCAAAGCTAACCTTGTCAGACAAAGTAAGGACTACAAAAGCTGAATAAGGGCAAGAGACTGGCATAATTTAATGACGACTCTTTAGTTACTACCAGGCCACCCCATTGCCTGGGAGCTTTGAGTCAGGGAGCTTTGAGATTCCCACAGAGACATGATGGGCCTAGACCTCTTAGCAGATCTCTCTCGCCACTGACACTGGTCATCTCCAACAGAAACAACACAATGGACCCCTTTGTATGCCCCTATAGGACCTTGCTCTCAATGTGGATCAATAATGGTAGAATTTGGTTCCATTTTCCAAAGGGAGGCTGAACAACATACTCTACCTACCACCCAAGGGAAATGGATCCTGGAATTAGTGCAGCCTGGAATGTTTCTAGCCATGACCACAGAATGTGAACTCAGACCTACAGGGATGTGGAGGTTACATAGGCTTCTGTGCTGAATATGGGCCCCAGATCAAACCAATGGGCAGTGTTGGGCAATATGCCAGCTCCCCCCTGCTTAACGCTGTGGTCTATTTACATAATCACTGTTTTACCTGAGAACCGCCCTGCCTGCAGGGCACTGGTTTAATCCCACTGGCTCGCACTCTCTTTTTGCTCTGCATCCTCTCCTATCACACCCTGTTTTTACACCCTACCACATCCTTCCTGGAGAGTATAAATGCAGATGAATAAAGCCAGCATGGCATTGCATTGCCCTGCTTCCCAGCTCAGCCATGAGTCCCTGGTTGTCTATCTCCCACCTGCGAAGCTAGCTGGGCCCGGCAAATGGGGATTTACAGTTAATAATATTTCTATACTTTCCCCATATTTGAGATCTACTCTCTTCCCTGACCCAGCTTTCTAGTCCTTTTTCCAACTATGACACGATCTACCCAGATAATAACTGAGGTCACCGGGATACTAGATGTCAGATGAAGGCAAAAACTAATAAAGTCATGGGCCTTCTAGAATATACCTAAAACAGATTAGCTTTTTCCAAAATGGTGACCCCAGGTCTTCATCTGCAATATTCTTGCCTTTAGGTTCATAATTAGTCAGCAACTTGTTCTTCTTTATATCTTCTATTTTTTCAGCCACCAGGTTTCAGATGATACCATGATGCCAACCTGATTTCCTTAGGCAGAGGACTCTACCATGTGTTTTGGAGGTCCGCCTCCCAAGATCCCTGCCCCACTAGGGAAAGAAAGAGGCAGGGTGGGAGTATGTATGGACCTGCCAATGCCCATGTTCAGTGGGGAAGCAATTACAGAAGCCAGGCCTTCTACCTTCTGCATCCCACAATGACCTTGGGTCCATGCTCCCAGAGGGATAAAGAATAGGAAAGCTATCAAAGAAGGGGATGGGATACGGATATCTGGTGGTAGGAATTGTGTGGAGTTGTACCCCTCTTATCCTATAATCTTGCCAATATTTCTATTTTATAAATAAATAAATACTAAAAAAATGTTGTATAGCAGGTCTGCAGATGTTTCTGTTTCTATCTCCCCCTTCTCAATTTCTGTGTCTATCCAATAAATAAAGAAAATATTTTAAACCATAATAAAATAACATTGATGGCAACAAGGAGCAGGATAATATGCTTCTGAGTTATGTGACTGGAGATCTATAGGGATAGCCATCTCAGTGGGTATAGCTCTGGGAATTCTGGTATTGCACCAGGTTAAGCGCACATGTCAGGAAAGTAGCATGTCCTGCTGAACCTTCCCTCTGAAGTCCTGTATACTAAAACCTATTCAGGATACCTAGGTCAGTCTACAGATCTCTATAATAGTTCACTTCAAACCAAAGCATTCGTCTATCTCCCACGCTTTCTGCTGGTCACTAGGCATGTAGAAATAATGGTTATAATACCCAAGCAATAGGGGGCCAGGTAATGGCAGACTTGGTTAAGTGCACATGTTAACAATGTACAAGGAACCAGGTTCAAGACCCCTGGCCCCACCTGAAAGGGGAAAGCTTTGCAAGTGGTGAAGCAGTGTTGCAGGTGTCTCTCTCTGTCTCCATCTCTATAGCCCCCTTCCCTCTCAGCTTCCGGCTGTCTCTATCCAATAAATAAATAAATACAATAATTTTTTAAATAATAATACTCAAGCATTAACAGAGATTTTTTTAAAAATTATGTGAGACTCTTTGCCAGGTGCTTTAGAGATAGTATCCCCTTTAATTATTTCTAGTACCCTGTGAGGTTTCCTTCCTTCCTTCCTTCCTTCCTTCCTTCCTTCCTTCCTTCCTTCTTTCCCTCCTTTTTTCCTTCTTCTCTTCTCTCTCCTCCTCCCGTCTCTCTCCTGCTCCAAGGGATATCACTGGCACTCAGTGGCCACATGTCTACACCATTTTCAGTGACCATTTTTCTTTTTTCTTTCCTTTTTTTGACAGCGATACAAAGAAGGAGAGAAAGAGAGAGAAGGAGGGGGTCAGGCAACAGCGCAGCAGGTTAAGTGAACATGGTGTGAAGCACAAGGACCACCCGGCCCTAGCCCCAGACTCCCCACCTGCAGGGGAGTCGCTTCATAAGCAGTGAATCAGGTCTGCAGGTGTCTATCTTTCTCTTCTCCTCTATGTCTCCCCTCCTCTTTTGATTTCTCTCTGTCCTATCCAACGATAACTACAACAACAAGGGTAACAAAATAGAAAAAAATGGCCTCTAGGAGCAGTGGATTTGTGAACACATGATAACATGAATGCTATACTGGACAAGCCTCTATTCAGATCCTCCTGTGGAGTGTTCTCAAACCATACCGTAGGAAAAATGTATAAAGGTTTAACTTTACTTTTTTTTTTTTTTTTTACCTTCTTCCTCCTTCTTCAGAATCCTTTGCTTTGGTGCAATACACCACACCCAGTCCAAGTTTTACTTTCTGTTTTCTCTTTCTGTTCTTTTCTTAAGTCCCCCCATGAGTGAAATGATCTTGTATTAATCCTCATACTGTCTTATCTTTACAGGATTCCTTTGGACCCAAGGCCATGCAACTAGTACAGACAGAGCCGAGATAGGGTTTAAGCCCAGGTATGTCTAATGCAAAATGTACAAGCTTCACCCCTATACCACACTGTGTCAGAGGATATTAATTAAGCTTTGAGAGTTTAATGGCAGAGTGGCAGGCATCTCCACAAGAAACCCTGGTCCAGCACTCACATTCACCCTAACTGCTGAGATAGAGGCATGCTGAGGGTGCTGTGGGAATACAGAGGAAGACCCCCTGAAAAACAGCGCACTATGGGAGTTAAGAACCTATGGGTGAGATCATCCAGTACTCATCTTTCACTTTTCAGTTTAACATAATTCACTCATAGGTAGAATTTAAGAAACAGGGACGGGGCTAGGGAGACAGCATGATGGTTCTGCAAGCCTTTTTTTTTAAACCAGAGCACTGTTCAGCTCTGACTTATGGTGGTACAGGGGTTTGAACCTGGGACTTTGGAGCCTCAGGCATGACAGTGTCTTTGTATAACCATTATGCTATCTACCCCTGCCCCTGCAAGACTTTTATACTTGAGGCCCTGAGGTCCCAGGTTCAGTTCCCAGCACCACCATAAACCAGAGCTGGGCAGTTTTGGTATTCTCTCTCTCTCTCTCTTTCTCTCTCTCTCTCTCTCTCTCTCTATATATATATATATATATATATATATAGTATGTATATATATATATATGTATGTGTGTGTGTAATCTTTCATTAAAATAAATAAAATATTTTTAAAATAAGAAAGATAGGACAGAACAGGAAAATACAAAGTAAAACTGGGACTGGCTGTGATGTATTGTACCAAAGCAAAGGACTTTGGGGAAGGGGATGTTGGAGTCCTGCTACATGATAGTGGAAAAAGGCCCAAATTAGAGGTGTGAGTGTTTTGCAGACACCTATCACAGGGAGATGAGAAATTGTACTCATGGGCCAACAACTGCACTGTAATCCATTAGCCTCCCAATTAAATGAGTTAAAAGCAAAAGCACCAACTACAGAGTCAGGCTGCCTGGGTTTGCAGTCTGACTTGACCACTTTCCCCTTATGTGAACCTGGTGCCTCGGAAAGTAGGATCCAAATAGAACCTAATTCATAGAACTTTCATGAGGACTCTCAGTCCTTTGACTATTTCCTGGCACATAGTGAGCACTGTACATGATATAGTGTTAATCAGGCTGCAAGAAAGCCCTACTGAATGAACTGATGCCTTAACTGAGTAGTCGGCAAGTATGAGTGTGATGCCATACTGGAGAGATAGGCCAGGCAGATGGCTGAGCAGGAGCCCAAAGCAAAGCAACATTATTAGAGTTAACTTCAGCAGCTTAATAATGTTAAAGGAAAGAGATAGAGAGACAGAGACAGAGAGACAGAGAGATGCCAGAACACTGTTTAGCTCTGGTTTATGGTGGTGCTAAGGATTGAACTTGGGACCTTGGAGCCTCAGGCAAAAAAAAGTCATTTAAAAACTCATTATACTGTCTCCCTAGCCTGCTGATTAGTAATTCTAAACTGGAGTGAAAAGTGCAAATGATGGGGACTGGGCAGTGGTGCACCTGGTTAAATGCACACATTACCATGTTCATGGAACTGGGTTCAAATCCCTGGTCCCCACCAGCAGAGGGGAAGCTTCATGAGCAATGAAGCAGTGCTGCAGGAGTCTAAGTCTCTTTCTCCCTTCTCCCCTATTCCCCTTCTCAATTTCTCTCTGTCCTATCAAATGAAATAAAGGTTAAAATAAATACATTACATTAAATTAAATTAAAGTTCAAATGTGGTAGAGCTACTGAGCAGGTCTGGGAAGGCCCTGCATGCCATTTGAATGAGTCTGCATTTTAATATATTTTTAAATTGTTTTATTGGGAGAGAGTTAATGATTTACAGCATAGTTGTTGACACATGGGTACAGTTTCTCATCTCTACTGTGATAGGTGTCTGCAAAACACTCTCACCCACAACTTAGTCCCCTCCCCCCCGAATAATGTCTGCACTTATTTCATAGAAAACAAGGAATCAAGAGAGAATTCATGCAGGGAGGGCAGTTTGGGGGGAGCTTGTTTCTTTATTTTTACATTTTTAGAACATTTAATTAATTTATTTTTTATTTTTGAATAGAGAGAGAATGAGAGGAAAGATTTTCTATATGGTCTGTACAATACTTAGAAATATATTCAGCAGTTGGGGAGGTATTTCAATCGACCTTCCAATGCCAATGTCCAGTAGAGAAGCACTTTCAGAAGCCAGACCTCCCACCTTCTACACCCCATGATGAGCCAGGGTCCATACTCCCAGAGGGATAAAGAATAGGAAAGCTTCCAGTGAAGGGGATGGGACACGGAACTCTGGTGGTGGTAATTGTACCTCTCTTATCCTACAGTTTTGTCAATCATTATTAAACAAACAAACGAACAAACAAATAAAAGCACTGGGCTTGTATACATATGGCTCCAGCGTCAGTCTCCAGTGCTATGTATACCAGAGCAAAGCAGTGCTCTGGTCTCTTGTTCTTTCTCTCTGGCATAAAAATAAAAGTAAAAAAATGTGCACAGCCATATATATAAACACAGAGACAGATACATACTCTAAGGGTAGCTCCAGCAATGCTTCACACACAGCTGAAAGACAGCAAAGTAGCTACTGGCCCATTTCAAACAGTCTCCCTAAATCAACACTAAAGAACTTGCTCATTAAGAGAAGAGATGCTAGAAATGACCTGTCACTGGTGGAATAAATGGTGCTCTAGACTCATGCATCGCCACTTCTCTCTGCCCTTGTAGGAATGCTGTCTAAGAAACTGGAGACCCCAGAGTGGTATTTGAGTTCTTGGTGGAACCCACTGGGTACTGTATCTTTTAAGGATCCTGCATGATTAAGGAATGATTCCATTGCCTGCTATAACCAGGTGTTTGGCTGAAATGCTACAACCTGGAAAATTCCTACACATGCTTCAAGCAAGCCTTTTCTGCACAGAGCTGTATGGAGTTGATGAAGACAGATGACAGAGCTGCATCTAACTGCTCATGTTTGCATGGTAGAAGTGAGTCAAAGTCCAACTTTCACTGGAACAGACCATCTGGTAGGGAGACTGTGGGGGATGAGGACTACAGTTCACAGTTATCTACAGTCATTGGAAGACAGTAATATTCACTGAAAATTTCCTAAAAGTAAGAGAGGTGGGGCCCAGGAGGTGGCCCACCTGATTCAAGCTCTTGGTTCTCATCTGCGGTGTGTGTGTGTGGGGGGGGGCTTCATGAGTAGTGAAGCAGATCTGCAAGTGTCTGTCTGTCTCTCTCTGTTAGTACCCCTTCCCTCTATATTTCTCTCTGTTCTATCAAATAAAAGAAAAAGAAAAGAAGGGAGTGAGGGGCTAAAATGGGTGTTGGGAGTGGTGGATTCATCTTATAGGCACCAAGTCCCAGTGACAACCTTAGTGGCAAACAAACAAACAACATGGAAAAAGAAAAATATGTGAAAGCTTAAATCACTTAAATGAGGACACATTTGTGGGGTCGTCTGTCCAGGGAAGTCTGGTTGGCATCATGCTAGCATCTGGAGCCTGGTGGCTAAAAAGAGAGTTAACATATAAAGCCAAACAAGTTGTTGACTAATCATGAACATAAAGGCTGCAGTAGTACCCCACCAATGTGTCCTGGAGCTCCACTTCCCCAGAGCCCTTCCCCATTAGGGAAAGAGAGGCAGGCTGGGAGTGTGGATCAACCTGTTAAAGCCCATGGTCAGCGGGGAAGCAATTACAGAAGCCAGACCTTCCACCTTCTGTACCCCACAATGACCTTGGGTCCATACTCCCAGAGGGATAAAGAATAGGAAAGCTATCAAAGGAGGGGATGGGATACGGACATCTGGTGGTAGGAATTGTGTGGAGTTGTACCCCTCTTATCCTATAGTTTTGTCAGTGTTTCCTTTTTATAAATAAATAATAACGGTTCGAGCTCCTGGCTCTCCACCTGCAGGGGAGTCGCTTCACAGGCGGTGAAGCAGGTCTGCAGGTGTCTATCTTTCTCTTCCCCTCCTCTCTCCATTTCTCTCTGTCCTATCCAACAACAATGACATCATCAACAACAACAATAATAACTACAACAATAAAAAACAACAAAGGCAAAAAAGGGAATAATAAATTAATGATAAAAAGATAAAAAATAAATAAAATCTTTTGAAAAATCACTTAAATCAAAGTACAGAATGATTAAAGGAAAGAAAAATATAGAGACAGGAAGCCAAATTGGGAGGAGTCTGCTGCAAGTGGTTTGATCAGATGACAAAGATCAGAACTGCAGCAGAAGAATGAGGAGGAAAATAGAATGAAGTCAAGAAATAATTCAGAAATAAAATTGGAAGGCCTAAGTAGCTCAGTGGATGATAAAGCTCAAAAATGTGACATGTGCACATGAGAGAATATTATTCCAATGAAAACAAGGAAATCTTGCCACTTGTGACCACATGAATGGACTTTGAACACTCTGTACAGAATGAAGTCAGATAGATATCATACGTCACTTTTTGTGGGAGCTAAAAAAAATATAAACTAAGAACAGAAACTAGAATGGTGATTGCCAGGGGTTGGGGTAGGGAGGGACAAGGAAGATGGTGGTCAAAGGGTACAAGCTGTCAGTTGGATGGAACTTGAAGGAATCATGTTAAGTAAAATTATCCAGGGAAGGATGAAGACAGGATGATATCACTCATGGGCAGAACTTGAGAAACAAGAACAGAAAGGGGAAATAGAAAATATAACTTAGATTAGGCTTGGTGTATTGCACCAAAGCAAAGGTCTCTGGGGTGGATGGGGGGGGGGCTTTTGTGTCATAGTGCATGATGGTGGAGGGGAGCCTATGCTGAAGGTGAGAGGGATAGAGTAGGAAAAACAGAAGAAGAAAAGTCAGGGAAGGGAAGTTTAATCACATCAGTGACTGAACCCTGTTAAGTATTGCAGAACAAGTCCACAAAAAACTTACAAGGTGTCTCTTGGATTTGACCTTGGGATAAATAAAAAGGAAGGAAGCAGAACATCAAATGTAGATCTTTCTTTTAAGTGGCTTGCCTGACAAGGGAATAACTGAGGAGAGCGCAGGGTTAAATTATTTTTATTTTAAATTTTGTTTTATTAAAATAAATCAGAGGCTTCACTGTGGTTCTAAATGTGGTAGAGTATAAGGGAAGAGCAAAGAAATGCTACAAAAAGGGCAAGCTGAAAGGCTGGTATTGAACTGGAAAAAGGAGACATTGTTCTTCTAGGTAGGCAGACAAATCGTAAGAACTACAGTTAGAACTTTTTCAGGTGATAGCTGGTTTTACATTTGTTATACAGACCAACCCTGGCCAAAAGGCTACTCTTACTAAGGCTACTCTTACTAGGGGAAAAGAGGGCCAAGAAAAGAATTTAGCAGAATGCCAAAACTTAACAACATAAGTGAATGCCAACTCTGGATCTCATCATTCAGCACAAAAGTTTAATTGGATACCAGCTTCCTCTATTATTTCATCGCTCTGCATCCATCCCCTAATTGGCTACATGCTTCAGTGATGCCAAAAAATAACCTTGACAATTCACAATTAGTAAAGTATATAGCAATAAGTTCATATTATCGTATTCTGGGCAAGGGTCCAGAATAGGCATTATGAGTACTGCCATCTTCCCTCTCTCTCTAGGTCTCTGTTTCCCTACTTGTAAAAGTGGGGGGACTGGCTTCCATTGTTCCTATGACTCCTCTAGTTGTAACACTCCCTAACCCTTTCGTTTCTGATTTAGCTACACTTTTTCTTTTTGTAAAGTTCTCCTGGTTTATTTATTTTCTTAATTTGATAAGGCAGAGAGAAATTTAAAGGGTAGGGGGATATAAATAAGGAGAGAGAGAGAGAGAGAGAGAGAGAGAGAGAGAGAAGAGGAGAGAGGGAGAGAGAGACCTGCAGCACTGGTTCACCTCTTGTAATAACAGTTTTCTTGCAGCTGTATCACTGCTATCCTACATTGGTGCAAATAAGTGAAAGCTGGTCATATGTTTTTCAAGCTTGAGACAATGGGAGACATTTCAAAGAACCTGAACCATGTAGGTAAAAAAAAAAAAAGTGAGAGTCAAGTGGAAAATGTGACTGGTCTTTTGCTATTGTCAGTGGTCAGCTGTGCAACAGTAAGTCCACTTAGTGGAAAAACAAAGCAAGCAAGCAAACAAACAAAACCTCAAGTTATTTTGTCTGGTAAAATCAAGATTTCCTCTCCAACCCTCCTGGTTTTTGAAGAGGTAGTGATTCCTTTACTCATTTAGAAAGTTCTTCACAGTTGCCCATAAGCACTAAACATATTCCAACAGGGACCAGGTGGTGGCGTACTCGGTAGAGCACACATGTTACCATGGACCCAGCTTTCAAATACCTAAATTTAATTTCTTGATCCCCATCTGCACAGGAATGCTTCATGAGTGGTGATGCAGTGTTAGAGCTCTCTCTCTCTCTCTCTTTCAATCCCCTCTCTCTTTCATCTGAAATAAAAGAAAATGAAAAAAAAAAGGGTACTGGGAATGGTGTAGTCATTGTGCAGGTATCAATCCAGAGCAATAACCCTGGTGACAAAAAAAGAAAAGAAAAGAAAGAAAGAACATTTCAATATATGTAAAATAAATGGTACTTATTATTATCTTTATTTATTGTAGAGACAGTCAGAAAAAACTCTACCTTTCAGATCTTCTTCTAGCAATGAGGACAGAATTATTGTTTCATCTACACCCTCTCCTCTTTGTGATCAAACGGCTTTCATTTGGGCCCAGGTGGTCAGGGAGAGAGGTAATAGCAGTAACCAATGAATTAACTTGTTCACTCATATCAGACCTAAAACTGTGAACCTCACTACCTGCTACACTTGCCTGAAAGTAATTTAGTCAATTGCTTTACCACCTAGGTCATGAGTAGATATCAGCTGAGTGTCAAACCCCTGAGTAGTCTCTAACTCAGGCAAGATTTCCATTCCTTAGCCCTGAGAAGCACTCTAGCCCTATCCTGCACCACATATCAAAAGCTTTGGTTTGGGGGCCTGGCGGTGGTACACCAAATTGGGGGTACATGTTACAATGCACCAGACCTGGTTCAAGTCCCCAGTCTCCACCTGAGGTGGGGGGTAGTGGTTCATGAGACATGGAGCAGTGCTGCAGGTGTACCTCTTTCTCTTCCCTTCTCTATCTCCTCTCCCTTCCCTCTCAAGTTATCTCTGTTTCAAATAAATAACTTTGAAAAATGTTTTTAAAAGTTTTGATTCGATTCCCACAGGGTCCAAGTCCATATGGGGCAAGCCTCATAAGTGGCACAACTGTGTTATTTTAGAGAGGTCTCCTGGAGTGCCTTAGTATAAATGGGTGGTGCTCATGCTACACAACTCAGACAAGGTTAAACTTCAGTGAGGGGCCCACTAGAGGACTTAGAAGGGCAGAAGCAGAATTGCAACAGAAGAAGCCACACCTCTCTGTAGGTCAGACTCTAGGATCACATAGAGGATTCTGGACAAGCATCCCATGAAAGTATGCAATTTCCAGTCTAGTCACTGCAATATTGGTGAGAGAAGTGAATCAAGAAGAGTTCAGGCACCTGGGCTCAGGCTTTCAGTCTCCACGATTGGGGAGAAGCTTCATGAGCAGTGGAGCAGTGCTAAAGGTGTCTCTCTCTGCCTCACCCTCTACTAAATGGAAAAAAAATGGCCACCAGGAGTGTCATCATAAAGACACAGAACCCCAGCCATAATCCTGGTGGCAAAAAAATAAAATAAAAACTGAGAGAAGAGAAGAACAGTGCAGACAGTCTGATGTTGCTTTCTGTTTTGAGAACTCTGTAATACTTGCTGAGAAATTACTATTTACTTTTTTGCCTCTCTACTTTTCCCAGCATGGAAAACAAAATAATGTAATTGTCAGTCATTTGACTAATTACTCATATATGATAGCATTGCTATATTATTTCAAAGCCTGCTTAGAGTTTAAACCTTACATTTAAAAATGCCACAGTAAGAGTCTTCTTTTTTTGGAGGTGGGGGAAAGGTTCTGAGAATTGAATCCAGGTATCTTGTACACATGAAACACAAGACCCACCACTGAGCTACTTATTCAGTCAATTAAAAATGGAAGGGAGTGTCTTACTTTGTAGAGTATACACTTATCATGCTCAAAGACCCAGGTTCGAGTCCCTGGCCACCATTTTAGAGTGACTTCGGGGGAAGGGTTTCATGAGCAGTGTCGTGATGTCTCTCTACCCTCTCTCTCCTCTCCTTCTGTATTTCACCACTTATCTAAAAAATGACAGATGGCAATACCCAGCAGTAATCCTGGTGGGAAGGGTGGAAAAAGGGGGATACAATTCTTACATTAAAAATGTGCTTTTATGGAGTTGTACCCCTCTTATCCTACGGTTTTGTCAATGTTTCCTTTTCATAAATAAAAAAGAAAGAAGAGGAAAGAAAATAAAATGTGCTTGAGGGCTGGGGAGACAGCATAATGGTTCTGCAAAATAATTTCATGCCTGAGGCTCCAAGGTTCCAGGTTCAATCCACCATAAACCATAGCTGACCAGTGCTCTGGTTTTTCTCTCTGTATCTTTTTCAATAAAATATTTTTTAAAAAGTGCTTGAGCAGCTATAGATTGATGGAATGACATGGTGGATAACAAGAGATTATTTGGAGTGAAAAATTTTCAAAGTTGCCTGCTAGATGATTTCATGTATATGACATCACAAAAATCTGTCAACCAGAATGGGGGGGGGCAATATTAGGGAGTTGGGGAAATGAAGGACTTCTTTTGCATCCAGAAGGGAAACAATATATCTCTGGATGGTTGAAGGAACCCCTTAAGGATTGGTGTGTATGGAGGAAATCATTATTCTTTGTCATTATTCCATCTGATGTTCTGATGGTCACTTGCTTTCATGCCTGCACAACATGGCACATTCCTTAGACTAGTTTCTGACAAAATGCCCAAGATACAAATGTTTGTCTTAAGATTCTTTTCAAAATTTGCATTTTAGCTGCTTCTTTTCAAGATTGATTCATTTTAATCAGAGAATATGGTAAAGTATATAATCTACAGGGAGAGGGGGAGGGAATGAGAGAGAGAGAGAGAAGAGAACACTTGACATATAGTGGTGTCTGAGACTAAACCTGGCATCTCTGGGGTTTCAAGTAGGCAAGTTGGTACTATAAAAGACTCAGCTATCTCCTTAGCCAAAGTCTAAATTTTTGTTTGGGCCTTTTTAAATATGTTTTTTTAAGATTTTTATTTATAAAAAGGAAACATTGACTAAACCATAGGATAAGAGAGGTACAACTCCACACAAATCCCACCACCAGATCTCTGTATCCCATCCACTTCCCTGATAGTTTTCCTATTCTTTAACCCTCTGGGAGTATGGACCCAAGGTCATTGTGGGGTACAGAAGGTGGAAGGTCTGGCTTCTGTAATTGCTTCCCTGCTGAACATGGACATTGACAGGCCGATCCATACTCCTAGCTTGCCTCTCTCTTTCCCTAGTAGGGTGGGGCTCTGGGGAAGTGGAGCTCCAGGACACATTGGTGGGGTTGTCTGTCCAGGGAAGTCCGATTGACATCCTGCTAGCATCTGGAACCTGGTAGCTGAAAAAAGAGTTAACATACAAAGCCAAATAAATTGTTGATCAATCATGAACTTAAAGGCTGGAATAGTGCAGATGAAGAGTTGGGAGATCCTCCATTTTGTAGATAGCTAGTAGGCATATTTTAGTTATATTCCAAAGGACCTGTGGCTATACTAGTTATTTTTTCCCTGAGCCTGAAATCTGATGTACAGGTGGATCCAAGTTATTGTCTGGGGAGATGGTATCATGGCTGAAAAAAGTACTAGAAAGCTAGATTTGGGAAGAGAGTAGCTCCCTAATATGGGAAAGTTGTATACATATTGTTGACTGTAAACCCCATCGATCTGATGTGATCTGGGGACATATTCAGCTTAGGAACCTATGTGACCTTTGCATCCCTATAGATCTGAGCTCAATTGGAGATCATTGTAAATTCACAAACAATTTTAAGAATAATGCAGTGAAATAGCATATACCCAGCTTCTCTCAGGGCTACCATCTGGTAAAACCATACTATAATATCACAGGACACTAGTACTGGGAAGCCTGGGAGATGGCATGTCAGTAGAGTGAAAGATTTGCATGTATCAGATTCAATTCCTAGCAGTGCATCTGCCAGAGTGATACTCTAATTCTCTCCTCTCTGTGTCTCTGTTTCTCTCTGCCCCTCCCTCTCCTAATATTTTTTATTTTTATTAGTGATTTAATATTGATTTACAAGATTTTTAAGGGGCATAATTGTAATAGAGGTGTAGTTCCATACAGTTCTCACTAACAGAGTTCTGTGTCCAATCCCCTCCGTTGGAAACTTCCCTACTGTGTATCCCTCTGGGAGTATGGACCAACATTATTTTTGGGGTGCAAAAGGTAGGAGGTCTGACTTCTGTAACTGCTTCTCCACTGAACATGGGTGTTGACAGGTTGATTCATATCCCCAGACTGTTTCTATCTTTCCTTAGTTGGGTAGGGCTCTGGAGAGGTGAAGTTCTAGGAAACAGTGGTGAGGTCAACTGCTCAGGGAATTCAGGATCAAATCACAGTTCCATCTGGATCTTAGTGGCTGAAATGCAGTCAGATGGAAAACAGGGCAAAATGTTTAATAATCAGGGATCGTAAAGTAGGAATAGAGCAAATGAAAGTAGGGATCTTAGGGTCGAAGGAAACTAGGAAGTCTATTTTAAGAATGTTCCTAGGAGCCAATGTCTTAATAATCTTTATTTGAGCTTGATAGCTAACATGGGGGTGGACTACAAATATTATTTGGGAAGATGGTGTCAGAGTTGAGAGTAGAACTAGGAAGCAGGATTAGGGTAGAGAGTTGCTCACAAACTTGAAGAATATATAAATGCAAATAACTGTTTACTACAGTAATCTAACCTGGGGCACATATCCATTCATATTTAGCACAGGAACCTGTATAACTTTTGAGTCCCTGTCAGACAACTTAAAGTCCATAGTCAAGGCTGGGAATATTCTAGGATACGTTCATTTCAGAGTTAGTCTTCTTTGAATAGCAGAGTAAGATAACCCAGCCTCCCTTTGGAGAATGGGCCATTCCCTACCATTGCAATTTCATAGTGAGAGTATGGTCCTAAAGAAGCCTACAAAAGGGCTTATAAGGATGTCGCCAATGTGTGTGACCAGTGATGGTAGAGAGAGGGATATCAGAGATCTAGGCCCATGTTATCTATGGGGGAATCCAAGAATTCCCTGTCTAGAACCCCAGGTGATGGGGTGGCCTGATAGTGACCAAAGAGACCATTGTTAAATGAACCAGACTCTTGCGCTTATCCACTTTTTGTATTTACTTCTTTTTTTTCTCTCCAGGGTTATTGCTGGGACTCAGCGCCTGAACTATGAATCCACTGCTGCTGGAGGCTATTTTTTTCCCTTTTGTTGCCCTTGTTGTTTATCATTGTTGCTACTACTATTATTATTATTGTCACTGTTGTTGGATAGGACAGAGAGAAATGGAGTGAAGAGGGGAGACAGAGAGGGGGAGAGAAAGATAGATACCTACAGACCTGCTTGTGAAGCGACCCCTCTGAGGTGAGGGGCTGGGGGCTCAAACCGGGATCCTTACACAGTCCTTGTGCTTCACACCATGTGGCCTTAACCCACCGCACTACCTCCTGACCCCCTGTATTTACTTCTTTATCTGACAAGCTAAGGCTTTGTCTCAGTTGTGAAAGCATTGAGTGTTTGTTGTATCCAAACCAGTATTAGGTTTATGGGATCTGGCCTCAAGTTAGGGAGGAAATACACCCAGAATTCTAGTGGGGTCTCAGTTAGCCTCAAGTTTTTCTGCACTTACTTGTTTGATGACTCTAACAAAGGTTGTTATAGGCACAATAATTGTCCTTTACTGGAAGTATAGTTTTACACCAGTTGTATTGTGTTTCTTATCAAGTGAAGCTTATCAAGGAGTAACAATAATGTTGATGCTCTGTCAGAAGAGATTTAAAAAGATGGAAGAATATTTCTTCCTTCCTTCCTTTTGTATAGTTAATTGAGTAGATAGAGCTACTGATGGAAGTGAAGTATTTAGAAAATGTATCATGGCCATTCTACCGGAATGCCAGGCTTATTAGGTCTAAATCTAATCTCAGAGGGCTAGTAAACAATTTTACTTTGTGGTATATAATTGCCCCCTTGCTTGTGTATACATGTACGCATGTACCTATTACCCAAAGTAGTCTGTTCTGTAGCCAAACTAAGATAGAGACACATATAGGAAATTTGCAGCAGCTCATGGTTAAAAGGTAAATTGAGCCCTGCTTTTCTGAATACAACAACAGCTGAACAGCAAAGCCCTAAGGCTTGGTTTCAGACTCAAATCATACAGAGAAACCATATATACACACCACACAGATCAAGCAAATAACAAGAAACAACCCCAGTCCCCACCACCTATCAACCAGCACATAAACAAAGGGAAACCAAGTGATCACAATAATCACACATCTGCTGGCCAGAAATAACCAGCATGATATATGCGCAAACAGAAATACTGTAATAACAAACGTGCAGATATGAGAAAAACAGATAAACAGAAATGAAACAGAAGAACTTCAAGAAATTACAGATAAAGGGATTATCAAGGGAGTCAGGCGGTAGCGCAGCAGGTTAAGTGCACATGGCGCAAACACAAGGACCAGCATAAGGATCCCGGTTCCAGCCCTCGGCTCCCCACCTGCGGGGGAGTCGCTTCACAAGTGGTGAAGCAGGTCTGCAAGTGTCTATCTTTCGCTCCCTCTCTGTCTCCCCCTCCTCTCTCCATTTGTCTCTGTACTATCCAACAACAATAATATCAATAATAATAACTACAACAATAAAACAACAAGGACAACAAAAAGGGAATAAATAAATAAATAAATATTTTTAAAAGAAAATATTATTTTTTATTTAAGAAAGGAGACATTAACAAAACCATAGAATAAGAGGGGTACAATTCCGCACAATTCCCATAACCCGATCTCCACATCCCACCCCCTCCCCTGATAGCCTTCCCATTCTCTATCTCTCTGGGAGTATGGATCCAGGGTCTTTGTGGGTTGCAGAGGGTGGAAGGTCTGGCTTCTGTAATTGCTTCCCCACTGAACATGGGCGTTGACTGGTCGATCCATACTCCCAGTCTGTCTCTCTCTTTCCCTATTAGGGTGGGGCTCTGAGGAAGTGGAGCTCCAGTACACATTGGTGGGGTCCTCTGTCCAGGGAAGTCTGGTCAGCATCTCGCTGGCATCCAGAACCTGGTGGCTGAAAAGAGAGTTAACATACAAAGCCTAACAAATTGTTGAACAATCATGGACCTAAAGACTGTAATAGTGCAGATGAAGTGTTGGGGGTATTCCCTGCATGCTCTTGTGTGCTTTTGCTTTCAGGTATATATTTTCCCCCTAGTTTATGGGCATGTGTGAACCTATGCTCTATCTCAGGGGACCTGGACTATATCTAGGTTTGGGGACTTTATTGGGGAATGGACTACCTGGAATGGAATTAGAGAATACTATGAAAGGAAAGGTCTCACACGAGTGATGAAGCTGAAGGGTTGTCATTCCACACCTGAAGTCTCTGGTCACAGTCTGAAGTGAATCATGCTGGGGTGGCACTCGTTGTGTTGATTAGGTTGCAATCCACGAATGCAGTATTATTTGATTTGAATTGAGAGCAGCATGCAGAAAAGTGGGCCCCACCCTAAGGTTCCAGGACTGGGGGAAATATAGGCTCTATAGTGGAAATGTGAGGTTCCTGTTGTCTTAGGGTTCAAGAAGACAATGGATAGTTATTGTTATCGTCACATTATTTGATGATAGGGTTAACTTTGGAAAGTCCCTTTGTTAGGGTTTGGGGTATAATACCCAGCATCTTGTAATTAGCTGTGCTATGGGTTGCTTCTGTTCTCCCTGGTCCAGGCTTTTGAGAGAGTCAACATATCAAAGACAGTCTATGTATTAAAAAGTCTCAGTCTGGGAGTCGGGCTGTAGCGCAGCGGGCTAAGCGCAGGTGGCGCAAAGCACAAGGACCGGCATAAGGATCCCGGTTCGAACCCCGGCTCCCCACCTGCAGGGGAGTTGCTTCACAAGAGGTGAAGCAGGTCTGCAGGTGTCTATCTTTCTCTCCTCCTCTCTGTCTTCCCCTCCTCTCTCCATTTCTCTCTGTCCTATCCAACAACGACAACAACAATAATAACTACAACAATAAAACAACAAGGGCAACAAAAGGGAATAAATAAATAAAATAAATATTAAAAAATAATTAAAAAAATAAAAAAAGACTCAGTCTGTGTTTTAATAAGTTATAGACATATCATCAGTTTTTCGCCTCTCATATTAATTAAATAGTGGTTTATATAATGTTTACACTTTACTAAGATTATACATAAACACCACTCCCACCACCAAAAGACTGTGTCCCATCCCCACCACCCACCCCCACCCCACCACCCTCCACTGTGCCGGGAAGCCCAATGGCCACCCTCCCCTTCACCACAGTGTTTTTACATTGGTGCCCTGCTCCCAATTTAATCAGATCCTGCTTTTAGTTTCCCTTTCTGTTCTTCTTTCAACTTCTGTTGATGAGTGGGGACATCCCATATTCATATTTATCTTTCTGGCTTAGCTGACTTAACATAATTCCTTCTAGCTCTGTCCAAGATGGGTCAGATAAGGTGGGCTCATTGTTCTTGATAGCTGCATAGTATTCCATTGTGTATATATACCAAAGCTTTCTCAGCCACGCATCTGCTGTTGGGCACCTGGGTTGCTTCCAGGTTTTAGCTATTATGAATTGTGCTTCTATGAACATAGATGTACACACATGATTTTGGTTGGGCATTATGGAATCCTTGGGGTATATCCCCAGGAGAGGAATTACTGGGTCATATGGAAGGTCTATGTCTAGCCTTCTGAGAGTTCTCCAGACCGCTCTCCAGAGAGGCTGGACCAGTTTACATTCCCACCAGCAGTGTATAAGGATTCCTCTGTCCCCACAGCCTCTCCAACATTTGTTGCTGCTGTCATTTTTGATGTATGCCATTCTCATAGGAGTGAGGTGGTATCGCAATGTTGTCTTTATTTGCATCTCTCTGACAATCAGCGACCTGGAACAGTTTTTCATATGTTTGTTAGCCTTTTGGATCTCCTCTGAAGTGAATGTCTTGTTCATATCCTCTGCCCATTTTTGGATGGGGCATTTGCTTTTTTGGTGCTAAGTTTGCTGAGTTCTCTGTATATTTTGGTGATTAGTCTCTTGTCTGATGTTTGGCATGTGAATATCTTCTCCCATTCTGTGAGGGGTCTCTTTGTTTGTGTGATAGTTTCTTTGGATGTGCAGAAGCTTTTCAATTTGATGTAGTCCCATTGATTTGTTTCTGCTTTAGTCTTCCTTGCAGTTGGGTTTGTTTCATCAAAGATGTCCTTGAGGTTTAGGTGGTAAAGTGTTTCACCAATGTTTTCCTCTAAGTACTTGATAGTTTACGGTCTGACATGCAGGTCTTTGATTCATTTGGAGTTGATTTTTGTTTCTTGTGAGATAAGGTGGTTCAGTTTCATTCTTCTGCATGTTATAACCCATTTTTCCCAGCACCATTTATTGAAGAGAGCCTCCTTCTTCCATTTAATGCTTTGGACCCCCTTATCAAAGATTAGATGTCCATAGGTGTGGGGATTTATTTCTGGGCTTTCAATTCTGTTCCACTGGGCTGTGTGCCTATTTTTGTTCTAGTACCAGGCTGTTTTGATGATTATGGCATTATAATATATTTTGAGATCTGGGAGTGTGATGCCTCCATTTCTGTTTCTTTTCCTCAAGATAGTTTTGGCAATTCTAGGTGTTTTCTGGTTCCAGATAAATGAATGTAGTTTTTGTTCTATTTTCTTAAAGAAGCATAGTGGAACTTTGATGGGTATCACATTAAATTTGTATATGGCTCTGGGGAGAATATTCATTTTGATGATATTTATTCTTCCGATCCATGAGCATGGGATGTCTTTCCATTTCTTGGTGTCAGTTTCTATTTCCTTGAAGAGTGACTCATAGTTTTTAGTATACAAGTCTTTCACTTCTTTGGTCAGCTTTACTCCTAGGTATTTTATTGATTTTGTTGCAACAGTGAATGGGAGTGATTTCTGGATGTCTTCTTCTTCAGTTTTAGTGTTTGCATAGAAAAATGCCACTGATTTTTGTACATTGATTTTGTAGCCTGATACCTTGCTATATTGCCTAATAACTCCCAGTAGTTTTCTACTGGATTATTTAGGTTTTTCTATGTATAGTATCTTGTCATCTGCAAATAGTGAGAGTTTGACTTCTTCCCTTCCAATCTGTATTGCTTTGATTTCTTTCTCTTGCCTGATTGCTATGGCAAGAACTTCCAATACTATGTTGAAGAGTAATGGTGATAGTGGGCAGCCCTGTCTAGTCCCTGATCTGAAGGGGAATGCTTTCAGCTTCTGTCCATTGAGTATGATGTTGGCTGTTGGTTTGCTATATATGGATTCCACTAAAAGGGATTATCAGAGGAAGACTACAGAAAATTCATTATGAGGACTCTCCAAGAACATAAGCATAGAATGGAGAAGTATATTCACAAGTTGAAAGAATATTTCACTAAGGAGTTAGAAACACAAAAGAAGGGGGTCAGGTGGTAATGAAGCGGGTTAAGTGTATGTGATGTAAAGTACAAGGACCGGCGGAAGGATCCCAGTTCGAGCCCCTGGCTCCCCACCTGCAGGGGAGTCGCTTCACAGGCGGTGAAGCAGGTCTGCAGGTGTCTATCTTTCTCTCCCCCTCTCTGTCTTCCCCTCCTCTCTCCATTTCTCTCTGTCCTATCCAACAACGAACAACATCAAGAACGACATTAATAACCACAACAAGGCTACAACAACAAGGGCAACAAAAGGGGGAAAATATAAAAAAAAGAAATGCAAAAGAAGATCTTTGAACAGCATTGTCTAAGAAATTAGAAAACATGGAAGAAGATGTCAGTGTTCACTAAGTGGTTAGGAAGCATGAAAGAAAAACCCCAAAGAGAACTTAAGGGAGTGAGAGACACTTTAAGTGCAATTTTCCCCCTCTCTCTCTTTTTCAAAAAATGTTCTGGGAGCTTGGCAGTTGAGCATACACATTACTGTGTATAAGGGTCTGGGTTCACACTCCTGGACTCCACCTGCAGAGGGGAAGATTCACAGGTGGTAGAGCAGTGCTGTAAGCGTCTCTCTCCCTATCTCCCCACCCCTTTCAATTTCTTTCTTTCCTTTCTTTTCTTTCCTAAATAAGGGAAAATAGTCACTGGGAACAGTGAATTCATGATAAAGTCACAAAGTCCCAGTGATAACCCTGGTAAAAAAAAATCTGCAATGTTGTGTGTATTTCATCCACTTTGCTGCAACCATTTGCTAGTTTATTTCCTTTTCGTACTTGAGATTGCTGCTATTTTTTATAATACATAGTGTCTTGAGAGTATTATAGTTTTTTGTCTGTTACCAAATAACCTGAATGTCTCTGAAAGACAGCTATGGGATACTTTTGCTCATATGTGCAATATAAAAAATTGACACACATGAATTTGTGGAAGAAAAGTAAGCAAACTATTAAACTAAGACTCTGTGAAAACTATGATAGTTATCTTTGTTGGGGGTGGAGGGAGCTCGGGATGGAGGAAGTAAGGGCACAGCGTTGTGATTGTGGGTACAGTGCAGAATTATACCTTTATAAAAGTATGATGTTGTAAACCATTATTAATCACTAATACAAACAAAATTGGAAGCCATAGCAACCAGGCAAGATAAAAAGATCAAAGGGATACAGACTGGAGGATTAGGAGTCATACTCACTGTTTGCAGATGATGTGGTAGTACACATAGAAAAACCCAAAAAACCTCATAGAAAACTCCTGGAAATCATTAAGCAACATAGCAAGATGGCAGGCTAAGAAAACAGGAATCACTGGCATTCCTCTGTGCAAACACCTAACTAGAAGAAGAAGAAATTCAGAAATCAATTCCATTCATCATAGCAGCAAAAGCAATCAAATATATAAAGATAAACCTAGCAAGAGAAGTGAAGGATCTTTGTATTAAAAACTATGATATGTTTTTTAAGTAAATATAAAAAGATACATCTCATGATCATGGATTGGAAGAATTAACATTGTCAAAATTACTATTCTACCCTACAGATTCAATGCAATTCCTATCAAGGCCCCACCATATTTCTGTAAGAAAGCAGAAAAGAAGATACTAAAGTTTAACTGGAGACAGAAAAAATAACCAAGACAGCCAAATCCTGAGAAAAAGAGCAGGAATGGAGGTATTACACTTCTTGACCTAAAATATAAAACAAGAGCCACTATAATCAGAATAGCCTGGAGCTGGATTCAAAATAAACACACAGACTGGTGGAATAGAATTGAAAGCCTAGAAATCAGCCCACACATCCATGGTTAACTAATTTTTGACAAAGGCTTCCAAAACATCAAATGGAAAAAAAGGAAAGTCTGGATATATATCAGCCGGTCAACGCCCATATTCAGCATGGAAGCAATTACAGAAGCCAGACCTTCCACCTTCTGCATCCCACAATGACCTTGGGTCCATACTCCCAGAGGGTTAAAGAATAGGAAAGCTATCAGGGGAGGGGATGGGATACGAAGTTCTGGTGGTGGGAATTATGTGAAGTTGTACCCCTCTTATCCTATGGTTTAATCAGTGTTTCCTTTTTATAATTTTTTTAAAAAGGAAAGTCTATTCAACAAATAGTGTTGGGAAAATGGGTTGAAATATGCAGAAGAATGAAAGTAGAGCACCACATTTCATCATATATGAAAGTAAATTCCGAAGGGACCAAAGAATTTAAAATTAGACCAGAAACCATCAATACTTAGAGGAAAACATAAGCAGAACTCTCTTCCATGTAAGTTTTAGAAATATGTTCTCCAGTTCAAATCGAATTGCAAGAAAAACAAAACCAAAAATAAATCAGTGCAACTATATCAAACTGAAAAGCTCCTGTATGACAAAAGGAATCACCACCATAACAAAGAGACAACTCATGGAGTAGGAGATCTTTATATGACAGACATCAGACAGGTAAGACTGATGAAAGAAAACACACACAAAAAAACCTCACCAAACTCAACAATGAAAGGACAAACAACACCACTGAAAAATGGGGGGGGGGTGGGGGGGTTTGTGGAGGAGGCATAGGCAGAGTCTTCTCCCAAAAAGAGATCTAAAGGGCCAACAGATGTATGAAAAATATGCTCAAAGTGACTGATTAATGGTAAGAGAAATGCAAATAAAAACACCAATGAGATATCACTTTATACCTGTGAGAATGTCACACATTAGAAAAGACAGAAACAGGGGGCCGAGCAGTAGTGTACCAGAATAAGCACACATAGTGGGAGTACAAGGACTGGCACAAGTATCCCAGTTCAAGCCCACAGCTCCCCACCTGCAGGGGGGTCGCTTCACAAGTGGCAAAGCAGGTCTGCAGGATCCTGTCTTTCTCTCCCCATCTCTGTCTTCCCCTCCACTCTTGATTTGTCTCTGTCCTATTCAACAACAATAATACAACAACAACAGTGGGAAAAAATATCCACTGCCAGGAGCAGTGGATTCATAGTGCAAGTGCTGAGCCCCCGGTTATAACCCTGGAGGAAAAAGAGAGAAAGAAAGAGAGAAAGAGGAGGTAAGATGGCGACGGCCTGAGAAGTCGCTTAACAGCGAGTGCTCTGATAGCATCGCCGGCAAAGGTAGGATTTTCTGCCTTTAGCAGGCCAGTCAATAAGGGGGAGGGCACCAAAGAAGTTATTACAGTTTAATTTGGGTTAACAATTAGAGCAAAGGTGACACGGACTAGCGGGGCTCCAGAATTCCCAGGCGGCGCCAGGCAAGGCAAGTGCGCCGGGCATTGTCCTCCGCCCGCCCGGGAAGGCAGCTCCTCCGCCGGTTGCAGAGCGCGGCGGGCAGAGGACCCGGAGAGAGCACTTTAGCTCGGGGGCTGCCTCTTGGGAGTTGCCAGGGTCCACCGCGACCCTGAGGGTGGATCCAAAGACTTCTTGAGTATAGCTCTCATTGGATCAAAGGACTTGGAGCTAGTGTTCATTTTTGAGAAATCCTTTAAAAAAGTCTGGAGGGCGGGGTTTCCCGGAAGATGGCGCCCGGAGAAGCAGAAGCGGTTAGCCTTTGAGCTCCGGACACATCTCGTGTAAACAATAGGATTTTCTGCCTTTAGCAGGCCATCCAATAAGGGGCCATAACGGTCATACCAAGGATGTTTCTATAACTTAATTTGGGTTAAGAATTAGAGTAGGGGAAAAAATTCTTTTTTCTTCCTTTTAATTTTCAAGCATACATCCTTCCCGCCGCCCCCCCTCCCCCCATAAGCAGTGCCTGGGACCAGCTACTAGCAGGATACCCCATACCACCAAACAGGGTTTTTTTTTTTTTTTTTTTTTTTTTTTTTTTTTCCTTTTTCCTTTTTTTTTTTTTTTTAATTCACTGATACACATTTGGGAAGTTCCTCGCACTGCTCTTTAATTACAACTCTTCTTCCTATCTTCTCCCTTTTCTCTCTCTTATCTCTCTCAATCTCTCTCTTTTTTTTTCTTTTTTTTTTCTTTTTTTTTTTTAATCTTGTCATACACTTCTTTCTTCTTTGCCTTTCTGAATTTCTGAATTACTTTGGGGAAGAAATCTGACCCAGAGTGGACTCTCTATGTGTGTATCTCTGCTCTAGTTCCCTTTACACTCTTGTTACCCTTAGAATATACACTGGATAGTAGATTTGCATAACTGTCTATTCTTGCTATCCTCTCTTCCTTTTCTCTTTCTTCACTGGGATTTGGTTACTATTTTTTCACGGACTGGAGAAATTGTTTGGCTAACTGGTAACGATTAAACTCCTTCAATACTTACTTCAGTTGCTACGGTTATTCCGGAGGTTGGTGAGTGCAATTGTCATAAAGGTATTTAGTACAGTGTTACTTGTGCTCAAAACACAACAACTGAGGAACAACAGAACATTAAAAAAAAAAAAAAGAGAGAAACACATAAATTAAAAAAAAAAATGGGTAGATTAAAAACAAATAAAACTGCTACCCCAATGAATGAAGACAAGAGCCCAGAAGAAACCACAAATCAGTCAGAAGTAACCATAGATAAGAAAAGTATGCAAGCAATAATAAACTTATTAATCACAGAAATGAAAACAACATTGGAGGAAAGAAATGGCAGTATTAGGGAAACAACAGTTGAGACCCCCAAGGAAAATACTGATTATCTTGAGACAATTAGAGAACTGAAAGCTGAAATAGCTGTAATGAAGAAAGAAGCTGAGGCAAGGGAAAGCAGACTAACAGAAGCAGAAAACAGAATTAGTCAGACAGAGGATGAGTTAGAGAAAACTAAGAAAGAGGTGAAAGAGCTTAAAAAGAGATTGAGAGACACTGAAAACAACAACAGAGACATATGGGATGATCTCAAAAGAAGTAACATTCGTATAATTGGCCTGCCAGAGGAAGAAAGAGAGGAAGGGGAAGCAAACATCCTAGAGGAAATAATACAAGAAAATTTCCCAGACCTGAATAACAGAAAGGATATCAAGGTGCAAGAGGCCCAGAGAGTACCAAACAGAATCAACCCAGACCTGAAAACACCAAGACACATCATAGTCACAATGAGAAGAAGTAAGGATAAAGAAAGGATCCTAAAGGCTGCAAGAGAGAAACAAAAAGTCACATACAGGGGAAAACCCATAAGACTTTCTGCAGATTTTTCAACTCAAACTCTAAAAGCCAGAAGGGAGTGGCAAGATATCTATCGAGCCCTGAATGAAAAAGGATTTCAACCAAGGATTATATATCCTGCTAGACTTTCATTCAAGCTAGATGGAGGGATCAAAACCTTCTTAGACAAACAACAGTTAAAGGAGGCAACTATCACCAAGCCGGCCCTGAAAGAGGTATTAAAAGACCTCTTATAAACAAGAACATCACTATAATACTTGTAATATATCAGAGCAAACAAATTGTTTCTTAGAACAATGGCACTACAATACATTAAATCCATAATATCAATAAATGTCAATGGCTTAAACTCACCCATCAAAAGGCACAGGGTGGGGGGATGGATCAGAAAACATAACCCAACCATATGCTGCTTGCAAGAATCACATCTGTCACAACAAGATAAACACAGACTTAAAGTGAAAGGATGGAAAACTATCATACAGGCTAACGGTCCACAAAAAAGGGCAGGAACAGCCATTCTCATCTCAGACACGATAGATTTTAAATTAAATAAAGTAATAAAAGATAGGCAAGGACATTACATAATGATAAGAGGATCAATCAGCCAAGAAGACTTAACAATTATTAACATCTATGCACCCAACGAGGGACCATCTAAATACATTAAACACCTATTGAAACAATTTCAAAAATACATCAATAGTAATACAATAATAGTGGGAGACTTCAATACCCCACTCTCACACTTAGACAGATCAACAAAGAAGAGAACCAATAAAGATATAAGAGAATTGAATGAAGAGATTGACAGACTAGACCTCTTGGACATTTTCAGACTCCTCCACCCCAAAAAACTGGAATACACCTTCTTTTCAAATCCACATAACACATACTCAAGGATAGACCACATGTTAGGCCACAAAGACAGCATCAATAAATTCAAGAGCATTGAAATCATCCCAAGTATCTTCTCAGACCACAGTGGAGTAAAACTAACTTTTAACAACAAACGGAAAATTATTAAAAGACATAGAATTTGGAAACTAAACAACACGCTCCTTAAGAACCACTGGGTCAGACACTCACTCAAACAGGAAATTCAAATGTTCCTGGAAACTAATGAAAATGAAGACACAACCTATCAAAATATTTGGGACACAGCTAAAGCAGTACTGAGAGGGAAACTTATAGCTATACAATCACATATTAAACACCAAGAAGAAGCCCAAATGAACGAACTTACTACACACCTCAAGGACTTAGAGGAAGAGGAACAAAGGAACCCTAAAGCAACCAGAAGGACAGAAATCACTAAAGTTAGAGCAGAAATAAACAACATCGAAAATAAAAGAACCATACAAAAGATCAATGAAGCCAAATGTTGGTTCTTTGAAAGATTAAACAAAATTGACAAACCCCTAGCCAGACTCACCAAACAAAAAAGAGAGAAGACTCAAATTAATAGAATTGTCAACGATACAGGAGATATCACAACTGACACCACAGAAATCCAGAGAATTCTGCGAAACTTCTATAAAGAACTATATGCCACCAAGCTAGAGAATCTGGAAGAAATGGAACAATTCCTAGAAACCTATGCACTTCCAAAACTGAACCAAGAAGAACTACAAAATCTAAATGCACCAATCACAGACAAAGAAATTGAAACCGTTATTAAGAATCTCCCCAACAACAAAAGTCCTGGACCTGATGGCTTCACAAACGAATTCTACAAAACTTTCAGGAAACAGTTAATACCCATACTTCTTAAGCTATTCCATAAGATTGAAGAAACAGGAATACTCCCTTCCACCTTTTATGAAGCCAACATCACCCTGATACCAAAAGCTGATAGGGACAGAACAAAAAAGGAAAACTACAGACCAATATCTCTGATGAACATAGATGCCAAAATATTAAACAAGATCTTGGCCAACCGGATACAGCAACACATCAAAAAGATTGTTCATCATGACCAAGTGGGATTCATTCCAGGAATGCAAGGCTGGTTCAACATCCGTAAATCAATCAATGTCATTCATCACATCAATAAAAGCAAAGCCAAAAACCACATGATTATCTCAATAGATGCAGAGAAAGCCTTTGACAAAATCCAACACCCATTCATGCTCAAAACTCTACAAAAAATGGGAATAGATGGGAAATTCCTCAAGATAGTGGAGTCTATATATAGCAAACCTACAGCCAACATCATACTCAATGGAGAGAAGCTGAAAGCATTCCCCCTCAGATCAGGGACTAGACAGGGCTGCCCACTGTCACCGTTACTCTTCAACATAGTATTGGAAGTTCTTGCCATAGCAATCAGGCAAGAGAAAGAAATCAAAGGGATACAGATTGGAAGGGAAGAAGTCAAGCTCTCACTATTTGCAGATGATATGATAGTATACATAGAAAGACCTAAAGAATCCAGTAGAAAATTACTGGAAGTTGTTAGGCAATATAGCAAGGTATCAGGCTACAAAATCAATGTACAAAAATCAGTGGCATTTCTTTATGCAAACACTAAATCTGAAGAAGAAGACATCCAGAAATCACTCCCATTCACTGTTTCAGCAAAATCAATCAAATACCTAGGAATAAAGTTGACCAAAGAAGTGAAAGACTTGTATGCTGAAAACTATGAGTCGCTACTCAAGGAGATAGAAACTGATACCAAGAAATGGAAAGATATCCCATGCTCATGGATTGGAAGAATAAATATCATCAAAATGAACATTCTCCCCAGAGCCATATACAAATTTAATGCAATACCCATCAAAGTTCCACCAAGCTTCTTTAAGAGAATAGAACAAACACTACAATCATTTATCTGGAACCTGAAAACACCTAGAATTGCCAAAACCATCTTGAGGAAAAGAAACAGAAATGGAGGCATCACACTCCCAGACCTTAAACTATATTATAAAGCCATCATCATCAAAACAGCATGGTACTGGAACAAAAATAGGCACACAGACCAGTGGAACAGAATTGAAAGCCCAGAAGTAAATCCCAACACCTATGGGCATCTAATCTTTGATAAGGGGGCCCAAAGGATTAAATGGAAGAAGGAGGCTCTCTTCAATAAATGGTGCTGGGAAAACTGGGTTGAAACATGCAGAAGAATGAAATTGAACTACTTTATCTCACCAGAAACAAAAATCAACTCCAAATGGATCAAAGACCTAGATGTCAGACCAGAAACAATCAAATACTTAGAGGAAAACATTGGTAAAACACTTTCCCATCTACACCTCAAGGATATCTTCGATGAATCAAACCCAATTGCAAGGAAGACCAAAGCAGAAACAAACCAATGGGACTACATCAAATTGAAAAGCTTCTGCACATCCAAAGAAACTATTAAACAAACAGAGAGACCCCTCACAGAATGGGAGAAGATCTTTACATGCCAGACATCAGACAAGAAACTAATCACCAAAATATATAAAGAGCTCAGCAAACTTAGCCACAAAAAAGCAAATGACCCCATCCAAAAATGGGCAGAGGAAATGAACAAAACACTCACCACAGAGGAGATCCAAAAGGCTAACAAACATATGAAAAACTGCTCTAGGTCACTGATTGTCAGAGAAATGCAAATTAAGACAACACTAAGATACCACCTCACTCCTGTAAGAATGGCATACATCAAAAAGGACAGCAGCAACAAATGCTGGAGAGGATGTGGGGACAGAGGAACCCTTTTACATTGCTGGTGGGAATGTAAATTGGTACAGCCTCTGTGGAGAGCAGTCTGGAAAACCCTCAGAAGGCTAGACATGGACCTTCCATATGACCCAATAATTCCTCTCCTGGGGTTATACCCCAAGGACTCCATAACACCCAACCAAAAAGAGGTGTGTACTCCTATGTTCATAGCAGCACAATTCATAATAGCTAAAACCTGGAAGCAACCCAGGTGCCCAACAACAGATGAATGGCTGAGAAAGCTGTGGTATATATACACAATGGAATACTATGCAGCTATCAAGAACAATGAACTCACCTTCTCTGACCCATCTTGGACAGAGCTAGAAGGAATTATGTTAAGTGGACTAAGTCAGAAAGTTAAAGATGAGTATGGGATGATCCCACTCATCAACAGAAGCTGACTTAGAAGATTTGAAAGGGAAACTAAAAGCAGGACCTGATCAAATTGTAAGTAGGGCACCAAAGTAAAAACCCAGTGGTGAGGAGTAGACATGTAGCTTCCTGGGCCAGTGGGGGGTGGGAATGGGCGGGAGGGATGGGTCACGGTCCTTTGGTGATGGGAATGGTGTTTATGTACACTCCTAGCAAAATGTAGTCATATAAATCAGTAGTTAATTAATATGAGAGGGGGAAATCAATTGTATGTCTCAAAGGTTCTCAAAAGACAAACTGAATCTTTTTAATAGATAGGCTACGTATTTGATATGCGGACTCTCTCAAAAGCCTAGACCAAGTAGATTAGAAGCTTCCAATAGCACAGCTATATACAAGATACTGGGTACTGTACAGCAAACCATAACAAAGGGACTTTTCAAAGTTAACCCAATTAACAAATAATGTGTGGGTAATATTAACTATTGATTGTCTTTTTGAACCCTAAGACAGCAGGAACCTCACATCTTCACTATAGAGCCCCTACTTCCCCCAGTCCTGGCACCCTTGGATAGGGCTCACTTTCCCGTATGCTTCTCCCATTCCATACCAAATAATATTGCATCCGCCGATCACAACCTAACCAAAGCAACGATTGCCATCTCAACATGCTTCACCTCAGAGTGTATCCAGAGACTTCACGTGTGGAGTGACAACCCTTCAGCTTCATTACTCGGGTGAGACCTTTCCTTTTATAGTACACTCTAATTTCATCTCAGGTAGTTCACTTTCTAACAAAGTCCCATAACCTAGACATATACCAGTTTCTGTGAGAGAGAGCGTATGTGCACACGTATCCATAAACTACTGCAAAATATATACCTGAAAGCAGCATTACACTAGAGTTTGCAGTGAGTACCTCCCCAACACTTCCTCTCCACTATTCCAATCTTGGGATCCATGTTTGCTCAACAAATTGATTGGCTTTGTATGTTAACTCTCTTTTCAATCACCAGGTTCCAGATGCCACCAGGATGCTGGCTAGGCTTCCCTGGATTGAGGACCCCACCAATGTGTCCTGGAGCTCAGCTTCCCCAGAGACACACCTGACTAGGGAAAGAGAGAGGCAGACTGGGAGTATGGACCGACCAGTCAACACCCATGTTCAGCAGGGAAGCAATTACAGAAGCCAGACCTTCTACCTTCTGCAACCCTCAACGACCCTGGGTCCATGCTCCCAGAGGGCTAGAGAATGGGAAGGCTATCATGGGAGAGGGTGGGTTATGGGGATTGGGTGGTGGGAATTGTGTGGAGTTGTACCCCTCCTACCTTATGCCTTTGTTCACTAATCCTTTCTTAAATTAAAAATTTAAATAAATAAAAAAAATAAAAATAAAAAAAAAAAAAAAAAAAAAAAAAAAAAGAAAGAGAGAAAGAAAAAAAGAAAGAAAGAAAGAAAGAAAGAAAGAAAGAAGAGAGGGAGGGAGGGAGGGAAGGAAGGAAGGAAGGAAGGAAGGAAGGAAGGAAGGAAAGAAAGAAGGAAAGAAAGAAGGAAAGAAAGAAGGGAGAAAGGAAGGCCAACTGTTGAAGAGGCTCTGTGGGGGGGGTTTACTTTTCTACAATGCTAGTGGGAATGCAAATTGGTCCAACCCTTGTGGAAAACATTTTGAAGATTCATCAGAATGCTAGAAATGGACCTATCCTATGACCCAGCAATTCCTCTTCTGGGGACATATGCAGAGAAAACAAAAATACCTATCTGGAAAAAAATACAACAACAAAAAACCATATGTATACGTATGTTCATAGCAGCAGAGCTTATAATAGCCCAAACTTGGAAGCAACCAAGAGACCTAACAACATATGAATGGCTAAGAAAACACAATAGAATACTATTCAGTTATTAAAAGTGCAATATCTTTGTCAGGACTTGAATGTATTATGTTAAATGAGACCAGCCAAAACGAGAAAGTCAAATGATCTTAGGTATAGGTGGAACTTAAGAATAAAGGATAGTAAGGGAAAACATAAAGTGAAAATTGGACTGGATGTGCTATATTGCACCAGAGCACAGGATAAAGACACATAGGGCCAGGAGGAAGTGCATTGCATTAAGAGCACATGGCACAGAGCACAAGGACAGGTGTAAGAATACTGGTTCATGGTCCGGGAGGTGGCACAATGATAAAGCTCTGGATTCTCAAGCATGAGGTCCTGAGTTCGATCCCCGGCAGCACATGTGCCAGAGTGATGTCTGGTTCTTTCTCTCTCCTCCTATCTTTCTCATAAATAAATAAATCTTAATAAAAGAAAAGAATACTGGTTCGACAGTATTTCCAAAGTTAACCCTATCACCAAATAATGTGATGATAACAATAACTATCCATTGTCTTCTTGAACCCTAAGACAACAGGAACCTTATATTTCCACTATAGAGCCTATATTTCCCCCAGTCCTGGAACCTTAGGGTGGGGTCCACTTTCCTGCATGCTGCTCTCAATTCAAATCAAATAATATTGCATTCGCGGATCGCAACCTAATCAATGGAACGAGTGCCACCCCAGCATGATTCATTTCAGACTGTGACCAGAGACTTCAGGTGTGGAATGACAACCCTTCAGCTTCATCACTCGTGTGAGACCTTTCCTTTCATAGTATTCTCTAATTCCATTCCAGGTGGTCCACTCCTCAATAAAGTCCCCAAACCTAGATATAGTCCAGGTCCCCTGAGATAGAGCATAGGTTCACACATGCCCATAAACTAGGGGGAAAATATATACCTGAAAGCAAAAGCACACAAGAGCATGCAGGGAATACCCCCAACACTTCATCTGCACTATTACAGTCTTTAGGTCCATGATTGTTCAACAATTTGTTAGGCTTTGTATGTTAACTCTCTTTTCAGCCACCAGGTTCTGGATGCCAGCGAGATGCTGACCAGACTTCCCTGGACAGACGACCCCACCAATGTGTACTGGAGCTCAACCCTACTAGGGAAAGAGAGAGGCAGACTGGGAGTATGGATCGACCAGTCAACACCCATGTTCATCTTCCCCTCCTCCCCCTCCTCTCTCCATTTCTCTCTGTCCTATCCAACAACAATGGCATCAGTAACAACAACAATAATAACTACAACAATAAAACAAGAGCAACAAAAGGAAACAAATAAATATTAAAAAATCAACCCAGAGCAATGAATCCCTAGCACCAAAAAACAGCAGCAACAACAACAAAAAGAACATGGACACGGTGGATACATAATTATTTTCCACTGTTAGAAAACCAGTTTAAGAAACATCAAAAACTTAATGAAGCAATATTTCTTTGGTGATTAGATTTATCATAATTCTTGTAGTGAAACTACAAACCTAGAGAGGTAAAAATATGTAACCAGCACATTAAAATGTTATTTAAGAAAAAACCTGTGAACTTCATAGATGTATGGAATCAGTCCTTTCTCAAGCATGTGTACATTGGAAGAACCTAAAATTCACTAGTCTAGGGCTGGGGAAATAGCATAATGGTTCTGCAAAAAGAATTTCATGTCTGAGACTTCTAGATCCCAGGTTCAATGCCCAGCACCACCATAATCCAGAGTTGAGCAGTTCTCTGGTCTCTCTCTGAGTCTTTTTCCGCATCTCTCTCACATTAAAATAAAATTTTAAAAGATTGGAGAAACAAAGACATCCATTTAAAAAAGTCACACACACTGGTCTTAGCCTAGGACACCAAAAAGAATAAAGCTGGAAGTTGAAGAAGACAGAGTTTTAAAAGCATGGGAATCTGGGACCCATTTAATAAATAAATTTATGTATACCTAAGAGGCACAGGGAAAAAGCAGACAAACATAATGGCCTCTCTGAGTTACAAACCAAGGTCATATTATGTTCTGAGTCATCTTTTTAAGAAGGCAAAGCAGTGAATAATGCAGTCTGAAGGGGGAGGACTCAGCAAAGGAAATGGGTACATATACAACAAAACAAAAACTGCACTGTTTGTCAAGATCCCTTCTGTAGGGGTCCTGGTCATTGTGCCTTATTAGTCACTCCAGTGTGTGTCACTGTCACTTATACAGGGCTATGCACCAGGGTTGATAATTCACTTCTTTTTTTTCTTTTAATTTTTATTTATTTATTATTGGACAGAGACAGAGAAAAATTGAGAGGAGGGGAAATAGAGAGGGATAAAGACAGAGACACCTGCAGCCCTGTTTCACCATTTATGAACTTTCCACCGTCCACACAGGTGGGGACCAGGGTTTTAAACCTGGATCCTTGCACATTGTAATGTGTGTGCTTAACTGGACATGCCACTGCCTGGTCCCAGTATTTATACTTTCTCACCATTATCATCACCCTAGTTCTCTACTTTTTCCTTACCTGCCATAAAATTTCCCAATGTGGATCACAGCAGTGATTCACCTCTGCTTTTTCTCTTTCCCTGCTGGTAAACCTTGAAGGATGGGGTGAGGGCGGGGGTGAGGGAGAGATAATACAATGCCATAGACAGAAGTATTCTAAAAAAATGTTATCTGGAATACTATATGGTAGCTAAACACATGAGAAATCTGTATGTCCCTACATGGAAAATATTCAGAGCAGATTAAATTAAAAAGCAAGGGGCATCACACTTCTTACTATAACTACAATAAGATACAAAAATTGCAGTTGGGGGTGGCTCAGTGGTAGAGTAATGGACTTGCACAAATGAAACACTGGGTTTGATGCTTGGTACCTCTTGCATTAAGAGAGAAGACTTCTGTTCTTTAATGGTGTCACAGTTGGAGAAAGGACTAGAAAGCTGGATCAGGAAAGAGAGCAGCTCCCAAACATGGGGAAAGCATACAAATATTGTTAACTGTAAACCCCACCAGTATGATCTGAAGCCCATATTTAGAGCAAGAGCTCATGCAACCTCTACATACCTGCAGGTCTGAGCTGGCATTCTATGGTCACATCTAGGAAAATTCCAGGCAGCAGTAATTTTGGGAGCCATCTTCCTTGCATAGTAGGTAGAGTATGTTTTCAACCTCCCTTTGAAGAATGGAACATTGATCCAAACTGAGGGCAAGGTACTATGGGGGCCCACAAAAGGGTCCATTGTGTTGTTTCTGATGGAGATGACCAGTGACAGTGGCTAGAAGGATCTGTTAGAGGTCTAGGCCTATTGTGTCTGTGTGGGAACCCTGGGGCTCCCTAACTAGGGCCTCAGGTGATGGTGTGGCCTGATAGTGATTAAAGAGTCATTGTTAAAGTATGCCAGTCTATCACCCATATTCAGCTTTTGTAGTCTTTACTTTGTCTGACACAGTTAGCTTTGGAGTGATTTGACATTATTAAATATTATTAAAATATAATAATATTCTTAAAATATGTTGTTACATATTAAATTATTAATATTAAATATATTATTAAAGTATAATAATGATAACAATAAATGAATAAATACGTTTTACAAAAGAATCAAATCTAAAAACAAGGAAAACAAAAACAAAAATCAATTAGTGGGACTACATCAAATTTAAAAGCTTCCAAATAGGGGCCAGGTGGTGACACACCTGGTTAAGCACACACATTACAGTGCACAAGGACCCAGGTTCAAGCCCCTGTTCCCCACCTGCAGGGGGAAAACTTCACAAGTGGTGAAGCAAGGCTGCAGGTGTCTCTCTGTCTCTTCCTCTCTATCTTCCCCTCCCCCATCAATTTTTCTCTGTCTCTATCCAATAAATGAATGAATAAATAAATAATTAAATATGTTTAAAAAGATCTGTAAAAAAATAAAAGCTTCTAAATAGTAAAAGGAACTATCATTGAAACAGAAAGACACTCTACAGGATGGGAGAAAATCTTTACAATACTTCAGACAAAGGGCCAATAGTCAAATATATATAAAGAGATTTAAAAAGAAAAAGAAAAAAACCTCAGCAACAAAAACCAACTACACTGAAAAAAATGAGGAGAGGAAATGGACAGTCTTCACCAAAGATATCCAGATGGCCAACAGACAGCTGAAAAACGCTTCAAATCATTGATTTGTCATCAAGATGTGAATGATGACAACAATGAGATGCCACTTTACATCTGTGAGAATGTTATACACCAGAAAGGACAGAAACAAATGCTGTGAGTGATAGTGGAAATGTGCATTTGTTCAGTCCCTGCAGAAGACAGTCTGGGAATGCTTCAGGACACTGGAAATGGGTACTAGAAATGACCCAGCAATCCCTCTTCTAGGGAAATATATATACCTGTACATAGAAGCGATCCATGTGTTCCTATATTCATAACAGCACTACTTGTAATAGTTCAAGCGTGCAAGCAACCCAGATGCCCCACAACAGATGAGTGACTAAGGAAAATGTATATATATATCATCTCCTTTGCCTCAGTGTGAATGGAACTTTAACAAATCATAGTGAGATCAGTCAGAAGGAGAAGGATGAATCTTACTTATAGGCAAAACCTAAGAAACAAGGGAGGAAAGGCAAAACACAAGGTCAGACTTGGACTAGACATGGTCTGCTGCAGCAAGGGCAAGAGGCCAGGAATAAGAGGGCATCGGAGACCCTATGCACGATCGTATAGGAAGACCTGGGTTGGCGGTGGTATTGGTGTGCATACACCTATCACAGAAGGATGAGACATTGTACCCATATGACAGCAACTGTCTTATAAGTCATTATTTTCCTAATAAGACACAAAAATTTAAACAAACATTAGTAAAACATCTTTTGAAAAGATAAAAAATTGGAACTATCTAGGAATAGGTGATGAAGCACCTGGTTGAGTACCAGATGCGAGACCTGGGTCCCCCACCTGCAGGGGGAAGCTTTGCAAGTGGTGAAGAAGGACTGCAGGTGTCTCTGTCATTCTTCTTCTCTATCTCCCCCTTCCCTCTCGATTTCGGACTTTCTTTATCCAATAAATAAGTAAAAAGATAATAAAAATAACAATAAATTAAGAAAACTTAAAAAAACAAACAAAAAATTGGAAACATCATAGGCAGTGTGAATATAAACTGGTACAACCGCCACTTTGGAACAATTTGGCAGTTTCTCAAAATATCAAACATAGTTACCATATGACTCAGAAATTGCATTCCAATATATATACTCAAAAGATATGAAAACTTATATCTACAAAAACTTGTCATTGAATGTTCATAATTCTATCTTTCATATTACAAAGAGGGGAAATAGATCAATAAATGGACAAAGTGTGATCTATACATACAGTGGAATATTATTCAACAATAAAAGGTATGGAGTTCTAGATGCTACCATGATGTCAATTGGACTTCCCCAGGCAGACAACCCCACCAATGTGTCCTGGAGCCCCACTTCCCCAGAGCTCTTCCCCACGAGGGAAATAGAGAGACAGGCTGTGAGTATGGATCGATCTCTCAATGTCCATGATCAATGGGGAAGCAATTACGGAAGCCACACCTTACACCTTCTGCACTCCATAATGGCTCTGGGTTTATATTTCCAGAGGGTTAAAGAATAGGAAAGTGGAGGGCAGGCGTACAGTCCAGAGTGTCAGGCGGTAGCACAGCGGGTTAAGAGCACATGGCCCAAAGTGCAAGGACTGGCTTAAGGATCCCAGTTCACGAATCCCCACTTGCAGAGGGGGTCCCTTCATAGTTTGTGAGGCAGGTCTGCAGGTGTCTATCTTTCTCTCCCCCTCTCTGTCTTCCCTCCTCTCTCGATTTCTCTCTGTCCTATCCAATGATAACAATAGTAATCACAACAATGATAAACAACAAGGACAACAAAAGGGGAATAAAAAGAATAAGAATAGGAAAGCTATCAGGGGAGAGGATGAGCTATGGAGTTCTGATGGTGGGAATAGTGTTGAATTGAACCCCTCTTTTTTTGCCTCCAGGGTTATTGCTGGGGCTCAGTGCCTGCACCATGAATCCATTGCGCCTGGAGGCCATTTTCCCCCTTCTGTTGCCCTTGTTATTGTAGCCTTGTTGTGGTTATTATTGTTATTGTTGATGTCGTTCGTTGTTGGATAGGACAGAGAAAAATGGAGAGAGGAGGGGAAGACAGAGAGGGGGAGAGAAAGACAGACACCTGCAGACCTGCTTCACCACCTGTGAAGCAACTCCCCTGCAGGTGGGGAGCCAGGGGCTTGAACGGGATCCTTAAGCCTTACCTTGTGCTTTGCACCACGTGCGCTTAACCCGCTGTGCTACCGCCCGACCCCCTGGACTGTACCCCTCTTATTCTATGGTCTTATCAGTGTTTCCATTTTATAAATAAAAATGAAAAACTAATGAAGTTCTGATATATGTTATAATGTGGGTGAATACTGAAAACACCGTGAATTAAAGCCAGTCACAAAAGATATCCTATGTGCTTCCATTTATATGAAAATACAGAACAGGAACATCTGTAGAAACAGAAAGTTGACTGCTGGGTTGTTTTATGTAGTGGGGGACAGAGGCATGAAATCTGAAGGGTAAATAAGATTTCCTTTGGAGGTGATGAAAATGCTCTACTAATTGACAGTAGTAGAAGTCGCATATTTCTATGAATACAGCCCAAAACATTAATTGTAATACTTTAGATATGTCAACGATATGGTATATGGATTCTAGCTCAATAAAGCTGTTATTTTTAAAGCAGGTGATAGAATAATGCATGTACGATGCATTCATTTATATAAAAACTAAACTACATATGTGTGTAATATAAACACTTTTGAAAGTATGTAAATATACAAAAGATGGGTTGGAAGGATACCCACCCATCTGTTAGCGCTGGTTACTTCTGCAGAGGGAAGCAAGATTGCCTTCTGTAACATCACACTTTCTGCTTTTCCTCCTACCACTCTGGTTGTTCCTTAAGTCACTTTTGCAGGCATTTCTTCTTCTGACCGTGCTTTACATTAATCTCATTTTACTCCTCAGACTCTCTTTAAAGTGGCTCTAAGGTCGTATATTTTCTATGGCTTCAACAACATCCATTCGTATCCTGCCTCATTTGTTCAATAAATATTCATGGAGTACCTATTAGGTACTGTCTTAAATGATAAAGACTCAGCAGGAATGAAGCAAGTAAATCTGTAAAATTATAGTTGAGAGCTTAGAAAATAGAGAGCAGTAGAGGGTATGATTAACGATGTACGCAAGGGCTAGATCTTATTAGGTCAACTTAAAGAATTTAGGTGCTATATTAAGTGTAACTGAAAGACTTTGGAAGGTTTGAAGCAAACAGAACTGTATAAATCTGATTTACATATTTAAAACATGGCTGTGGGAATTGTGTGGAGAATGACTTCTGAAAATAGGGAGAATAGCAGAGTTCTTTGATTTAAACAACTAGATTGATGGCACATGCCATTTATTGATACCAGAAGGTTAGGGGCAGAGCAGTTGGGAAGGGAATTGCTTCAAGAACCAAGTGTTGGACACATGAAATTGAGAAGGATATGTATCAGTTTCCATCTCAAAATCTTGGACTTGTTATAGAAGTTTAGACCTCAAAAAGTTGATCAGGGCTAGAGATGAAAGATAAGGAAATAAAATTCACCATCATAAAGACCTAAGTAGTATTCCATTGTGTCTATATACGACAACTTTCTCAAGTACTCACCTGTTGTTGGACAACAGATTTTGCTTATTACAAGTTGTAATAAGAAGCAGGTGCTATTACTTCCAAGGTCAGGAGTGTTCAGGGTGGTATGGCCCTAGACAGTATGTGCTATTACTATGCCCAATTGACAAGCAGGGGTAGAGACACTTACGCAACATAATCCACCCAAAGTCACACAGAAAGTAAGTAGCGGATTTGAGTTCAAGCATTCCACATTCAGAGTCTATGCTTATAATCACTAGTCCCCAAGTAAATATTCATAAAATGCCTGTTAAATAAATGGGAAAGGAGGAACAAGTGATTTTTATGCTATTGTTCTAACCTTGACTATTTCATCTTTTCTTTCATTTTAAAATCTCATTTCACTCTGAGCTCAGACACAATAAAGTTGCAAAATCAAATCACAGATCCTTTGCTGTGGAGCTCAAGCAAGTCAATAAAGGTAAATATCATTATCCTCACACCTCTAGGCACCAGCAAGGTTTATTGGCATTCAGTGACCAGGGACAAAGCACAAAAGAATATGACAGAGCTAAACATCATAACATTTAACACCCAAACAAAACAACAGTAGCCATTTCCTGAGAGGTCCGCAGATGCCAGGCACTTTTTGTTAAGAGTTTCCCTTGAATTAGCTCATGGAATCTTTCCAACAGCCTTCCGTTATGTAGGTAGTATTATGATCGTCAGCTTACAAATGGGGAAAATGGCCTCCAAGAGGCTAAGTGACCAGCTCAAGGTTACAGAATCAGTGAGTAGCAAACTGGGATTAATGACAGGCCTGCTGGAGTGCAGAGGATGTGTAATAAGACACTGTAGAAGAAAACCTTGATGGCCCTGTATCATCTGTGACTTAGAGCTATGCTGGCCTCCACTGGATGTCATGATTAAAAAATTAAATGCAAATTTAATATCCAGCTTTATTTATTTATTCCCTTTTGTTGCCCTTGTTGTTTTATTGTTGTAGTTATTATTGTTGTTGATGTCATCGTTGTTGGATAGGACAGAGAGAAATGGAGAGAGGAGGGGAGACAGAGAGGGAGAAAGATAGACACCTGCAGACATGCTTCACTACCTGTGAAGCGACTCCCCTGCAGGTGGGGAACCGGGGCTCGAACCAGGATCCTTAGGCCGGTCCTTGCGCTTTGTGCCACCTGCACTTAACCCACTGTGCTGCCACTCAACTCCCAAAATCCAGCTTTTTTTATGTGTTTGCCTCCAGGGGTTTCACTGGGGCTTAGTGCCTGCACTAAGAATCCACTGCTCCTGGTGGCCATCTTTTTTTTTTCTTCTATTGTTGTTGTTGCTGTTGTTGTTATTGTTGTTGCTGCTGTCTATGATAATGGATAGGACAGAGATAAATTGAGAGAGGAAGGGAAGACAGAGAAGGGGAGAGGGAGATAGACACCTGCACACCTGCTTCACCACTTGCAAAGTGAGCCCCCCCACACACACACACAGGTGAGGAGCCAGGGGCTCAAACCAGGATCCTTGCACAGGTCCTTGTGCTTCGCACTATGTGCACTTAACCTGGTGAGCTACCACCTGACCCCCTAAAATCCAGTCTTTTACCCCTATGTATACAGCTGTATTTCCCCAATAGACAAAGAGTGGCATCAGCCTAAATGCCCATCAACAGATATGGGATATGTACTTGATGGAATACTACTCTGCAATCCAAAAAGACAATAGTGTGTCCCATAAAACAAAAATGGATGGAATGGGCCAGGCTATGGCAAGCCTGGTTAAGCACATACGTTACAGTGTGCAAAGATGCGAGTTCAAATCCCTGGTCCCCACCTGTAGGGGAAAAACTTCATGAGTAGTGAAACAGGGCTGCAGGTGCCTTCCCAGATCCCTGCCCCACTAGGGAAAGAGAGATACAGGTTGGTAGTATGGATCAACCTGCCAGTGCCCATGTTCAGTGGAGAAGCAATTACAGAAGCCAGACCTCCCACTTTCTGCACCCCACAATGATCCTGTGTCCATACTCCCAGAGAGATAAAGACTAGGAAAGCATGGTCCAGGAGGTGGCACAGTGACAAAGCTTTGTACTCTCAAGCATGAAGTCCCAAGTTCGATCCCCGGCAGCACATGTGTCAGAGTGATGTCTGGTTCTTTCTCTCTCCTATATTTCTCATTAAAAAAAAAGGAAAGCTATCATGGGAGGGGGTTGTATATGAAGTTCTGGGGGTGGGGATTATGTGGAAATATACTCCTCTTATCCTATAGTCTTTTTAAATATTTCCATTTTATAAATAAAAATGTAAAAAAAAAAAAGCAGAACTTGGACTGTGTTTGGTGTATTGCACCAAAGCAAAGGACTCAGGGAAAGGGGAGGATGTTTTCAAGTCCTGTTGCACGATGGTGGACGAGGACCTGGATGGTGGTGGGGGAGGTTAGAGTATTTTTCAGAAAACTCAGAAATTTTACACAAGTACCAACAATTGTATTTACTACTTACTGTAAACCGTTAGTCTCTCCCACCCCACCCCCAAAATAAAATAAACAGGCCATACATCAATGGAAATTCTCCAGAATGATTCTGTACTAGTGTACACACTATATATAAGACAGGGCAAGTTGCACAAGCTTTTCCAAGCACTGCACCTATGATACTAGTTTGTCTCACTTGAGCACCGTAGGCAAACTTAGATGCTATGTCAAAGCAGTCACCTTCATCACTGCTCCTTCGTCAGAAAAAAATGACCTTCCTATCCACTGTTCATCTTCACATCTCATCCCAGTTGCCCATCCCCTTCCACTCCAGTTCTGGGAACAGAAGAGATCCCACTGTCATTTATTTTCATCCTATATGGCTGAGTATATGATAGACACTTTACAGCCACAAGTATGGAAGATTTCCCGGAAGTGGTGATCTATGGCTACAGCCTTGTGTTCTCTTAGCATTTTCTGCCTATTCAGCTTTTCAAAGAGAGAAGGCTCTTCTTCACTGTGATCCATCTGACTTGAGAGAAAATGGCAGCTGAGGTATAGCCTTGTGTGGCTACTGTGACTTCAGTATGATTTTTGGAGCTGGTGAAAAAGACCATGTTAACCAATATAAATGAAATTGAATAGGGGCACTAAAAACAGGCTGGTCACAATCTACTCTGCATACAGGGTTGAGTTAGAATGAAGAGACAGAGAATCCAGAGATAGAAGAATTTAGTAAGAGATACTCAATGACCCATGGTCTTAATGATCAAACATGATAAGTCATGAATTGTAGTGGACAAGTCAGAAACAAAAGGATGAATATGGAATTATCTCACTCATAGACAAAAGTTGAAAAACAAGATCAGAAGGGAAAACACTAAGCAGAACTTGGACTGGAGTTGGTGTATTTCACTAAAGTAAAAGATTCTGGGGTGTGCATTGGGGAAAGGGTTCGGGTCCTGGTTCATGATGGCAGAGGAAGACCCAGTGGAGGTTGAATTTTTTTTTTTAAAGATTCTATTTATTTATGAGAAAGATAGGGGAGAGAGAGAGAAAGAACCAGACATCACTCTGGTACATGTGCTGCCAGGGATTGAACTCAGGACCTCATGCTTGAGAGTCTAGTGCCTTCGCCACTGCGTCACCTCCTGGACCACGAGGTTGAATTGTTATATGGAAAACTGGTAAATGTTATGCATGTACAAACTATTGTATTTTACTGTCAACTATAAACCATGAATCCCCCAATAAAGAAATTGGAAAAAAGTGCAGTGGACAACCCAAAAAACACACTAGACTATATTGCCTGACCCATCCATACTCTACCTCTAACCCTGGTTGACAGAGCCCTCTAATTAACTTTCCTCAGATTGACATAAAAAAGAGTATGTATCTTCCAAGCTGATCTGAAGTGATGGTTACAGCAAGTGGACAATTTCATGCAGACTAGAAAGGTAATGGCATCCAAAAATACTGAATGTTCAATGGAGTAGGTGAGTCACCTGCTCACAGCATCTGGAAAGGGATTCTGTCTGTTAAGGCAATCAGAAATTTCAATTATGTAAGACTCTTCATGGAGGGGAAGCTTCATATGTGGTGAAGTAGTTTTTGTTTCTCTCACTTGTCAGTGTCTTCTTCTCTGTCTTAATCTGCCTCTCACCCTCTATAAGAAACAGAGATAAAAGGTGAAAAATGGCTGTCATGAATGGTGGAGTTGTACAGGCACTGAACTCCTGTGTTAATCCGAGAGTAAAAAAAAAAATCCCCTTTGAGCATGATATTGGCCATAGATTTTTCGTATGCTCTTTAATATATAGATGAATTTCCTTTCTATTTCCAATTTTTTAAGGATCTTTATCACAAATGGGTATTGGATCTTGTCAAATGTGTTCTCAACATCAGTTTATATAACCATGTGGGTTTTTTTTTCATTATTTCATTTTGTTTATGTGATGTAATACATTGATTTATTTGAGAATACTGAACCATCCCTACTTGTCAGGGATGAATCCCACTTGGTCTTGGTGAATTATTCTCTTTGTATGTTGTTGGCTTCTATTTGCCAGGATTTTGTTGAAGATCTTGGGGACAAAATGGATGGAATTTGAAGTGATCATGCTTAGTGAAGTAAGCAAGGAGTTGAAAGGCAACTACAGAATAGTTTTGCTCATGTGCAAACTATAGAGAGGTAAAACACACGAGTTTACAAAAAATTAGCCTAACTGTAAACTGTCTCAAAGACTTTGTAAGAACTATGATGGGTGTTGGTGAGGGATGGAGGACAGAATTGTGGTGATGGGTCTAGCATGGAGCTATACTTTGCAATCATCTTATAAACAAAAATAAGTACATTTCAAAATATCTAACTTATTTTTATTTCATTGGGTATATAGAGAGAAATCAAGAGGAAAGGGGAAAATAGAAGAGACAGAGAGAAATCTGAAGCACTACTTTACCACTTGTGAAGTGGACAACTGGGGTCCTGAATCTGGGACCTTGCTCATAGTAATGTGTGCACTTAACCAAGTGTGTCATGACCCAACCCCCTATAAATATATTTTTAAGAAAGAGAGAGAATCCGGTTTACTACTCTGGTAAATGCAGTGCCAGCTGTTGAACTGAGAACACCAGACATTTATATTTAATGTTTTAACAGCTGTGCTATCTTCACAGTTGCCATAGATGACAGAAAACAAAACAGATTGCAACCTTGAAATCAGGTTCACACTACACTAAGTTATTGGTTTTGGTGGCCCTACCAGGAAGTGCTTAAATATGCAAATAGGTAGCTTTATGTAAATGATGTTTCCCATCACTGCAGTTCTAAAATAAATAAATAAATTCACAGGTGGAATTTAAGAATCAAGAACAGAAAAGGAAGGCAAGGGATATAGCGTACTTGTTATGCAAAGAGACTCTCAGAGCTTTAGTAGCACAACTGGTCAATGCACAGTACTTATATGGCAAAAAACTTTCATGCCCGAAGCTATAAAGTCCTAGGTTCAATCCCCTGCACCACCACAAGCTAAGCTGAACAGTGCTTTGGTAAGGAGAGGAGAGGAGAGGAGGGGAGGGGAGGGGAGGGGAGGGGAGGGGAGGGGAGGGGAGGGGAGGGGAGGGGAGGGGAGGGAAGGGAAGGGAAGGGAAGGGAAGGGAAGGGAAGGGAAGGGAAGGGAAGGGAAGGGAAGGGAAGGGTAAGAAAGGGAAGGAAAGGAAGGGAAAGGAAAGGAAGGGAAAGGAAAGGAAGGGAAAATGACAAAGTAAAATGTGAAAACATGGACTTGTTGTGTTGTATTGCACCAAAACAAAGGATTATGGGGAAGGAGAGGGTTGGATAGGGCCTTGGAATCCTGGTGTATGATAGTGGAAAATGACCTAAGTTGAGGATGAGAGTCTTTTGCAGATAACTATGACAGGGAAATGGGAAATTATACACATGTGTCAACAACTGTCCCATAAACCAGTAGTCCCACCCAATAAAATGACATACAAAATAAATAAATTAATCAAACAAAACAAAAGGTTAGGGGTCTCAAACATGATTATCAGTCAGTCCTCATTGCTGTCAAGACACCTGGTACAGGTTAGCCAAAGTCAGAGACACCCCATTCAAACCACAGAACTGAGGGGCTCAGAAGAAGAAGGCATGGGAGCACACAGGGTAAAGAGGGTCCAACAAATGACAGTAGACTGATTTGGGCACCTTGGTGAGGGAGGGGGAGGATGTGTCAACCTATCTGGAATAGGTGTGACAAAACACTCCTGAAATATACAGTGATGTAGAGCTATGTTACCCCAATTATGAAAAAAATAAAAGAAGTGTCAGGAGACATTCTGTTGACTCCCAAACACCATCACGTAGAAGCAGCTTCTGCTCTGCTCAAGCCACTGAATGATAAGCCATTGTAAGACAAGGCTGGAAGGGTCCTGCCCCTAACTGTGATGTGGGGGGTTGTCAGTCTCTGATAGCACAGCTACACAACAGGGACAGTAAGGAACACTCAGGGTTCAGCTCAGTCATGCTTGGAGTGATGGTAATAGAATGATAACAGAGCAGGGGTCAGAAGAAAGAATAAACATTCCTGAATGCCGAAGTACTAGCTAGAAACTTTTCTTGGTATCTGTCTTCCCCCTCCAGGGGAGAAAGTAGGTCAACACACTTAAAGAACTGTGACCAGGCACAGTGGGTCTTAGAGGGCGTCATTTGTTGATACTTGCCAAGATGAAGCAGTAAGACACATGCCTTTAATTTTTAGGGCACTTGGCTAAGTTTGTTCGTATTGGGAAAACTCAGACTATGACTCCCTTGGTGTGTGTTCCCTGCAGGCCCTAGGATTTAGGTGCAAGGGGAGGCTTGCATTTTAAAAACTGCCATCTAAATGGCTGGCTGGTATGAGCTGCCAGGCACAGGAATGTTTATGAGCAAACTCCGTGGCTACTTTGACTTTCAGACAAAGTGGGAAAGGCTCAGGGCAGCCCGGCTAAATACATACAGCATGGGCAGGGGAGAGGTCAGAAGCAAGGGGACTGGTTTTTATTCTCAGGTCTCTTGAGTTAACCTTAGGACTAACTCCTTTAGTGTCTTTCTATACTGATTTCTTCATAGTGAGGCTAGAGTACTGGGTAAAGTTTCTCAGACCCAGAGAAGAGTTTACAGTCAGTTGCTTTTTCTCTCTTTCTCTCTCTTTTTTTCTATGCATTTGATACATTTTCTTTTTTACTGAGGTGTATTGGTGTGTGTGTGTGTGTGTGTGTGTGTGTGTGTGTGTGTGTGTGTGTGTGTGTATTTTTCCCAGGGTACTGATCATGTCTGGCTTATGGGAGTGCTAGGTATTAAACCCGAGACCTTAGATACCTCAGGCATGAGAGTCTTTTTGCAGAACCATTATGTCATCTCTTCACCCCCATTTATTTGATTTTATATTAAGTCAGCAGGGTTTTTCACTGGGGTTTCAAATCTGCTTGATTCCACAACTCCTGATGGACTCACTTTTCCTTTCACAGAGTGATAAGAAGAGTGGGGAAGAGAGAAAGAGAAAGAGAGAGAGACTGGAGCACTGCTCCACTGATCATGTAGTTTTCCTTTTACAGGTGCTCCCACGTGGTGGCTGTGGGCTTGAATCCCTGCACACGGTAAAGTGCAGGTGAGTTATCCCCGGCCTCCTCAGCTGCATTTTATTGCCTTTTTTTTTTTTGTAAAATATCCAATTCAGATTGTTCCTAGCTGTGACCATGGAATGTGAGCTCAGACTGACAGGAATGCAGAGGTTACACAGGTTTCTATGCTAAATATGAATAGACATGGGCCTTAGGTCAGACCGATAGGGCTTACAGTTAATCATATTTATATACTTTCCTCATATTTGGGAGATTCTCCCTGCCCTGATCCAGCTTTCTAGTCCTATTCCCAACTCTGACACCATCTTCCCAGACAATACCTTTAGCCCACCTGCATGTTAGCTGTTGGGCTCAAGCAAAAATCAGTAGTCATGGTCCCTTGGAATATACCTACAACAGACTTTCTAGTTTCTTCCAAAATGGAGACCCCCAAATCTCATCTGCTATGGTCATACCTTTAGGTTCCCTATAATTAAACAATTTATTCTGCTTTATATCTTAATGTTTTTCAACCAAGTTGCAGTGACAGCAACCTGACTTCACTAGACAGATGACCTCACCAATCTTCCCTGGAGCCCCACCTCTCCAGAGCCCTGTCCCACCAGGGAAAAGTAGAAATAAGCTGGGAGTATGGATCAACATGCCAACACCCATGCCCAGTGGAGAAACAATTACAGAAGCCACACCTTCCACCATCTGCACCCCATAAACATATTTAGTCCATTCTCCCAGAGGAATAAAGAATAGGAAATATTCCAATGGAGGGGTTGGGATGTGGAACTCTGGTGGTGGAATTATACCTCTCTTATCCTATGGTCTTGTCAATCATTTTTAAATCATTAAAATGAAGAAATTAAAAAAGAATTGAGCTTACTGGGTAAAAAGAACATGATTATTTTTAGGTCCTTGTTACACCTTGTCAAACTAATCTCTAGAAATACTATACTCATTTATATAGTCTGCCAGCAAGGCACACAATTACCCATCTCTTCATACTTTTACCAAAAATAAGTAATAACATTTTTCTTTCCTTTTTATTTTTCCACCAGGGTTGTTGCTGGATCTCAGTACCTTCATGACTTCAACCACTCCTGGAAGCCATTGTCTCCTTCTTCTAGATAGAGAGTGAGAGACAGAGACAGAGATATAGAGGTAGGAGAGAGAAGAAGAGACACTGCAGTACCACAGTAAAGCACAAAACTTTCAAACCTGAGGTCCCAACCTCAATCCTTGGCACTGAATATGCTAGAGTGGACTGGTGCCCCAGTTTCTCTCTCTTTCCAATAAGAATAAATAACAAGGGAAATAATTCAACTGCTAGAGAATCGGACTTTCCTGCCTGAGGTTCCTGGCTTGATTCCTGGTGCTGCATGTACGAGAGTGGTTCTTTGGTTTGTCATTCTCTCTCTCTCTCTCTTTCCTTCCTTCCCCCCTTCCCTCCCTCATGTGGCGTTTCCCTCCTATGTAAGAAATATACTACACTGGATTAAAGTAGTATGTACTTACATAAGCAAATGTTCATTTTTTAAAATAGTGCTTTACAGTTTTTATTTTAAAAACTATACCATTCCCCCCCAGGCATATGAAGAAATAAGTGATTCGGCCTCAAACTCAGCATATCATTTTGCTAGTATTACTTGTGGCTCTATTCTGAAGTTCCATCTGCAGTGTCAGTGCAATGTTAACATTTTTTCATTCAAGTTTGCTGCTAGTTGCTCCAGTGTAGCCCTGGGTAAGGTAAGGCTCAGAATCCCATGCCTGACCAATACGTATCTTCTTCCTCCTGCTCTTCTCTGTTTCCTCTGCTGTAATAAAGTTTACCTATGAATAAAACCTATTCTTATGAATGTCTTATGGGTCCTCCTAGTTACTAACCCTCTTTGATGTGGTTGTAGAACCCCTAGAAGACAGTCTTTCAATAAATTTTGATAAATATAAGACAATCACGGTCATGTATTATGTGTCAGAATGCAACCTTAGCAGAAGACTTAAAATAAATTGACATGGCACTGATAACACTGGGGTTGAGTCAGTAATTTTGCAACCAGCTTTAAGGATGTAGATAACATAATTGCAGAACCCTTGACAACACTGTTGTATTGTCAGGCTAATATTTGGGAGATGCTGCAATGGTTCTTGTTGAGATATTAGACTTCTTATTGTTACCATTTTTGTTTGCGTGTTTTTTAAATTTATATATTTTTTATTTATAAAATGGAAATATTGACAAGTACTTCATGCTCAAGCTGCACGAATACAAATTTCAAAATATTTTTACACATATCAATCTTTTCCATGTATGTAGCTAATCACCCTTTTATTCTAATGTTAGTGCTGAAACTGCTGATCCAAACTACCCATAAGTATTTCAAACAGAAGCTAATACTTTTTTATTTCCAGAATCCACTTTCCAAGTCAAAGGCACCTGTACTTGTAGCAAGACTTGGTTTTCTACACAAATCCGAGTTCCTGCCCTTGACTCTGACTGTGATGCCAACTGCTTTGCTTCATCTTTTGTAACATGAAGGGTAACAAGAGGAAGATCTCTTTCATTCAGCCTATATGAGTTGATCCAAAGTACACCCTTCAGCTCTATTTGAATCACCCTTTTCTTGTTTTGTCCCCTTGGAAATCTACCAATAAAAGAGACTCCATGGTATGTCTAAAAAATAAAGAAAAGGAGGAGGAGGAAGAAGAAAAAGAGACAGTCTTTGCCCTCAAGGAGCTTGAGATTTTATCTGAGAGGTGAAAGGAGATAAGGAGATAATGCTAACCTAAGTAGAATAATATTGTATGGTCAGTTTGAGAAGAGGAACTAGGTTTTTAATCTATTGCTGTATCCCCAAAGAGGGTTGAATAATTGAGAAGTCCTCGGTGAAAGTTCTCTGGACTCAGCAAGAGGTGGAACTTGCTGCTTGGGTAAGATTGTGAGAGAAGTGAGAAGGAGGGGCAAGTCAGATGGACAAAAGAACTAAATGTGTTCTTCAAAGCAAGAACAGGCAGACTTTGCTTACAGAAAGCTGTCCTCTTAGTCTCTTAACTTCACAGTTCCTATTTCAGTCACCAAACTGTAGTTTGATAACACAGTGGTGTGTACAATATATATATTTTATGCCAGAGGCTCAGAGTTCCCAGTTTCAATCTCTGGCATTACCATAAATCAGAGCTGAGCAGTACTCTGATAAAAAATAAATAAAAGTAATAAAATCTGCTACTTGCCTGGGCACAAGCTTGCTCCCACACCTTTCTCAGCCCCTCTTCTGAGTTTTCTGGGAGGTCTTAAGGGTGGGTGGCAATGGTATATCATATTCCTTCTGCACCCACTCAACTATTTGTAAGGGGGGAAACTGAGGCTGCGTTGGTTAGTTCCAAATTTTACTGTGTTACAGTCAGCTTGGCTGCTCTCCGTGTGATTCAGAGATTAAAATGCCACATGGGACCATAATAACTCTATTAATCTTGAATTCCAGCTCCCAAAGCAAAACTTCCAGAACTGCTGCATCTCCAACACAATCTTTCTATGTTCCCAGGGCAGTTTCCAAAAGAAACAGATTAATGTTGCAGCCATCAAGTGAAGGGAGACATAGCTACCCAGACAGAGAAAAGGCACTATCAAAAATGGATCTGTGAGGATGACCTACATCAGCAAAGAGAAAAACAACAAACAATAGCAAGAATGTGAAAAAGGTAACATTCTTATGTTGTTGGTGGGGTATGTAAATTGGTCCAGTCCCTATGAAGAACAGTATGAAGAGTCCTCAAAACGTTAAAAGCAGAACTACTGCACAATTTAGCAATTTCTCTCCCAGGGACCTTTGCAAAGAACACATAAACACTTATCCAGAGAGATATGTGTACATTTGTGTTCACTGCAGTGCTGTTTGCAATGATCAAGACGTGAAAGCAACCCAACTACTTAAACAGATGAGGACAATATGCTACACACACACACACACACACACACACACACACACGCACACACACACTGGAATAATACTTAGCAGTGAGAAATGTCACAGCTTGCCTTTAGTCACACTATGGAGAGAGAGCAGAAGGGGACATGGTAAGCAAGTAGATCAGAAGGAGAAAGGTAAAAGCTGTTGATCCTTCTCATCTGTTGAATCTATAAATATTTTTAAAAAGCAAAGAAGGGTAAGGGAGGTTGCATAATGGTTCTGCACAAAGACTTTTATGCCTAAGGTTCTGAGGTCCCAGGTTCAATCTCTAGTACCACCACAAAGCATTATTTCTGTCTGTATCAACAGTAAAGATCTAAAAGATTCAGTGCTTGGACCTTACAGGCCGTCTAATGTGGCCTCCCTCCCTCCCCCTTTTGCAGATGTATAAGCAATTTGCCTCTGACCATAGAAAATCCAGGACCAGAACCTATTTTCCAGTGCTCTGCTGCCATAAGAATCAGCTCCAAAGAAGGTGGATGTAGCGTCCCAGTTAGCAATCATCCTTCTGTGAAGCATGTGAAAGGCAAAAACCAGGAAGCGTGGCAAAAGGCCGAGCCAAGACATTCTAATTATATGGGCTAAGTGAGACATGTTTCTTACTTCTTTGTGGGCTCTGCAGCCTCTCTGCTTCTTTGCTTTGAGCCAAGTCAATCATACTCCCTGTCATGAGATGAGGGGGTGGAGTGGCCTGGGGTGGGGGTGGGGGTTCAGGGAGAGGAATGGACAAAACAGACCTTCCTGCTGGCAGAAGGGCAAGGCCAGACAATGGATCCCCCAGTAAAAGGAGGAAAGTAATTGCACCTGCATGTGATATGTGATGGTAGCATAAAGCTCTGGCTCCACTAGCCCCAGAGCCTCCCACTCAAAGTCTCCTCTCTGTCTCTCCTCTCTCTCCCTCTCTTTCTCTCTCTCCTCTCCTCTTCCTCCCCTCCTCTTCCTCCTTCTACTTCTCTCTCTCTCTTTCTCTCTCTCCTCTCCTCTTCCTCCCCTCCTCCTCCTACCCCTTCTTCTGCCAGTCCACAGCAGCTGCTCAGAAAACTCACGACCATACAAATTGAGAATGGGAACGGGCTGTCAGAGTGGAATCTGCACGCCAGCTTCTGTGCCATACCCAGACAGCTGACTCAGAGGTGGTGACGAATTTGGCTGGGCTGGCTTATTGGCCCAGTGAATGCAGGCGACAATCTGGCAGTGACTTCTCTGAAGACTGAAGTCATTTCCTGTTTGGAACCTCGAGCCCTGGGTTGCTATACTGAAACACAACTCAGACTTCCTTGGAGGATTGCCAAGTGGCCCCTTGGGTTAGCTGAAGAAATGCTAGGAACAGCCTGTGTGCCCTGGAGGGGAGCTCTGAAGAAGTCTTCAATGTGACACCTCGCTAAGGAGAACTGAAGAGAATGAAGGAATTCAGCATTCCAATCCCAGTCAATGCCTGAATCGTCTCTCATTAAACCTGAGTGTTAGTTTCAGCCCCTTCTCATGGCTTCAGATCCTTATGGTGAAAAAGCACTCATTAATTGGTCTTTTCAGGAACAACTCATTAATTCCATTAATTCTAGTTCAGGTGAAGTATGGCAGAGTTAGAAATAAGTGGATTTATATAGATAAGGAGATCTTAACTTTAAATGGGATTTTTTTGATGGCATGAAATATACATGTATTACCTGCTTCCCAGATTTATTATTCCACTTGAATCTTTTTTTTCCAGCAAACTCAGAGTAACCAGAATCAACACCTTTTTATGATGTTATGCCACTTTGCATTTTTGTCTCTTTTTAGGACATCAAGCCATTAACATACATGTATACTCAGTACTTATTTATTTATTCATTTACCGGCGCACTGGTCAGTTTTGGTTTATGGAGTGCTTGGGATTGAACCTGGAAACTTGGAGCCTCTGGATGAAAATCTTTTACATAACCATTATGCTGTTTCTCTAGCTCAGAACCATGTTATTTTTTTAAAAGGCAACAGTGAAGTCCTGAAAAACAAAAGTCTGTGGCTTAGTGCTATCTCTGAGTACTGGAGAGAGTTTTCTTTCTTTTAGGTCTGAGGCCAATTTCCAGAGGAGAGAAGGTGCCAAAAGCCCGGCCTGTGCTTTAATGTTGTGCTACTGAATATCTTGCTGGGATTAGGACATATCTCAAAAATCCCTGTCCCCACACCAACTCCCTGGTTCAAACAATATTGAGTGACAGAAAATTGGGAAGAAGAACTAAGAATCAACACAAGGCCATGCCAGATTCTCCTTTCAGAAAATGAAATGCTGACAAAGCAGGGGTAACACTAGCTTGGAGAATCTGCTCAAAACTTCAGTTCCTGTGTTGTTTCTAGAACTGTAAAGTCTGTGGATTTTTTTTTTTTAGGTATCTTCTTATGTTTAGACAGATCCTTCAGGAAAGGCAAAGACAGAAAACTGCACCAATCCTTAGTCACACAACTTTGTGTCAGCTCTAGGGACTACATTGCCCAGCAGAGACCTGGAACTCACCCATTTGGTATTGTAGAGGTGTTACTCGTTTTCTTTTTCTTTTTTCTTTTCTTCTTCTTCTTCTTCTTCTTCTTTTTTTTGTTTTGTTTTGTTTTTGACTCCAGGGTTATAGCTGGGGCTTGGTGCCCTCAATAGGAATACACTGCTCCTGGTGGCCATTTTCATGTTTTTTCCCACTTTATTTGATAAGACAGAGAGAAATTGAGAGGGAAGGAGAAGATATAGAGAGGGAGATAAAGATAGGCACCTGCAGACCCACTTCATGGCTTGTGAAGTGACCACCACTGCAGGTGGGGAGCCCAGGGCTCAAACCAGGATCCTTGTGTGGGTCCCTTGTGCTTTGTATTTTGTGTGTGACCACCCAACCCCCTATAGAGTTGCTACTTTATACCCACTGAACAGCGACTACTTATACCCCTTGTAGCCGCCCCACCCCAGCCCCCGCCAACCTCACTCTCCACTAACCATTACTCTTTGGTCTACATCTATACCTCTCACTCCTTCAGCTGTTTCATCAAGGTAGGATTGTATACTGTTTATCTTTCTATGGCTGACTTAATTCACTTTGTCTAATGTCTGCCAGGTTCCTCCATGTGTCAAAACTCGAGTTGTTCATGTTGACTATGTGAAGTATGCTAAACTACACATCAATGATTTGAGGGAGGCAGAATGATAAAAAAAAAAAAAGCTATGAGCTCTACCTTGAAGCAAAAAAAAAAAAGATAATAATCAGAGAAGGTGCATTTTGAAGTTTCATAACGGTGGCAAGACTTGAGATCTATCAGGTCTTTCTTCAAAATCTTAAGAGGAGGACACTTGAAATAGCTCATTTAGTTAGTGCACTGTTTTGTCATGGCCTGGCCCCCACTGAAGGAAGCTTCAGTGCTATAGTGTGCCTCTTTTTCCCTTTCTTTTTCTCCTTTACTTCCTCCCTCTCTGTCTCTAAAATAAAATAAAATATTTGGGAAGGGTAGCAACCTATGCAGGTTACAAAGTAAAGCAATAACTACAGTATTTTTAAAATGTAGAAACTAATTTCATAGTCACCACTTCATTTGATTGACTATAGAGAAAGTCACCCTCTCCCCCAACCTCATACAGCACATATTACATTAAGAAGTAAGACTAAAAAATAATTTTCATTGTCTATAACATTCATGACAGCTGACACACCCTGTGTTCACATCCTATGTAGAAAAGGATCACCACAGGGTTGTGCTGGGAAAACTGGGCCAGGTCACCCAAAGACCAAGTTAAGCACAGGGCATAAAAGGGCAGCCATATACAGAGGCAGAACCATCAGGCTTTCACCATAGTTTTCAACATAAACCCAAGAAGCAAGAAAGGAATGGAATGGTATTTTTACTGTTTTAAGAGATAAGAATTATCAGCCATGAATATTCTATCCTTCAAATATAAAGAAGTCAAAAGTTTCCCAAACATAAAGTAACTGAAAGAACTCATCAACAACAACCCTGCCTTGCATGAATTACTTAAAGGAGTCCTATAGGAAAAGAAGTAAAGGAACTATAATTTTAAATAAGGTAATCTGTGGTAGAATAGAAATGGGAACTCAAACAACAGCAATAAAAGGAGTAAACATACAGGTAGAGGGAGGGAAAAAGGACAAAGTGATATGACTGATGTAGGTGAACCAAGGCCTAGACATCGGAACAGAAACTCTAAAATCTGTTTTTGCCTCACCTTCATTAGAAGCAAAAGGAATAATATTGGGTGGGATAGGTCAAGAAGAGAGGTATGAATAGTGGATAACTCCACATGTATTTGAAACATTGGAGACAGAAAGGGAGAACACAGGATAAAACTCAGATTGGGGGTGATACATTGCCCCAAAGCAAGAGACTTTGGGGAGGGAATGGAATAGGGGGACTGGAAGGAGAGAGGGGCTGAAGTCTCTGATGGGAGGTCAAGAGTAAATAGCAGACACATGTTATGCATAACTGGGAGACCATAAACATATATAGACAAAAAAGGGGGAGACTCAGAGGTAGCAGGTGTGACTTAGGAAAAGGGGAAAGGACCATAGGGGGAGAAAGGGTAAATATATATATATATATATATTTGTATAGATAGATAGTTATAGAAATAAGTCATCCCATATCTGTGTTGTGATCTTGGGAGGCAGAGGTAGATAGCATAATGGTTATACAAAGAGACACTCATGCCTGAGTCTCCAAATTCCCAGATTCAATACCCCATACCACCATAAGCTAAAGCTGAGTATTGCTCTGATAAAATAAAAAGAAGAAAAAGAAAAAGAAAAAGAAATAAATAATACTTGTGATGTTGGGAGAACTAATGCAGTATCCAATGGAGGAAATAGGGACACATAACTCTTATGATGGGAAAGGTGTAAAATTATACCCCTGTTATCTTATAAATTTATAAATCAATATTAAATGACTAATAAAAATTTTTAAAAACTGGGACTTCAGAGTTTCAGGCATAAACGTCTTTTTGCAGAACCACCATGCTGCCTTCCTATCTCTGGCCTAGGAACAATTCTTTTATTATTATTGTTATTATTTATTGGATAGAAACAGAGAGAAACTGAGATGAAAGAGGAAGATAGAAAAAGGGAAAGACTCCTTTCATAGTATTCTCTAATTCCATTTCAGGTGGTTCACTTCCTAACAAAGTCCCAAAACCTAGATATAGACCAGGTCCTGTGAGATAGAGCATATGTTCACATGTATCCATAAATTAGGGTAAAATATATACCTGAAAGCAAAAGTACACAATAGTCTGCAGTGAGTCAGTATCAAGTTCATAATGAAAGTGTCTACTTAGATAACCTCCTCACCTACCTCCTATTACATTTCCCTCGCTCCAAAGCTAACCTTAGCAAAGCAAGGATTGCAAATGCTTAATAAGGGCAAGAGACTGGCATACTTTAACGATGACTCTTTAGTCACTATCAGGCCACCCCATCAGCTGGGGCCCTATTCGGGGAGTCCTGAGATTCCCAAACAGACATGATTAGCATAGACCTCAAATACATCCCTCTTTCCATTGTTACTGGTCATCTCTATCAGGAACAACAAAATAGACCCCTTTGTGGGCACCCATAGGACCTTGCCCTCAACTTGGATCAACAACAATAGAGAATGTCCCATCCTCCAAAGGGAGACTGGACAACATACTCTATGCTACACCTGAGGGAGATGGGTCCAGAATTGGGGTAGCTTGGAATGTTCCTGCTTATGACCACAGAATGTGAGCTCAGATCTACAGGGGTGCAGAGGTCACATGGGCTCCTAAGCTGAATATGTGCCCCAGATCACATCAAATCATTGAGATTTACAGTCAACAATATTTATACACCTTTCTCATCTTTGAGAGCTGCTTTCTTCCCTGATCTAGCTTTCTGGTCCTTTTTCTAACCATGGCATCATCTCCCCAGACATTAACTTGGAACCACCTGCATATCAGATTTCAGGCTTAGGGGAAAATAAAACTAGTATAACCACAGGCCCTTTGGAATATGACTAAAATATGCGTATTAGCTATCTACAAAACAGAGACCGCCCCCCCACTCTTCATTTGCACTACTCCAGCCTTTAGGTTCATGATTGGTTAACAATTTGTTTGGCTTTGTATGTTAACTCTCTTTTCAGCCACCAGGTTCCAGATGCTGGCATGATGCCAACCAGACTCCCCTGGACAGACAATCCCACCAATGTGTCCTGGAGCTCTGATTCCCCAGAACCCTGCCCCACTAGGGAAAGAGAGAGCCAGGCCTATGTTCAGCGGGGAAGCAATTACAGAAGCCAGACCTTCCACCTTCTGCATCCCACAATGACCTTGGGTCCATATTCCCAGAGGGTTAAAGAATAGGAAAGCTATCAAGGGAGGGGATGGGATATGGAGTTCCGGTGGTGGGAATTGTGTGGAGTTGTATCCCTCATATCCTATGGTTTTGTCAGTATTCCCTTTTTATAAATAAAAAAATAAAATAAAGAAAAGAAAAAGGGAAAGAAACCTGCAGCACTGCTTCACCACTTATGAAGTTTTCCCCCTGAAGGTAGGGACCATAGGTTTGAACCTGGATCCTTGCACATAGTAACGTGTGCTCTACTGAATGTGCCACCACCCAGCCCCCATTTAGGGACAATTCTTAAAATTCACACGAGTGTAACTCTTATAATAGAAGCAGAAGTTCAAATTCATGTTTCATAGTGAGTAATGAGGAAGGACAAAGGCTATAAACAATAAACAGATGAGTATTGTCTGTTCTGTTTCCTGTCCAATAAAGAGACACTGTCCATCAGACCAAAGAGGTGGATAGATGTTCACATTCTGATCTGTGAGCCGTTTGAAAATAAGCATCACTCCTACAGTTCCTGAGTGTGTGGGGCATGAAGTTTTTGGTCCATTGGTGGCCAGGGAATATATTAGAGGCTGTGACTTGCCATCAAACAGACTAGATATGCCTCCCTCCATTGCTCATTCTCCCCCAGCATTTAGATTGGGGTGAGATGATTAGTTCCTGCCACAGATGTGTGCCACTTCCAGGATGAGGCAATTAAGGCAAGTGGGTCCCAAGCTATTTTCCTCTTTGTTGTTGTATCCCTGTAGGTCCTGTCTTCCAGATGGTATTGCTACAGACAGAAGATAGTTAACCAGGCTGCAGCAAAACTTTATGTGGGTGAGAAACCTTTGCTATCTACTTGTTACTGACTCAGAGCCTACCCAATTCTGACACAGGAGCCAAAGCAGTAGTCTACCTTGAATTCCAGAGACTTGTGTTAGTACAAGAAAAGAACCTGTAACTATGCAGTGGTCGATTGAGTAGAATGCACACTGTACCTCATGGAAGGACCTGGGTTTAAGTCTCCTGTCCCCACCTGCAGGGGAAACCCTCCACTAACAGTGAAGCAGTGCTATAGGTTCCGCTCTCCTCCCTCTCTCCTTCTCTATTTCCTATCTCTCTCAATTTCTCTCTGTTGCTCTAAAACCTGCTGGAAAAAGGTGAATGGTGGATTCATCATGCAGTAATAACCATGGTAGAAAGATGACTGAAAGAAAGAAAGGAAGGAAGAAAGGAAGGAAGGAAGGAAGGAAGGAAGAAAGGAAGAAAGAAAGAAAGAAAGAAAGAAAGAAAGAAAGAAAGAAAGAAAGAAAGAAAGAGGGAGAGAGGAAGGGCAGAAGAAAGGAAGGGGAAGGTGGTGGCTCACTTGGATGAGTGCACATATTACTAAGCACAAGGATCTGGGTTCAAGCCCCTGGTCCCCACCTGCGGGGGGGAAGCTTCATGAGCAGTACAGCAGGTCTTCAGGTGTCTACCTTTCTTTTCCCCTCTCTGTCTCCCCATCCCTTTTCAAATTCTCTCTGTCCTATCAAATGAAAAAGAAAAAATGACCACTGGGAGCTGTGGATCTGTAGAGCTGGCATCAGTCCCAGCAATAACCCTGGTGGGCAATAAGAAAGGAAGGAAAGAAGGAAGTGAGGGAGGGAGGAAGGAAGGAAGGAAAGAAGGAAGGAAGGAAGGAAGGAAGGAAGGAAGGAAGGAAGGAAGGAAGGAAGGAAGGGAGAAAGTAAGGAAACTGATTACACTCACAAACTCTACTGAGATTACCATATTTCACCTATTTTCCAAGGCTTTCTTCAACAAAACATCGCTTCTAAGAGAGGGTGGTTCACTCTATAACAGTAAGTTTAACTTTAAAGGCCATCTCTCCTAAAACACATCTTAAAATAGACATTAAAGCATCCAAAACTCATTCAATGCCTCATGCAATCTCTTTGTTTTTAATATGATTATCATTTTAATTCATCTGTTGGATAGAGACAGGCAGAAATTGAGAGAAAGGGGTATGTAGAGAGGGAGAAGGACAGAGAGATACCTGCAGCACTGCTTCACCACTTGTGAAACTTTCCCCCTGCAGGTGGGAACCAGGGGCTTGAACCTGGGTCCCTGTGCATTGTAACATGTGCACTCAACCAGGTGCACCACCACCCAGCCCCAGCAATCTCTTTCTAAGCACCTATCACCTCCTACTGCTTCCCATTTTGTTGATATCACTGGACACAAATCTCAATATCTTGTGAACCTTGGCTCAGTTCAGTGTTAAGTTTAAAAGATGCAAAGGGAACGTCCCTCATTCACTACCTCTAAAATGTCAAGAATTCTCTCAGTAAGCCAGCAAAACCAGCATACCATACAAGAGGCACAGCATTTTAAAGCTTAACCTGAAAGGGCAGGCAATGATTTTGGCTTGGCATGCTTTGTAAAGAAGGGAAGATTTCCTGGCTATTTTTCACTCTAACCAGCTGAATGCATCTACTTAAGTGAAATGATAGGAAAGCCATCTAGGATTGTCTGCTGAATTGCAAATGACCAAAAGATCTTTTAAAAGAAAAACCAGCTCTTTCAAAGGCAGGTCACATTATCAGGAGAACTTTGAGAAATCAAAGGCACAACTGTTTTTTCTTCAGTCAGATCTTGATGGAAATGTTTCATATATTCATCCTCTGAGCAGAAGGCCTGCCCAGAGGCTGTGGTTTTACAAATGCTAGGGCCCGGACCCTAGGTGTAAATTCTCCTCTTCATCTGCCACTGCAACCCAGTCCTGTGGGGAGGAGATGGTCAGAGAAGGTCTTACTCTCTGACCTAGAAGGTCTCTTTTGAACATTGCCCAATGCTGTTACACAACATGCAAAATAAATAATCAGCCTTAAAAGTCAGTCAGCCAAACCTCTCCCCAAATAATAAGCCCTTTTACAAGCTGCTTATCACCTGCCAAAATCAGCTCCAGAGGAACACCAGGAACTCTGAATTCTATTGTTCTCATTAACTACTTGCAGGAAATTGACAAGCTTCAGTGACTTTATTGGTTTTCTAAAGAGACAGAGGACCTAAAGGTTTTCCTTTACCAGTACCCTGTCCTTGAAGGCAGTAATTTAAATATCTCAGCAGCCCCAGCATCTCTGAAAGGTCCGTATTAAAAGGATGAGCTAGAAAAGGGCCTTGACCTTTGCTTAGAAAACATGCTGCTCTTTACTTTCCCTGCTCACCTAGCTCTTGTGGTGAGGAAGGGAAGAACGTAAATGCCAACCTTTTCAGAAGATTTGCTGGGAGGGAGTGTGAGGGCAGGTCGGAGGCATTGGAAACGTGGTCCACTGCTTGTGAGGGCTCTCTGGCTTAACTAGCAAAGACAAGAAAAACTGTTCAGAAAAAAAAAAAAAAAACGTGGCTAGTGCACTTGGGCAGCCCTGAAAATGCATTGTTATTGGCCCACAATAGCTTCTCCTGGGGTTTCAAAATACAGGCTGGGAACTCTTGTTAAAGAGCTTGTTAAGGAAATTTGATGGGAGCAATCTATTCAAAGACAACTCGCTGCTGCTGAACCACAGAAAGGGGTGTGGTAACTGTTAGGTTCGGTAATCCAAGAAATTCACCAAGAGAGACCAGAGTGATGTAAAAACAAAGAGCCTTTATTTCTAGCCCGGGCTAGGGCCTAGGGCCGTGACCTCACAGCTGTTCTAGGTGCTCGACCCCGAACCCCAGCACACGAGGAGATATACAGGATATGGGTTACATAGCATACATGACAAGCTTAGCCTTGTGGTTATTTTCTTTACACATCTCGGGGAAATGTGGGGAAATGTTTAACAGTCTCTATCTCTCCGGAGATGCCTTGGAAATGCTTAATGGTCTCTATCTCTCCAGAGATGCCTTGGCTCTATCTCTCCGGAGATGTCTTTCTTAATGCTCAGCTTATCTTTGTTCCTTTTGACTCAGGGCCATGGGTTCAATTTCCAGTAATGGTCCTGAATTCCAGGACCTGTTCTTCTGAAACTGGGGCCTATCTCATTTCTGCAGTTTTGGGAGCCTGTCATGGAGTCACTGCAGTCTGCACCCTTCATAACCATATTTGACATTTCTTCTTCTTCTAGCGTTTGCCCTTCTTCCGTAGCCAGTCAACAGCGTCAGGTTGAAATCTGTCAGGAGCTGCTTGTTGCTGGCTTTGAAAGTGACTGGGATCCATGTGGATTCAGTCGGCTAGGAAGGATCGTCAGTTTCCCCAGTGAATGGGTACTCACGGGATGCACCACGAGAAGGTCGATCCAATGCATCCCATATTTGACATTAATTTCAAAGGATCCTCAAACGCAAAGTTCAGTCTATGCCTCCACTATGAGAATCTGCTACCCTCCCTTTTCATCTCACTGTTCCCTCTAGTCAAATTGGCCCTGCCCTCTGCAAGGCTCTATACTGTGCTGACTTGTTCCCACTTGCTGCTTTCACCAACTTACTGGGCTTCCTGTGAATGGGGACCACACCTTGTTCTCCACATCCCTATTATCTAGCACAGCCCCTGGGACACTGTAAGTGCTCATTATGTATTTTAATTAATGACAAGATTAGTGATAAGTATAGTCAACATTGAAATATTCAGTATCTCTATGTTTAACTTTCGATGATTGTTTTTCTTTTGAAATTTTTTAATTCATTTGTTTTCCATTTTGTTGCCCTTGTTGTTTTTTTAATTGTTGTTGTAGTTATTATTGTTGTTGTTATTGATGTCGTCGTTGTTAGATAGGACAGAGAAAAATGGAGAGAGGAGGAGAAAACAGAGAGGGGGAGAAGATAGACACCTGCAGAACTGCTTCACCGCTTGTGAAGCGACCCCCTCCCTGCAGGTGGGGAGCTGAGAGCTTGAACCAGGATCCTTATGCCAGTGCTTGCGCTTTGTGCCACATGCACTTAACCCACTGCATTACTGCCCAACTCCCTCTATACTTGTTTTTCATTTTCCAAATGACAAAGCTGAAGCTAGTAGGTGTCCAAGTAATGGCATAAGCGATTCAATCAGACCCTAGAAGCTTTGTAGAAACCACTGCAAGGAATGTTACACAGACGTAAATGAGTTGATATAAGGCTACACATACATGAAACCAAGAAACATAAATTTTAATTAATTCAATATATCAATTTAGTTAATTCATACAAGTTTTATTATGCATGTAGTATTCTGTGCCAAACCTAGTGTTCATGTTTAGTTTTTTGTTTTGTTTTAGAGAGAGGTAGAGAAAGAGAAATAGACTACTGCACTGACGCTTCAGTGTGGTGGAGGCCAGGCTTGAACTGAGGTCTTATACTTGGCAAAGCAGTGATCTATTCACATGAGCTGCTTCAGAGATCCCTTAGTGTTAACATTAAGCAGCGCAAAAATGGAGGTATGGTCTTGAGGCTGGAGAGACAGCAGGAGGATTATGCAAAAGACTTTCATACCGGAGACTCCCAGTTCCCAGGTTCAGCAGCTGACATCACCATAAGCCAGAGATGGAACAGTGCTCTTGTTCAAATAAAAAAGGATGTTGGACTCAAGTGGAGGTACACTCAGTAGAGCATGCAATACAGTGTGTAAGGACCCAAGTTCAAGTTCCTAGTCCCCAATTGCAGAGGGAAGCTTCATAGCAGTAGAGCAGTGAAGCAAGTGTCTCTCTTTCTTCCTCTCTAGCCCCCTTCATTCTCAATGTCTGTCTCTATAAAAAAGGAAGGACAGGAGGAAGGAAGGGAGGGAAGAAGGAAGGAAGGAAAGAAGGAAGGAAGGATAAAAAGAAGGAATGAAGGAAAGAAGGGAGGGAAGAAGGAAGGAAGAAAGGATGGATGGATGGATGGATGGATGGATGGATGGATGGATGGATGGATGGATGAAGCAGAAAAATTACTTCCAGGAGCAATGGATTTGCCATGGAGGCACAGATCCTAAGTGACAACCCTGGTGACAATAAAAACAAAACAATATGGTCTTATTCCTCAAGGAGACAGGAGACAGATAGTAAAAATTTACTAAGTATTTGCTCTGTGCTGGTTACTTTTCTAAGTATTTCTAAGCACTTCTTTAGTCTTAAAAAAATACTTATTAGGATCCAAGTTCGTGCCCCCAGCTCCCCACCTGCAAGGGAGTCACTTCACAAGTGGTGAAGCAGGTCTGCAGGTGTCTGTCTTTCTCTCCCCTTCTCTGTCTTCCCCTCCTCTCTCCATTTCTCTCTGTCCTATCCAACAATGATTACAATAATATCTACAACAATAAAACAACAAGGGCAACAAAAAGGGAATAAATAAATAAAATAAATATTTTTTAAAATATTTTATTTAAAAATACTTATAAGGATAATGCCAAATGCTTTGTTACAGTTGTTGCTATTACTACAAGATGAGACAGGTGAAAATCTGGGGAGCAAGAAAGAAATTCACAAGAACCAACATTTGAAGTCAATAAGCCTTGTTCTAGAGCCGATCTTCACCATTCCTTACACTTTACTATCACCCAGCTACAACTACACATAGCCCTTAGGCAAAGGAATATGTGCACAATGAGATAAAGTGCTATGCAGTGGACACGGAGAAAATGAAATGGTTAATTGATTGCCTGGTAGATGGTGCAAAGGAGTGTCAACAAGTTACACTCCAGGTGGGCCTTAACGATACAAGAAAGAGAAAGAGATTCCGATATAAACTGTACATGGAGAACCAAGAAACTTGTACACTTTCAAAGCCCTCAGTAAAATGCAAGGCAAGGAAGGCAGGCTAGCATTCTATCATCTTCTGTTGCTAGGTCCACCTCTCACCAGAGATGGAGACAGAAAAATATGGTCAATGGAATTGGCACATGAGTGTTGCACTCATTTTCCCATTTGGTTCTAACCCTAACTGGGGTTCTGATATCTTCCCAGTATCCTGCAAGAATTTCTTGTTCTTATCCTTCAAAACAGATATTCCTGGAAGGAGACCTACAGGTTTTCTTCAGTGTAATGAGGCCAGATCCTCTAGGGCTGGTAGAGGAGAATGGAATTGCTGTAAGGGCAAGAGGGACAGCTCTATCTCACAGCCCCAGTTTCATCTCTGCTACAAATAGAGATAGGTATTCTCTCTCTCTTTCTCTTTTTTTTTTACAAAGTGCAGAGGCACTAAGTCCAGTTTGATTAGACTTCCTGATGGTTATTTTAATTATTTATTTATTATTTGATAGAGACAGGAAGAATTTGAGAGGGAAGGGAGAGAAAGAGAGACAGAGAGACACCTGAAGTCCTTCCTTACCACTCATGGAGCTTTCACCCTGCAGGTGGAGGCCAAGGGCTTGAACCCACATCCTTGTGCATTGAAATATGTACATTTAACCAGGTGCACCACTTCCTGGCCACTACTTCCTGTTGGTTTATTTTCGTTTTGTTTTGTTTTGCCTCCAGGGTTATCACTGGGGCTCAGTCCTTGCACTATGAATCAACTGCAGCTGGTGGCCATATTTTTCCATTTTATTGGATGAGACAGAGAAATTGAGAGGGGAGGAGAGAACAGAGAGGGGGAGAGAAAGATAAACACTGCAGATCTGCTTCACTGCTTGTGAAGCGACCTCCCTGCAGGTGGGGAGCTGGGGGCTCGAGCCAGGGTCCTTGGAGGGTCTTTGAGCTTTGTACTATGTGCAGTTCATCCAGTAAGCCACCCCTCCAGCCCCCCCCCCCTTCCTGTTGGTTTTTCACCTGAGTTTGTCCCACTTAAATTTTCCGGCACTTTCCCCTCCCTCAATATCTGGCTTCTCAGAGAACTACTGGCAACCATGCCAAGAAATATCTGTCAGTAATGACAACTGAACTCCAATAACTGATGAGTATTCCTGGGGTAAACATGTGACTGTGGATCACTTGAAATACTTTTTCTTGACTCTACATACCATTCAAGTTACCACTTCATTTCTCTGCTCTTCACAGCAAAGTTTTTCAAGAGATTTTGCCTATATTCCTTTTCAACATTTTTTCTCCTCCCCTTCTCTTTTGAACATTCTAATCAAATTCTTATCCCTGAAACAGCTTTTATAAAGACTATAAGCGATTTCAGTGTTTCTAAATTCTATCAGGAGTTGTCAGGTGGGGGTATGGATTGACATGCCAATGCGGAGAAGCAATTATAGAATCCAGACCTTCCACCTTCTGTACCCCATAAAGCATTTTGGTCCATATTCCCAGAGGGTAAATGTTAGGGGAAAATGACCAGAGGGCTCTGAACTCAGTTCTATCAGGACCTGGAGAGATAAGGGGATATGGAAGGACACTCAGAAGTAGAAGGTGTGTGACTTAGAAGAGAGGGAAGGGCCAGGAGGTGGCGCACCTGGCTAAATGAACACGGAACACGGTTCCAGGGTTCAAGCCCTGGTCCCCACTCACACGGGGAAAGCTTCATGAGTGGTGAAGCAGTGCTGCAGGTGTCTCTCTTTCTCTTTCCATCTCCCTTTCCGCCTCTCCATTTCTCTCTGTCTCTATCCAATAATAAATGAATGAAAATATATCAAAAAAGAGAGATCTCTATAAAAAAGAAAAAATAATAAGAGGGGGTAAGACCATATAAAAATGGACAGATATGTATAAATACAGATAGACAGTTCTAGAAAGAATAGTCAACCCATATCTGTGACCTTGGGAGAACTACTGCAGTTTCCAGTGGAGGGAATACGGACAGAGAACTCTGGTGATGGGAACAGTGTGGAGTTATACTCCTGTTATCTTATAATTCTATAAATATTAAATCACTAATAAAAATTTTAAAAAAGGAATTTTCAGGACCTGGGGAATAGCTCAGTGGCACAATGCATGTTTTCTATTCATAAAGCCCTGGGTCTGACTTCCAGCACCACATGGAAGCACCATGAATGGTGGAGCCGTGTTTTTTGCCTGTTTGTTCTCAAAAATATCTTCTAAAAATTGGTCCATGGAAGCATTTCAATGGTGCCATGTGGAAGGCTGGTAGTGAGTAAAAATGGGAAAGAATTCTCCGTCTTTATCATAGTTGGTCAAGCAGTACTTTAAACAATTATTATCTTTATGTATTTATTGGGTAGAGACCATCAGAAATTGAGAAGGGATGAGGAGATAGAAAGACAGAGAGACACCTGCAGCCCTGCTTCACCACACAAAGCTTTCCCCCTGCAGGTGGGGATGGAAGGCTCTAACTTGGGTCCTTGTGCATTGTAACTTGTGCGCTCAACCAGGTGCACCACCCCCCAGCCCCCAAGAACTACTTTTTTCAGTTGTTCATACTCTCTTCCTTAAGTATCTTTTTCACTTGGCTCTCAGATACCATTCCTTTCTGATTTTCCTTTAACTTTACTGTCCACTCCTTCTCATACACCTTCCTTATTCCTTAGAGTTTCCTTAATCTCTAAGTATGAGAGTACCCCAGAGCTGAGTCCTTAGTATCCTTCTTTTTTATATTTATTTATTTATTTATTTATTATTTCCCTTTTGTTGCCCTTGTTGTTTCTTATTGTTGTTGTAGTTATTATTGTTGTTATTAATGTCGTCATTATTAGATAGGACGGAGGGAAATGGAGAGAGGAGAGGAAGACAGAAAGGGGGAGAGAAAGATAGACACCTGCAGACCTGCTTCACCTCCTGTGAAGCGACCCTCCTGCAGGCGGACAGCCCGGGCTCTAACTGGAATACTTACGCCCGTCCTTGCGCTTTGCGTCAGGTGCACTTAACCCGCTGTGCTACCACCGAACCCCCCCCCTTGGTACCCTTCTATAACTATTCTCACTCTGGGTTATTTCATCCATCTAATAGTTTTAAATACAATCTAGTCATTAATGTACTTAGACAGTGAACAAACCAGAGCACCACTCTGGCATATGCAATGCTAAGGATCAAACTTAGGACCTTATATTTGCCAAGTCCCACACTTTACCACTATACTATCTCTCTGGCCTAATACAATCAAGATGCCTGTGACTCAAAAGGAAAAACTAAGTACAGTCCTAACCACTCCTACAAATGCCAAGCTCTCACATCCCACAACTTACTCAACATCTCTAATTGATATCTTGAACTCAGCATATTTAAAACTGAACTTCTGGTATACGTCCAATCCCATTCTTCCCGCACCCTTTACCACTACAGTTAGTGGCAGCTTGATCTTTCTAAATAGCTTCTCAGGATGACAACTTTGGCAACACTGTGAATAGAAATGCTGTGTTACACAACTACAGAGGGCACCTGCCACATTCTACTCAATGCGAGTGGTGTTATGCAACATGGTGACCCTGTTTTCCTTGACTCCTCTTTTTCTCATATCTCACATCTGATTGGTTAGTAAATTCAGTTATCTCTATCTTTAAGGTAGATTCGAAAATCCATCAACTTCCCTATTCTCCTGCTACTTGTCTCCCCAACTTTGTCCCCATCTAAATTATTACTCAAAACAATCAGTACGATCCTTTTAAAAATATTTCAACAATACCATTCCCCTCCATTCAAAATCCCCTTGATGCCTGCATCTCACTCAGAATAAAAATCAAAGTCCTGGGAGTCAGGTGGTAGTGCAGAAGGGTTAAGGGCAGGTGGAGCGAAGTGCAAGGACCGGTGTAAGGATCCCAGTTCAAGCCCCCAGCTCCCCACCTGCAGGGGGTCACTTCACAGGAGGTGAAGCAGGTCTGCAGGTGTCTATCTTTCTCTCCCCCCTCCTCCTTCCCCTCCTCTCTCCATTTCTCTCTGTCCTATCCAACAACGATGACATCAATAACAACAACAATAATAACAACAGTAAAACAACAAGGACAACAAAAGGGAATGAATAAATGAATAAATAAATAATAAATAAATAAAATTTTAAAAATTCTAAGTCCTTGTAATGGTCTATAGGACTGTAATCTTTCTTTCTTTCTTCAATTCTTTTTTTCTTTCTTTCATTTTATTTAAGAAAGGAGACATTGCCAAAACCGTAGGATAGGAGGGGTACAACTCCACACAATTCCCACCACCCGATCTCCATATCCCATCCCATCCCCTCCCCTGATAGCTTTCCCATTCTCTATCCCTCTTTTTATTCACATTGGAAATTAACCCTATCTAATATGCTTTTGGGTTCATGTATTCATCTTAACTTTGTGAGCACACCCCCCATATGAATACAAGCTCCATGAGGTCAGGACTTTGGTCTGCCCTGTTCACAGATGAAGCCTCTGACTCTATGGTACTACTTGAATCACAGTACATGCTCGATATATATTTGCAGATGGAATCAGTGAAATAGACTGAAAAGTTACCTCTAAGCATGGGTCAGAATCATGCCTAAACACAATACAACAAGTGAAAATGTATTTGAGTGACCAGTCAGTTCTGAGACCAAGTCAAGGCCCAGGAACTGTTCAGTTCCTACTTCCTGTTTATCTTTCCATTGCTTTGATATTTTACTTGATGAAGTTTCCTTTCTTTGGTCTCCTAAAAGAAACTGGTCTAAGTGTAGTTAGGAGCTCCCCCTGGTGGAAGCAACTCTTAAAGCAGTGGAGAAAGAACAATCTAGAAGAGGCTTTAACTTATAAGAGATCATTGGGGAAAAGTGACTGACATTTCGCGGGAAAAGTTATCAATAAAAAAGGGGAAAGTGATCTACATATTTTACGGTTGAGCCCCTTTTGCATCTGACAATGAGAAAAATAATTTGTTTAATGTTGAACAATGTAAGTAAGTACTAACCCTCAAGGAATTAAAAACATAGAATATACAAGATTATGAGTACAAGTAAGTACACAGCAATGAGTAGACTATGAATATAGGCCAAATAAGAGGAATAAACTAAGTGCTGTAACTTACTCATGAAAGAAGGATACCTTTGGGACAAATTAATCCAGGAAGACCTCATATAAAGGATGGTTCTTCAGCTGAGCCTTGAAAGACATGACATTTTTTTTAATATAAGTGAATATCCCAGATGAAGGCTCAAATGTAAAAAAATGACACATCATGTGAAAGTTCAAGCAGGCCAATGAGGACTCTTAAAGGCCACAATCTGAGTGACAACACAAAATCCAAATCCCTCTGTTGGTATGCTTCTAGTTCTGCTTCTGGGATCCCTTCTGTTACATTGCTTGATGTTGTGGTCTATTTATATGATCATTCTGTTACATTGGTTTGGTCTCACTCACCCTGCCTCCTGGAGATTTTGGTTTAGTCTTTGCCTTTTCGTGCTTCTTCCTTCTCCCCGCCCCATATCCAATATACTTCCTGGGTTCCTGACGCTGCGGCAAGAGGAGAAGGATGCAGGACAGATTTGAGTTGTGATTAGATTAGATTAGTTTTTTTTGAACTGTTTGCTCATGAATAAAGAAATACTGCTTCTCCACTCAGCCATGTGTCCCTGATCGTCTGTCTCCCGCCACGAAGCTAGCCCTGCATACTGGCGCCTTGAACTCTGAACGACATCCCTCATTGAAAAGAACACAGAAGGTCTCTCAAGAGAAAGCCTCTTGGCAGAGGAAAACATGGGATAGAACCAAAGGAAGCCCCTCTCCTTGCCATTCCTTGAATGAGAGGAACACTACTAAAAACTTTAGGTGGGACAGGATAAAATATAAACTTCCCCAAAATAGTCTAGATGGAGGAGCCTGAATTCACAGTATCTAACTGCCTGTAGGCTGGCAGGGCTGATCTGAAGTTGTATTTTATCCAAAGGCAATGACCCTCATTTACAAATGAGTTTAGTCTCCTTTCCATTCCTGTCTATGGCACTGCCCTCCCCATGGAGATGCCAAGATGCATCTTCTCCATCTCCACTGCCAAACCCTTCATTTGAGACAGCATCGTCTTTCTCCTGGTCTAGTGCAGTTATACCTGACCAGTCTCCCCATTTATAGCTCAGCCGCTCCTATGAGCCACATTACACAGAACAGTCAGATCTGCCAGTGACATTCTAGGGTGAGGTAAGTAATCCACATTTCATTTTCTACTGCCCATTTTTAAAGAATTGCAGTTACAGGACTTCCAGAAGGCATGGCCATACAGTAACAGGAAACAAAAAAGGATCCCACCCCAAAACAATGAATATCTATAATGGTAAACTTCATAAAAGACAGAAACTACAACTGAGACATCTGCAACCCCAGGTGGGTGCTCGCATGTGTGGCTGGGATGAGAAGGGGTGTGGGTTTGTAGGCAAACACGGAAATTTTCTTCTTAGGACAGCACAGCTCAGTGCCATTTTTGCCTCTACTGGCAACTGCAAGCTAGTGGGGAAAGAAAACAGCTTGCTACATTGTAATCCTTGACTATGGGGTTATAGCATTCTGAATTTCAGGCAAGCACACACAAAACAAAAACAAACAAACAAACAAAAACCAGGGAACATCCACCACTAGTCTGTTGCTCAAACTTAAAGGAACATCCACCATCAGTCTGTTGCCCAAACTTAAAGGACACTACAGCAGCTGGCGGTGACAACAGCCAAACTGCTAGACGGCAGCTTGTGCTGCTTAAATGAACACAGCTAAAACCCAGTAGCAACCGCCTGAGGTGTGATTATAGTTCAAAATCATACAGAGTAACTATATACACACAACACAAAAATACAGATAATAAATAAATAAATAACCCTCAAGCCCAGACACCAACCCCTATGCCACTCAATTATCAGATCAGAACAATAGCACCACTTGCTGGCCAAAACTAACTAGCACAATGAATGTGTAAGCAAAGAAATGGGAACAAGCAACTAAGTATGCCATTTCAGACAGAAACTAAAGAGAGGAACGCCAAGAAATTCCAGATACAGAGAGAATATCCGAGACAGACTATAGAAAGCTCATTATGAGAACTCTCCAAGAATCTAAGCAAGAATTGAGAGAGCATTTTACTTTGGAATTAAGACACACAAGTGGAACTCAGAACAGAATTTGCTAATAAACTACAAAGCTTGAAAGAAGAACTTCAAACAGAATTGACTAAGCAGTTAAGATGCATGAAAGAAAAACTTAAAAATAGAACTGCAGGAAGTGAAAGATATTTTGAGTGCAGTTCAAGCTCAGGTAGAGGTCTTAGGAAGTAAACTCACACATGCAGAAGCAAGAATTCCCAATCTAGAAGATAAAAATAGTTCATTCTTTCAGTTCAAAGATGAAGGAGAAAAAAAGGATTAGAAAGAATGAATCAACTCTGAAAATGCTGAATTACACTGATGGTGAGAGTGCAAACTGGTACAACCAGTATGGAGAACAGTATGGAGAATCCTTAAGCAAATACAGATGGAAATACCTTGTGATCCAGCAATTCCACTCCTAAGCATTAATCCAAAAGAGATACTAACACTAATTTGAAGGGATGTATGTACGCCCATGTTCATAGCTGCACTATCCACAATAGCCAAAATTAGGAAGCAGCCAAAATGCACTTTGATAGGTGACTGGGTAAAAAAAAGTTATGACACATATACTCATTGGAGTACTACTCAGCAATAAAAAGATGATTTTTACTTCCTATGGGATAAAATGGATGGAATTCAAGAACATTATGCTTGGTGAAGTAAGCAAAGAGGCAAAGGAAAGCTACAGGATGGTTTCACTCATATTTGGAATTTAGAGGACTGAATGCATATACTTGAGAAAAACAAACAACCCTGTATTTAGACTGTGGAAAACTATAGTGGTTACTTGGTGGGAGTGTGAGCACAGACTTTCAGTGGCAGGAAAGATGTGAAATTTTAATCCTATTGATTTATATTCTCATAAATCACTATTAAGCCAACATGTCAGGGGGGAATAAATTTAATACTTAAGTTCTCTGACTGCCTAGACCATGGCCCTAAGTACAAATACTTGCTTTAGCCTAAAAATTTAGTATCTTAGATCTGTAAGATAATCAAACTCTGACAATGGGCTTAAATTGTTCAAGGAGCTCTAAAAATGTATCTGCATATACAGCTCCTTAAACATCTATGTCAACTTCAACTTTAGGCCAGACAGATTAAGACCATTTGGCCCTGCCAGTACCTAAAATAAGTTCAGATACCACTAAAAGGGCACGAATCATAGCGAAGTCAAATATATTAATATAGATACTAACCATTGGATTATCATAGAAAACAACCCCCAACTAACCTGGTTATTATTATTATTATTATTAATTATTGCTGTTCTAAACCCTAAAACTACAAGAAACCCCTTTAATTCTCTTTAAGATCCTCATTTCCCCTACTATTGGAGCCTCTAGGACTGTGCCCATACTTCTTGATATTGCTTCTCTATGATTCCTTACTGCCATACCGCCTCTGTCGACTTCAACCAAATTGCTACTGATGATGCCATCCCACATAATGCCACTACTGAATTCTTACTGTGGACTGTAACCAGAGATACCAAGTCTGAGAAGTCAACCTCTTCAAATCTAGTGAGATCTTTCCTAACACATGAGACTACCTACATCCATGTTAGATGACACATCATTTAACAAAGTAACAGATGCTAGATATAGGCTAGGGTTTAGGGTACTGGGTGCAGGTATACATGTATCCATAAGCAAGGGGCAACTATATAACTCAAAGTTAAAGTGCTCAGTGGTCCTTAGTGATTAGACTTAGATCTAATAAACCTGGAATCCTAGTTGAAGTGCCTAAAGAAGACATTGTGATTCTCTAATGGATCAGACTTAGACCAAATTAGCTTGGCAATCTGGCAGGAAGGCTCAAATTAGACAGATCCCAAAAACCTAAATCTGGTTGGGCTCAGCAAATGATACTCAATGCTTAAACAACTGGGAGAAAGTATAAGGACATCAGATAAAGAGAGGACTACAAAAGTTGAATAAGGGCAAGAGACTGGTTCACTTAATAATGGCCCTTTTGGTCAACAGCACACCACTTCATCATCTGGGGCCCTAGTGAAGGAATCCTTAGATTCCCACACAAATATGATGGGCCTAAACCTCTAATGGATCCCTCTCTCCATCACCACTGGTCACGTACATTATGAACATCATCATAAACCACGTTGTGGGCCCTGCCAGGACCTTACCCTCACCATAAAGCAGCGATAGTAGGGACTGTCCCACTCTCCGAAGGGAGGCTGGGGTATCCTGCCCTGCCACTCAAGGAACACTGGTCCTGAAATGAGTGCAGCCTGCAATGTTCACAGCTGTTGACCATGAACTGCGAACTCAGACAGGGACTCAGAGGATACAGAGGCTCTAGTGCCAAATATAAATATAAATATAAATATGAGTATGAGTATAAGTATAAATATAAATGCCCTAGATGAGGTGGATGGAAGTAAATAGTTACATTTAGCCACAGAATTGGAGCTACTCATTGCCCTGATCCAACTTTTCAGCCCTTTTCTCTACTCTTGACAACATTTTCTCAGACAATATTTTTATCCAACTTCAGGCTAGCTATCAAACTCAAGCAAAACTACCATACTTATATGGCCCTAGGAACTTGCCTAAAATGGATGTCCTAGCTTTCATCTACCCTAAGATCCCTAATCTCATCTGCTCTATTCCTACTTTTTGGTTCCTATTCATTAACCATTTTGTCTCACTTTATCTCCTGCCACCACACAGACACCAAGTTGTAGATGCTACTATGATTCCATCCTGACTTCTCTGGGATGATGCCCTCACTACTGTGTCCTGGAACCTCGCCTCTCCAGAGCTCCAGCCCACAAGGAAAAGATAGGAACAGGCTTGGGTTATGGATTGTCCTGCCAACACCCATGTCCAGTGGAGAATCAATTACAGAAGCCAGAAATCCTACCTTCTGTACCCCCAAAACAACCTTCATGTATACTTCCAGCGGGAGAGAAGTGATAGGAGAAAGAAGATAAGAGGGCTCTGAACTCCAGCTCCATCAGCACCCAGAGAGACAGAAGGAAAACACAAGGAACATTTGGAGGCAGTAATGTTGTCATGAGTGGCTTGGAGGAGAAGAGAGGAAGGAACCTGGAAGAAAAAGGAGGCAACTATGTATAAATGTGGACAGATAGTTGTAGAGAAGATGGCTGGCCCATGTCTACAACCTTAGGGGAACTGTGGTGGCTTGCAGTGGGGAGACTGAAGATTCAGAAGTCTGGTGTTGGGTACAGTATGGAATTATACCCCTGATTACATGTAATTTTGTAAATCAATATTAAATCACTAACAAAAATTTTAACAAGAATTGCACTTACTGAAAGATATAAAAATAATAAAGACCCCTCATAGCCCCTTCACCTCTCTTCTGTAAATACTAACATCTTAGATAACCACAGTATATTATCAATCAATAAACAAGGAATGGAGAGATAATTCATCTGGTAGGGCGCGTGCATTATGTGTGTGGCCCAGGTTCAAGATCTGGTACCACATGGGAGTACTACAGCACTGGGAAAATCTCTGGTGTTGTAAAGTCATTGTACCTGAAAGAAATGGTTCTCTGGGGAGCAGTGAAATTGCACAAGTGTGGAGCTCAGGCTCCAAAGAAGGAAAGAAGGAATGGAGGAAGGAAGGAAAAGACTGACAGTAATCTAATCAATCAACCATACTTGATTTTCTTTTTTTTATTTTTTAAATTTATTTATTTATAAAATGGAACACTGACAAGACCATAGGACAATAGCGGTACAGTTCCCACCACCAGAGCTCCGTATCCCATCCCCTCCCCTGATAGCTTTCCTATTCTTTATCCCTCTGGGAGTATGGACCCAGGGTCATTATGGGGTGCAGAAGGTGGGAGGTCTGCCTTCTGTAATTGCTTCCCTGCTGAACATGGGCGTTGGCAGGTCAATCCATACTCCCAGCCTGTATCTCTCTTTCCCGAATGGGGCGGGGCTCTGGGGAAGTGGAGCTCCAGGACACATTGGTGGGGCCGTCTGTCCAGGGAAGTCCGGTTGGTATCATGGTAGTATCTGGAACCTGGTGGCTAAAAAAGAGTTAACATATAAAGCGATACAAATTGTTGATTAATCATGAACCTAAAGACTGGAATATTTCAGATGAAGATTTGGAGTCTCTGTTTTGGAAATAGCTAGTAGGTCTACTTTAAGTATATTCCAAAGGGTCCATGACTTTTTAGTTTTTGTCCAAGCCTGACATTTCTCCAACTGGCTTTCCAGCCCCCTCCCTTTATTTATTTATTTATTTGTTTGTTTGTTTGTTTGTTTTTCCTCCAGGGTTATTGCTGGGCTCAGTGCCTGCACCATGAATCCACCGCTCCTGGAGGCCATTTCTTCCCCCTTTTGTTGCCCTTGTTGTTGTAGCCTCGTTGTGGTTATTATTATTGCCATTATTGATGTCGTTCGTTGTTGGATAGGACAGAGAGAAATGGAGAGAGGAGGGGAAGACAGAGGGGGAGAGAAAGATAGACACCTGCAGACCTGCCCCACCACCTGTGAAGCGACTCCCCTGCAGGTGGGGAGCCGGGGGCTTGAACCAGGATCCTTACGCTGGTCCCTGCGCTTTGCGCCACATGCGCTTAACCCACTGTGCCACCGCCCTACCCCTCCCTTTTTTTCCCATCCGAGCTCCACAAATCTTCTCTAGTTGCTTTAATCTGTGGCATTTCCCTTTTTGTGTCTCTATTACTATGGCACTTTTGAAAAACGCTGATTAATTTCATATGGGGATTGACGGATAGTTCAGCATGACTCAGTTTATGTGGGTCAGCAAGAACTCTACAGATAGGATGTTGTGTCCTGCTTGATGCATCGATGAAGAAGAACACAATGTCAGTGTGTCCCATTACTAAAGATGTTTATTTTGAACATTTGGTTAAAGTAGTGTCTGCCAAGTTTTCCTGAGTGATTTTACTATTTTGCCCTTTGTGATTATTAAGCATTTTGTGGAGAAAAACATTGAAACCATACACATTTTCTCATCATACTTTTATTAATTTGTGTACCCGATAATGATTCTCCACTGAAACAGTTCTTACTGTGGTTTAAAGTTTTTTTTTGTTATCTTTATTTATTTATTGGATAGAGCCAGCCAGGAATTGAGAGGGAAGGGGGAGACAGAGAGGGAGGGAGACAGAGAGACACAGGTAGCACTCCTTCTCCACTTGTGAAGCTTTTCCCTTGCAGGTGGAGAGCGGGGGTATTAAACACAGGTTCATGTACATGGTAGCTTCTGTTTCAGCTAGGCACACCACAACACAGCCCCTTTACTACATTTGTTATTTGGGATATTACAGTTTAAAAAAAGGTGTTTTCCATCTTCTTCACATATTCATTAAGTTCTTTCTTTTTTGTTTGTGTGCCATCCTGGGGATTCACCACTACAGGTGAACTTTTTCAGACAGCAAGACACAGAGAAACAGAGATAACAGCACAGATGTTTTCCCCAATGTCATGGGGACTGGGACTTGAACCTGGGTCACATACATGACAAAACAGATGCTAGCTCACCAGCCCCAGTTATTTATTTTTTTAAAATATGTTTTGTTTGTTTATTGGATAGAGATAGAAATAGAGTAGAGGGGGTAAGGAGGAGGGCAAGGAGAGAGACTTGTAGAATTGCTTCACCACTTGAGAAGCTTTTCCCTGCAGGTGGGGACTAGGGGTTTAAACCCAGGTATTTTGTGCACTGTAATGTGTGCACTCAACCAGGTGCAACACCACTCGGCATCCAGTCCCGATTATTTCTATATATCATTCTATATATATTTATATTTCTTTTTAATATTTATTTATTCCCATTTGTTGCCCTTATTATTGTTGTTGTAGTTATTATTGTTGTTGTTATTGATGTCATCGTTGTTAGATAGAACAGAGAGAAATGTAGAGGAGGGGAGGACCTGGGTTCTGGTTCCTGCAGAGGGGAAGTTTCACAAGTGGTGGAACAGTGCTGCAGCGGTCTCACCTTACTCTGTCTCCCCCTCTCTATGTCTGTCTCTCATCCTCTATCAGAAAACAATAAATTGGCCTCCAGGTAAGAGTGGTGCGGTTGTACAGGCACTCAGGTACAGAGATAACCCTGGTGGGAAAAAAGGAGTTAGACAGACAGGAAGAAAGAAAGAAACAGGGAACTAAATTCTTAATCCCTGTTCTAGACTGAAACTGAATCAAATTTTGGAGGTAGGAATAAATATCCAGATTTGTAACAAACCCTCTAGTTCACTCTGATGCACACTGAAGTTTAGGAAAGACTATCTTGGACCCTATTGTCAAAATACTCTTTCCCAAAGTTAGTATGTTGGTTGAACTGACATAGCTAAATGCCAAAGATAGGCATTCCAGTAAGTCTGGTAGGAAGTAGAGGCTAAAAGTGTTGCTGGTCTATGAAACATAAACAAAACAACCCCACATTACTTTAATGTGCTGTTAATGCCAACATTCACAATTCCCAACACAATCCAAACAACCTTCTATACATAATCCATTCATTCGCCAAGTATTTACTGAATAGCTAGTACATACAACAACCCTATGCAGTGGCAAAATTATGATTATCTCCATTTTACTAACAAGAAAACTGAGTTTCAGAGAAGTAGTGAAGCCGAGGACACACAACTAGTAAGCTGCTATATGCTTGGCTCAAGAATTTGACTGGGGAATAAGTAAACAATGGTTCTTGCCCTTTGAAGTGAGGAGTCAGAGAATGCTCTGTTTTTGACAGTGGTTTGCTAAAAGTGCTGCAGAAGCACTGGCATGAGACAGTGGAATCAGGGGGAGGAGTCGGAAGAGGCTTGTTGAGAGGGCACAGTGGGGTCAAGTAGTGGTGCACCCAGTTTAATGCACATATTACAACGTACGAGGACCCAGGTTCAAGCCCCTGTTCCTACCTGCTGAGGGGGAGCTTCATGAGTGGTGAAGCAGGTCTGCAGGTATCTATCTCTCCCTCTCTCAATTTCCCCCTCCCCTCTCAACTTCTCTCTATCCTATCGAATAAAATAGAAAAAAAGGGGGGGATAACAGTTTCCAAAGTGCTGGCACCAAGCCCCAGCAATGACCCTGGTGAAAATTTAAAACAAGGGGGGGAGGGCAGGCAGTGGCACACCGGGTTAAGCGCACATGGTATGAAGCACGAGGACCCATGCAGAGATCCTGGTTCAAGCCCATGGCTCTCCACTGGCAGGGGGGTTGCTTCATAAGTGGTGAAGCAGGTCTGTAGGTATCTATCTCTCTCCCTCTCTATCTCCCCCACCCCTCAAAATATCTCTATTCTATCCAATAAAAAATGGAAAAAATTGGCTGCCAGGAGCAGTGGATTCATAGTGCAAACACCAAGTCCCAGCGATAACCTTGGAGGAAATAAAGAGTGGCTAGGGCACTACACCACCATTCATTAAGCCTGTGTTGTTCCCATGTGGTGCTGGAGATTGAACTCAGAGCCTTAGACATATGAAGTACCACTGTCTAGCCTTTTTTTAAATTTTCCAGATTTATTGAGATATAATTGATATATACTACAATATACATTTAAGGTGCACAATCTAATGGTTCCATATTTTTATGTGCACTTTTATATTTATAAAATGATTGTTGGGACCAGGTGGTGGCACACATGATTAAGTACACATTACATTATGCAAGGACTCAGGTTCAAGACTCTGGTCCCCACCTGCAGGGGGAAAGCTTCACAAGTGGTGAAGCAGGGCTACAGGTGTCTCTCTGTCTCTTTTCCCCTCTATCTCCCCCTTCTCTCTCAATTTCTGCCACTATTAAATAATAAATAAATTGTATCTATATCTACATGTATAGATATAGATATGAAAATGATTGCCATAATAGGTTTAGCTAGCACCCCGGTTGTTACCTCGTTTAATTAGCACTTCTATTTTTTAGGGACAGCATTAAAGATAAATTTTCTTAACAACTTACAAAACCTTAATGTGACATCATTGTTTGCCAACCCACCCTGATCTAAAGCTTGGAGTCTAAGAAAACTCTGCTTACCAACAACTTCAAAGAAGAGTCAGCAGCATCAGCTCACATTCTACAGTGATTTTGTAGGTGTGGAGCCTTTGTTACTTGTAGTGGGGAGAAACACTCTCCATTCTTACCTGTATTCCTCCCTCCCCAGAAAAAGTGACAGATTTTCAGAAAGCACTACACAGGAGAGCCACTGGATATAAGCTCCCTGAAGAGAATTTTGTCTTAAGAGAAATCTGTGTGTGTGTGTGTGTGTGTGTGTGTGTGTGTGTGTGTGTGTGTGTGTGTGTGTGTGTGTGTGTCGATGGGGTTTCATCGCTCTGAGTAGACTTTTTCAGATAGAAAGGAAGAGATGGAGACAGAGAAACAGAAGGACAGAAAGGAAAACACCACAGCACTGAAGCTTCCTCCAGTGTGGTGGGGATCAGGCCTGAACCTGAGTCACATGTATGACAAAGCAGGCAAAATCTTATTGTTGTTGTTTTTTTGAAAGCAGTATATGTTCCTTTTAGAAAATAAGAAAACTGAAATAACAGAAGCATAATAAATGCCACCACCCAGAAATTAACACTTTTAATGTTTGATTATTGTAATTTGATAGTATAGAGAGCAATTGAGACGGTAAGAGGAGGTAGAGAGAAAGAGAAACATCTGTAGTACTGTTTGATGACTCATAAAACTTTCCCCCTGAAAGTGGGGGCTTGGGGATTGAACCCAGGTCTTTTTAAATTTTTATTTATTAAATATTAACAAGAAGAAGATTAACAAGACCATAGGGCAAGAAGGGTACAACTCCACACAACACCCACCCCCCAGAGCTCCCCTGATAGCTTCTCTATTATTTATCCCTCTGGGAGTATGGACCCACAAACATTATGGGGTGCAGAAAATGGAAGGTTTGGCTTCTGTAATTGCTTCTCTGCTGAACATGGGCATTGAGAGTTCGATCCATACTCCAGTCTGTCTCTCTCTTTCCCTAGTGACTGGGGCAGGACTTTGGGGAGGTGGGTCTCCAGGACATATTGGTGAGGTTGTCTGCCCAGGGAAGTCCGGTTGGCACCATGGAACCTGGTGGCTGAAAAAGAGTTAAGACATAAAGCAGAACAAATTGTTGACTAGTCATGAACCTAAAGGCCAGAATACTGCAGATGAAGATTTGGGGTCTCCATTTTGGAAAAAGCTAGTAGGTCTATTTTAGGTATATTCCAAGGGGCCCATGACCCAGCTAGTTTTTTCCTGAGTCTGACAGCTAACATGCAGGTGGACCTAAGTTATTGTCTGAGGAGATGGTGTCATAGTTGGAAAAAGGACTAGATAGCTGTATTAGGGAAGAGAATAGCTCCCAGATATGAGGAAAGTATATAAATATTGTTAACTGTAAACACCATCAATCTGATTTGGGGCCCATATTCAGCACAGGAACCGGTGTGACCTCTGCATCCCTGTATGTCTGAATTTGTATTCTGTGGTCATGACTAGGGACATTCCATGCTGCACTACTTTCAGGACCCAACTTCCTTAAATGGTAAAGTACGTTGCCCAACCTCCCTTCAGAGAATGGAACAGTCCCTACCATTTGGTGATCTATATTGAGGGCAAGGTCCTATAGGAACCCACAGAGGAGTCCATTATGTTGTTCCTGATGGAGATGACCAGTGACAGTGGAGAGAGGGACTTGTTAGAGGTCTAGGCCCATCATGTCTGTGTGGGAATCCCAGGACTCCCTGACTAGGGCCCTGACTGAACCCAGGTCTTTAGGCATGGTAATATGTGTGCTCAACCAGGTGTGCCACCACCCAGCCCTGAAATTATTACAGTGAATGGTTTATGTAGATATCCTTCCAGATAATTTTATAAGTATATATTATACATATGTAGCTGTACCACAGTGAAGTGACACTGTACGCAAAGCTTCGTAGCTGCTTATTTTCAGTTCATGACATCCACCATTCCATGTTAATAAATTTTCAGTTTATCTTTTTTAATGTTTTTAATATATGTATTTTTAATTAATTTATTTATTCCATTTTATTGCCCTTGTTGCTTTATTATTGTAATTATTATTGTTGTCATTGTTGAATAGGACAGAGAGAAATGGAGAGAGAAGGGGAAGACAGAGAGGAGGAAAGAAAGATAGACACCTGCAGACCTGCTTCACCACTTGTGAAGTGACTCCCCTGCAGGTGGGGAGCCAGGGGCTCAAACCAGGATCCTTATGCTGGTCCTTGTGCTTTGCGCCAAGTGCGCTTAACCCGCCCGACTCCCTTTTAAAATATATATATATATATAATGTATTTATTTTTCAGTTTATCTTATACTTACCCAAACCAAAATTTTCTTGCTTTATCCCAGCAATACCCTATGCAAAGCTAGTCTGTTCAAATTCAAATTCAGTCTCAAACCATATGCTGCACCACAGATCTCTTTCCTTTTAGAAGAGGGTCCTCTTTGAGAGACAGAATTTTGTTTTCTGCTATACCTCCAGTGCCTGTGAACAGTTCTCAGTACCTAGCATTAGCTCAATAAATATGCGCATAGTAATGAAAGATGTAGGAGACTGGTGATTTAACCCTAGAATTTCTCTCTCCTACCTATGACCCTTTATCTTCATTTGTTATTTTTATGTGGTAGGAGGGAATGAACCCAGGGCATTTAATGTACAAAATACTGTTGAGGGATATTAAGTGCACATTATACTAAGTGCAAGGACCCATGTTTGAGCCCCCAGCTCCCCACCTGCAGGGAGGACACTTCACAAGCAGCGAAGCAGGTCTGCAGGTGTCTATCTTTCTTTCTCCCTCTCTATCTCCCCCCTCCTCTTTCAATTAATTTCACTCTGCCCTACCCAATAACATGGAAAAAAATGGTCATCAGGAGCAATGGATTCATAGTGCTGGCACCAAGCCACCATGATAACCCTAGAGGCAAAAAAAAAATACTTTCTCAATTAATTTTTTTAAATACTGCTGAGCAGTCTCCCCAGGCCAGTTTTTTATGAGAAAGAGGGAAGGAGATGAGGGGGGAAGACATACATACATAAAGGAGGAGAGGGGAGAAAAGAGATAAAGTGAAGAAGAGAGAGCACAGCATAGCTGTACGGAGCAGGTGTCACCAAGTTGCAGATGCTACTATGATGCCAACCTGACTCACCTGGACAGACAACTTCAACAATGTGTCCTGTAACCCCACCTCCCCAGAGCTCTACCCCACTAGGGAAAGATTGAGATAGGCTGGGGGTATGGATCGACCTGTCCTGCAGAAAAGCAACTACAGAAGCCAGACCTTCCACCTTCTGCACCCCATAAAGATATGTGGTGCATACTCCCAGAGGAATAAAGAATAGGGAATCTTCCACTGGAGGGGATGGGATAAGGAACTCTGGTGTGGGAATTGTACGGAATTGTACCTCTCTTGTTCCACAATTTTGTCAATCATTATTAAATCACTAATAAAAAATTCACAACAACAACAACAACAAAAAAGAGAATCTACAGAAGTTGCTTTCCACTCCACTGTTTATTAAATCAGTGGTCAGTGAAGATTAGGTAGTAAACCCTTTCAGTCTTATGCATAAAAAAGCAAGATTAGGAACAGTATGTTGGTACTAATATAAGGGAAAAACAAATTTCTCAAATACATGAAATCCAAAACGTAATATTTAAATCTAAGATGTTGCGATACAGTGTACTAGGGAAAAAATGGAAAAGGGCTGAGGAGGGCGAGGGAAACAGCATAACGGTTCTGCAAAAGACTCCTATGACTGAGGCTCCGAGTTCTCAGGTTCAATCCTCAGCACCACTATAAGCCAGAGCACTGCAGTGTTCTGGTCTCTCTCTATATTTATCTCTCATTAAAATAAAATCAATGTGATATTAAAAAATAAATCAAAATAGTATATTTAAAGGGTTGGGGTGACAGTATAAAAATCACACAATACACTTTCATGCCTGAGATTCTGAGGTCCCAAGTTCAATCCCCAATACCACCATAAACCAGAATTGATCAGTGCTCTGGCATTTCTCTCTCCCTGTATCTTTCTTTCTGTATCTTTCATTAAAAACTATTTTTTAAGAAAAATAGGACTGGGGAGACAGCATAATGGTTATGCAAAAAAGTTTCATACCTGAGACTCCAAGATCCCAGGTTCAATTCTCAACACCACCGTAAACCACAGCTGAACACTGCTCTGGAATTCTGTGTCTTTCTCTCCATCTCTCTCATTAAAATAAAATAAGCATGACTTTAGTATTTTTGGCCTTTGCCCCACAGCTAGCATGCAGGTGGACTAAAAGTATTGTCTGCGAAGATGGTGTCAGAGTTGGGAACAGAACTAGGAACCTGGATTAGGGCAGAGAGTAGCTCCTTCTTCTTCTTCTAGCGTTTGCCAAGAGTAGCTCCTAAATATGGAGAAAAGATATAAACACCGTTAACTGTAAACCCCACTGATATGACCTAGGGCCCATATCTATTTATATTTAGCACAGGAGCCTGTGTAACCTCTAGATCCTTGTCAGTCTGAGCTCACAGTCCATGGTCACAGCTAGGAGCATTCTAGGCTGCACTCATTTCAGGACCTGTCTTCCTCGAGTGGCAGAGTATGTTGACCCAGCCTCCCTTTGGAGAGTGGGACAGTCCCTACCGTTGTTGTTCTACATTGAGAGCAAGGTCCTGTGGTGGCCCACAAGAGGGCTTATGATGATGTTCTAGATGGAAGTGACCAGTGATGGTAGAGAGAGGGATCTCTTAAAGTTATAGGCCCATCATATTCTATGTGGGAATCCAAGGATACCCTTACTAGAGCACCAGATTATGGGGTGACATGGTAGTGACCAAAACAGCCATCATTAAAGTGTGACAGTTTCCTGCCCCTATCCAGCTTTTGTAGTCCTTCCTTTATCTGGCAAGATTAGACTTAAAGTGAGGGAAGTGAAGTTGGGAGCAGGAGAGGAGGGTATCCAGGCCAAAGTAAAAAAAAAATATTTGTTTAAGTATCTTATAGTGTCTTTTTTAGGTCTTTCCACTTGCTTGCTGCACTTACTGAGCCTAATTCTACTCACTGAAGACTACTGCACACTTTTACTTTAAGGGATATATTCTCCCCTAACTTATGGATACCTGTGGACATGTACCGATACCTAAAATAGACTTCTTAGCTTCCTCCCACATTAAGACCCTTAGTTCCATCTACTCTATTCTTACCTTTAAGTTCCTGATTATTAAACAATTTGTTCTGCTTTATATCTTACCACTGTTCAGCCACCAAGTTGCAGATGCTACCATGATGCCATCCTCACTTTGCTGGGCAGATGACCTCACCAATGTGTCCTGGAACCTCACCTTCTCAGAGCCTTATCCCATCAGGGAAAGATAGAAACAGGTTGAGAATATGGAACAGCATGCCAATGTCCATGCTTAGTGGAGAAACAATTACAGAAGCCAGACCTTCCACCTTCTGTACTCCATAAAATTTTTTGGTCCATACTCCCAGAGGGATAAAGAATAGGGAAGCTTCCAATGGAGGGGATGGAATACGGAACTCTGGTGGTTGAATTGTACCCCTCTTATCCTACAATCTTGTTAATCATTATTAAAGCATTAATAAAAAAATAATTAATTAAAATAAAATAAATATTCAACAACAACAAAAAAGAATGGAAGAGAAGAATTACATCTTGTTTGACTGGGGATGAAAGTTAGTGTTTGACTGGCATACTTTAACCCCAAAAAACAATTTTTGCTGTATATTTCCATACCTCAGCTACTCCAGCACCTATTACAGCAACCAGTACATTTTTTTGAAATTTTTAAATATTTATTTATTCCCTTGTCTTGCCCTTGTTTTCATTGCTGTAGTTATTATTTTCATTGTTATTGCTGCCATTGTTGTTTGATAGGACAGAGAGAAATGGAGAGAGGAAGGGAAGACAGAGAGGGGGGAGAGAAAGATAGACACCTGCAGACCTGCTTTACCGCCTGTGAAGCGACTCCCCTGCAGGTGGGGAGCCGGGGGCTCAAACCGAGATCCTTCACCCGGTCCTTGCGCTTTGTGCCATGTGCGCTTAACCCACTGTGCTACTGCCTGACTCCCTACCAGTAAATTTTTAAAAAATTGAATTGCAAGAGGATAGGTTCATACTTAACCAAATGCCGTCATTTAATGAGGCTGACCAATTTCAAAACCAGTACAAGTGAGGATGATGATTGCTTGGCCTATGCCAGGGCTATTTCTTTTTCTTTCTCAAATTAAAAGCATGAAGATACAGAGGTAAAAATGCAAAGTGGTAAAAGAACAGCAAGTGTGTGCCACCCAGGTTTGTGCCTGTGGCCAACATATTGAAGGAAGCTTTGTTGCTATAGTCTAGTCTACTCTCTCCTCTCCTCTCTCCTCTCTCCTCTCTTTCCCTTCCTGCCCTTCCCCTCCTTCCCCCTCCCCTCCCCTCCCCTCTCCTCATCAATTTCTACCTGAAAAAGTCACCCTGGAGCTGTGAAGCCCTAGAGATGACTGAAGGGGAGGGGAGAGGGGAGAGGGAAGAGGAAGAAGAGAAAGAAGATATGGCCTTGGGGTGAGGATAGAAAATGGAAGGAAACACAGAGACTCCGTTTATAAAACAGGAAATCTTGTAGCGGAGTTATCTGACTTTTACAAACTATGTACATGGGATTGGGGAAACAGCGTAGTGGCTCTACCAGAGAGTTTCAGCCTGGTTACTGGGCGGTAGCGCAGTGAGTTAAATGCATATGGTACAAAGCACAAGGAAGGTGCAAGGATCCTAGTTCTGGCGGCCCTCCCGGCCCCCCAACTGCAGGGCGGGGTTCGCTTCAGAAGTGAAGTAGCTCTGAAGGTGTCTATCTTTCTCTCCCCTGTCTGTCTTCCCCTCCTCTCTCGATTTTTCTCTGTCCTATCCAACAGTGGCAACAATAACAATAACAAGGGCAACAAAGATTAGAGGGGATGGCCTCCAAGAGCAGTGGATTCATAGTGGAGGCACTGTGCCCCAGCAATAACCTTAGAGGCAGAAAAAGGAAAAACAAAAACAAAAAAAAAAAAGGAGTTTTAGCCTGAAGCTCTGAGAGTCCAGGTTCAGTTCCCAGCACCACCATAAGCCAGAATTGAGCAGTGTTCTGATCTTTCTCCCTGTATCTCTCACAATAGAAACAAATAAATAAGTAAAAAGTAGTTTAAAACTATATACATGTATAATTTTGATTATAATACATGGGGAAAAGGAAAACTAGAAGCATGTTAGAGCCTTTTACAGAAAAGATTTCTTTAATACTTTCCTCACCTTCTCTCCCAGATAGGTTCCATGTCCCACTTCTTTGCTCCCCACAGCAGCCTGTATGCACCTCTGTCAAACATACACACTGAACACACTGTACTATAATTATCTGTTTCTATGTCTGTCTCCCCAAAGGGACCATGAATTCCTTTCAAAGAGGAAGCACATATTACTAATTTCAGCTTCCAGCTTTTTATTTTTTTTAAAATAGGGTACTCATTAAAGTGAATAAAACTAGCTAAACCAAACACCACTGAGAGGTAGGCGAATTAATATCACAATGGGAGACCTAATAACAGATAGACAAAATAAGCGTCAGCGGAGATGTAAAGAAATTGAAAACCATCATACATTTACCTACTGGAGTATTAAATGGCACAGCAGATTTGGAAACTTGTCTGGATGTTTTTATAAAAAAAATAAAGAATGAATGAAAGAAAGAGAGGAAGGAAGGAAGGAAGAATATAGTTACCATAGGACCCAGAAATTCCACTCATATACCAGAGGAAGAATGAACAGGGTCCTTGTACTCTCTAGAGGAGAGACAGAGATTGAATCTAAGTTCACAGGGCAATGTGTTGTTATAATACACTATGACATCTGCCAAGGGCACTCAGGAAGCACTGTCTCAGGGCACTGAAATCCAAGGAACTTCAAACATTTGTGCATGAAAATGTACATACAAAGATTACTCAGAATAACCAGAGAGTGGGAACAACTCTAATGTCCATCACCTGATAAATAAATAAACAAGTGTGGTACGTCCACACACGTGGAATATTATTCAACCATAAAAAGCACACTGATACATTCTCTGACACAGATGAACCTGGCAAACATCATACTAAGCACAAGTCAATCACAAAAAATTACGTATTGTGCAACCCCATAGAAATTTCCCAGGTAAAAACATTATAAGGGCCAGGTGGTTGTGAACCTGGACCTGGTTGAGCATGCATGGTACAATATGAAAGGACCCGGGTTCAAACCCCTGGTCCTCACCTGTAGGGGAGAAAGCTTCAAGAGTGGTGAAGAAGTGCTGCAAGTATCTCTCTTTCACTCTCCCCCCTCTGTCTCCCCTACCCTCTTGATTTCTGCCTGTCTCTGTCCAATATATATATATATATATATATATATATATATATATATATATATATACACATATATATTATATAATTTTTATTTATAAAAAGGGAACACTGACAAAAACCATAGGTCAAGAGGGGTGCAACTCTACACAATTCCCACCACCAGATCTCCATATCCCATCCCCTCCCTTGATAGCTTTCCTATTCTTTATCCCCCTGGGGAGTATGGACCCAGCATCATTGTGGGATGCAGAAGGTGGAAGGTCTGGCTTCTGTAATTGCTTCCCTGCTGAACATGGGTGTTGACAGATCGATTCATGCTCCCAGCCTCTTTCTCTTTCTCTTTCCCTAGTGGGGTTGGGCTCTGTGGAAGTGGGGCTCCAGGACACATTGGTGGGGTTGTCTGTCCAGGGAAGTCTGGTTGGCATCATGGTAGTATCTGGAATCTGGTGGCTGAAAAGAGAATTAACATATAGAGCCAAACAAATTGTTGACTAATCATCAATCTAAAGGCTGGAATAATTCAGATGAAAAGTTGGGGAGTCTCCGTTTTGTAGATAGTTAGTAGGCCTATTTTAGTTACATTCTAAAGGGCCCATGACTATTTTATAAAACAACAATATATATAGAGGACAGATAAGTGTTGGTCAAGGCTAGAGGTGGGAAGAGAGATTAACTGCCAGAAAGTTTCTGGAAATTGTGGAGGATAATGGGAAGGTTCTAGAACTGAACTGTGATATGATTACACAACCTTATAAATCTTACTTTAAAAAATCATATAGTGAAAATGAGTTCACTGCATCATATGAAAACGAACTTGTGACTGTTCAAACATCCATCTAGTTTACATGATTTGGTTTCTCACCCTTTCCCCTCTAACTGAACTACCTGGTCACAAGAACTAGTAAAAAATGTGGTGATTGGAAGGGGAATGGCTCAACTAGTAGAGCACAGGACTTGCACACGTGAGGCTCCTCGTCAGATTCCTGGTTTCACATCTGCTGAAGTGGTGCTCTGACTTCTCTCTCTCTTTCCTGTGAAAATCATTACCTCCTGTGAATGTAATCAAACAAAACTTAAACACACACACACAAAGTTTGTGGTGGGTGATTTGTTGACTGGAGTTCGGGGTTGTGCCCATAGAAACACCAAAAGGTTGTAGCATTCCTGATAGAGTGCACAAGCCCCAGGATCCCACCTGCAGAGGGAAGCTGTAGGAATAGGGAAGCAGGCCTGAAGGTCTGTCTCTCTCTCCTTCTCTCTCTCTCTCCTCTATCTTTGCCTCTCCTCTCAATTTCCAACTAGAAGCAATCAAATAAACAAACAAACAAACGAGGGGGCTTAGCCAGTAGGTTAAGCGCACATGGCTAAAGCACAAAAGTGCAAGGACTGGCATGAGGATCCGGGTTCGAGCCCCCAGCTCCCCAGCAGGTCTGCAGGTGTCTATTTTTCTCTCTCCCTCTGTGTCTTCCCCTCCTCTCTCAATTTTTCTCTGTCCTATCCAACAACAGCAGCAACAACAACAACAATAATAACAAAAATGGGGGAAAATGGCCTTCAGAAGTAGTGGATTTCTAGTGCAGGCACCAAGCCCCAGCGATAACCCTGGAGGCAATAAATAAAATGGTCCCCAGGAGCAGAGGATTTGTAGTGCAGACACCAAGCTCCTGTGATAATCCTTGTGGCAAAAGGGGTGGATGTATATGATGTGTGACTGGCTGGATGATGCCAAATGTTTAAACTGGATAATCTGTGGCCCTTGTTAGTTTAAGAGTCAGTGTGCACGAGGCTCTTTCACATCAAGCAATAAACTTGGAATTAGTAAAGCCATTCCTAGCAACTCTCAGGCCCTTTCACAACCAGGAAATTTGTTCCAATCACAGCATAACCATAAAAGTGTGCACCCCCCACACACACACACACCGGCCCTCGGGAAGGACAACCTAACAGAAAAAAAAGGAACAAACTTTACCCCTAAACCCACTTCACAGGGAAATCGGGGGGGAACATACAGCTCTTCAAGGGCTGTGGGGAGGTGCAGACCAGATTTTAGAGTCCAGCTAGGGGACCGGTTGGGACCAAGTTTCTCTTTGAAGGGACAAATGCTTCAAGCCAGGATGAGGCATTTCCTCCTCGGGCCTCCTGGAGCCCGGGAAACTCACGCGGCAGTTTGAGCAGCTAAGAAGTTAAGAGACAAGTGCACCCAGACTTCCGTCTCTTTCGTCCCAGCAGCCCACCACGCGGCACGCCCAGAGAATAAGAAAAGAAAGGAAGGAAGCAGCCTGAGCGGACTGCCAGCAGGATTAATCTCCTCCTCCCGGAGGTCCACCAAGATGCGGTGCGCAGCACTCCTATGACCTGGCCGCCGCCCCATAGCGACACCGGCAACAGTGTCGTAGCGCCCCCTGGTAGATGGAAACAGGCAGTGCAGAGCCCCGGCGGCACTAGAGAGCCAGAGTCTGCGCAGACGGAGAAACGGGCAACTTCCGGCTTGCGGATGAATTTTGACCCCTGTTCCGGATATGGCCACCAAACATGCGGGGAGGGGGAGGTTGCGGGTGGGCAGTGCCTTGGGGTGGGCAGTGCCCCTAGGCCGAGAGCAGGGGACCTACAGCCAAACTAAAGATATTTCCACCCTTCTTTCCCTTTGCCCCAGTGGCTAAATATATTTTTATCTTGAGACTGGATGCTAATTCTTTTCTACAGAATAAAACAATTTTGTTGAAGCTGGTTTTTCTTGCTGTTTCTGAGGAAAAACACACACACACATATATACATTTTATATATATATATATATATATATATATATATATATATATATGTATGTATGTATGTATGTGTATATGTATATCTAGCCACTTGAACACAATCTGAATATTACTTCCCTAAACTTTACTTCTATATATAAAATAGAGGTAGGGGGTCGGGCGGTAGCCAGTGCAAGGATCCCGGTTTGAGCCCCTGGCTCCCCACCTGCGTGGGGGGGTGTCACTTCACAGGAGGTGAAGCAGGTCTGCAGGTGTCTATCTTTCTCTCCCCCTCTCTGTCTTCCCCTCCTCTCTCCATTTCTCTCTGTCCTATCCAACAACAATGACAGCAATAATAACTACAACAATAAAATAAGGGCAACAAAAGGGAATAAATAAATATTAAGAAAATAGAGGTAATAGCGGTGCCTACTTCATGAGGCTTTGTGAGGTCCAAATAAAATGATCCACCTAAAGGGTTTATCACACAGCTTAAAAGCTAACTAATCTGTTTCTTGGGGTTTAGGAAACACCTAGAGTGGTTGTCTTCTTTTCTGGAGTTTTTTTTTTAATTTTTTAAAATATTTTATTTTATTTATTTATTCCCTTTTGTTGCCCTTGTTTTATTGTTGTAGTTATTATTGTTGTTGTTGTTGTCGTTGTTGGATAGGACAGAGAGAAACGGAGAGAGGAGGGGAAGACAGAGAGGGGGATAGAAAGACAGACACCTGCAGACCTGCTTCACCGCCTGTGAAGTGACTCCCCTGCAGGTGGGGAGCCGGGGTTCGAACCGGGATCCTTATGCCAGTCATTGTGCTTTGCGCCACCTGCGCTTAACCCGCTGCGCTACAGCCCGACTCCCCTTTTCTGGAGTTTTTGACACACAAAATAAATATGTACATAAATGAAATATTCATCTTGGAGGCGAGTGGTACAACTGGTGGAACATATGCTATTCCATACGCAGAGTCCCAGCTTCAGGCCCCCAGTCCCTACCTGGTATATTTCTCTTTCTTTCACTCCTTTCTTCCTCCTTTCCTTTCAATTTCTCCCAGTCTCTATCCAAAATAAACAAACAAATAAAATATCTAAAAGAAAAGAAAAGAAATATATCTTTTATGTGTTAAAAAAAAGTCTTAGTTAATCAAGCTCAGGCAAAAATTAGTAAAGTTATGGGTCCCTTGGAACATACCTAAAATAGACTTCCCAGCTTCTTTTCACTCTAAGATCCCTATTCTCATATCTGCTCTGTTTCTACTTTTTGGATCCTGTTTATTAAACATTTTGTGTATCTTACTGCCTTTCAAATACCAAGTTGCAGTTGCTACTATGATTCCATCTTGACTTCCCTAGACAGACGACCTCACCATGTGTTCTGGAGCCTCACCACTCCAAAGATCTACCCCACTAGGGAATGATAGAAACAGGCTAGGGGTATGGATCGACCTGCCAATGTCCATGTCCAGTGAAGAAGTAATTACAGAACTCTACCCCACTAGGGAAAGATAGAAACAGGCTAGGGGTATGGATCGACCTGCCAATGTCCATGTCCAGTGGAGAAGCAATTACAGAAGCCAGTACTCCCACTTTCTGCACCTCGTTAAGAATTCTGGTCCATATCACCAGAGAAGGGGAGAAATGTTAGGGGAAAATGACCAGAGAACTGAAATGTAAAATGTAAATGTAAAATGACCAGAGAACTGAACTCCAATTCCATCAAAACCCAGAGAGAGTAGAAGAAAAAAAGAACATTTGGAAGTAGCAATAGATGTAGGTGTGACTTAAAAAGGCAGGGCCACAGGGGGAAAATGGGTAACTATATATAAACATAGATAGTTATAGAAACAATAGTCAAGAGGTCTGGGAGGTGGTGCAGTGCAAAAAGCATTGGACTCTCAAGCATGAAGTCCTGAGTCTGATCCCTGGCAACATATGTATCAGAGTGATATCTGGTTCTTTCTCTCTCTTCTGTCTTTCTCATAAATTAATAAATAAACAAAATCTTTTAAAAAGGAAACAATAGGCAACCCATATCTGTGACCTTGGGAAAACAACTGTAGTTTCCAAAGGAGGGACTGCAGACACAGGACTCTGGGGATGGGAACAGTGTGTTGTTATACCCCTGTTATCTCATAATTTTACAAATCACTAATATTTTTTTAATTTAGTTAACTTTACGTTCCCTCCTTCTCCTCAAGTCTTTCAATAGTATATTCAGAAATGTTTTGTCATTTTTTTTCTGATAAGTCTTCCAGACTTATGTTATTCTTTCTTTTTTTTTCAGACAAGTTTCCACCAGTTCTTTTACTTTTTCTATGAAAATGGTGATAGTACAATTAGTTGGTATTTACCACAGTGTCTAGTAGCAGTACTTATTTCTTAGAGAGGTTTTTTTTGGGGGGGTGTAATATAGTTTTATATTTGCTCAGTCTTTAACCCCTCCTTACTCCTCCTTTTTGTCAAATAATTTTATTTTCTGCTCTCAAACATATCACATTTGTCAAATGAACACAAATAAATTTGGAAGATGACATAATAGACAAAACATTGAACTCTCAAGCATGAGGTCCCAGGTTTAATCCTTGTCATCAAATGTGTCAGAGTGATTCTCTCTCTCTCTCTCTCTCCCTTCACTAATAAATCTATTTTTAATTTATAAAAGAAAAAGCTTTCTAAACATGTCAAATGTAAAATTGTATAGCTTATAAACATGCTAAAGCTGATTATATGCACACATACAGAATCCGGAGAAAATACTTGAGATAAATACACCAAAAACTCAGTGCTGCTTTGTATAAAGAGTAAACATAAAACTGTTTGATTTGTTTTGTAACAGATTCTGGCAGACAGAGAAAGAAAATGTATTATTTCTCAAGTTTTAGCTATCAGTGATACAAAGAGGATCTGTTTTCAGTATGCTTCCTAGAGCCAGATTAGATCTTGGTTCATCAAGATATAAGAATCAACTTCCATCATGTTCCCCTAATAAAACGTCACTTACTTACAATATTCCAGTTTTAACCTATGTTTGATGAACAAGAAACTCATCTTCCACTATGACACAGTATATCTAATGTCATTACATTTACTTTGTATTTATGACATAAAGTTCACAAGCTTTGGTGTCAAACTTACTATATATTTACTGACTATATAATCTTATTCCTCTCATCATCTCTTACTGAAAATCACTTATCGCCTCTAAAATGGGATCAGCAATGAGGGAAATGGTTCACCTGGTAGAGCATCAGACTTGCTTGTCTGAGGTTCTCAATTTGATCCCCAGTGTCACATTTACCGGAATTTACTTTGGCTTCTCTCTCTTTCCTTCTGCTTCATATGCAAAACTCTCGTGTTTAATAAATAAAATTTATTATTAAAAACAAAATGAGGTTGGGCTTGGGGAGATAGTATAATGCTTATTCAAAAAAGCCTTTCGTGCCTGAGGCACCAAAGGCCCCAATTTCAATCTCCAGCACTACAATGAGCTGGATAGTGTTCTGGTTAAAAATAAATTTTAAAAAGGACCAGGTGGTGGCATACCCGGTTAAGCACACATATTACCAAGCACAAAGACCCAGGTTTGAGCCCCTGCTCTTCACCTAAAGGGGGTCCACTTCACAAGTGGTGAAGCAGGTCTGTAGGTGTCTATCTTTCTCTCTTTCTACCTCCCTGTCCTTTCTCAATTTCTCTCTGTCCTATGTAATAAAAATTAGAAAGAAAAGAAAACAAAAAAAAAGGAAAGAATTGATGTCGGGAGCAGTGAATTAATTATGCCGGCACTGAGCCCCAACAATAACCCTGGTGGCAATAAATAAATATAAAATGGAGTCAATAATTTTAATATTATTATTCATGCATTCAACAGGTAGTCATTAAATACTATCATTACTCTTGATCATTCCTTAAAAATAGTAAACACTATCCTCTGAGTATTCATATTTTATAGGGCAGTTCTCTTTTTAAAATTTTATTATCTTTATTTATTGTATTGCAACAGCTAGAAATTGGGAAGGAAGAGTCATCATTAAAGTATGCCAGTTACCTGCCCTTATTCAGCTTCTGTAGTCCTTACTTTGTATGACAAGGTTAGCTTTGGCATGATGAAGGGATGTGCAATAGAAGGTAAATGAGAAGGGTGGTCTTGTTTTAAATTTATGGGAGAATTAATGGTTTGCAGATGACAGTAAAATACAATAGTTTGTATATGCATAACATTTTCAGCTTTTCACATAACAATTCAACCCCCACTAGGGCCTCCTCTGCCATCATGTTCCAGGACCTGAGCCCTCCCCTGAACCTCAGAGTCTTTTACTTTGGTGCAATACACCAGCTCCAGTCCAAGTTCTGCTTTGTATTTTCCCTTCTGTTCTTGTTTTTCAACTTCTGTTTATGAGTGAGATCCTCCCATATTCATCCTTAGTTTTCTGATTTATCTTCTTAACATGATTCCTTCAAGCTCCATCCAAGATGAGGTGAAGAAGGTTAATTCACCATTTTTAATAGCTAAGTGGTAGTCCATTGTGTATGTATACCACAGCTTGCTCAGCCATTCATTTGTTGTTGGACAGCTGGGTTGCTTCCAGGTTTGGGCTATTACAAATTGTGCTGCTATGAAAATAGGTATACACAGATCTTCTGGGATGAGTTCTTTGGGATATATCCCCAGGAGAGGAATTGCAGGATCATAGGGCAGGTCCACTTACAGCCTTCTGAGAGTTCTCCAAACTGCTCTCCACAGGGGTTGGACTAATTTGCATTTCTACCAGCAGTGTAAGAGGGTTCCTTTGTACCCACAACCTCTCTAGCATTTGTTGCTTCTACTTTTTCTGATGTTTAACATTCTCACAAGAGTGAAATTGTTGTGATGATCTGTTGTTAAAAATTCTCGGAGGCTCTAGCCGGGCGGGCTAGCTTCACGGCGGGTAACAGAGACGCGGAGACAATGGCTGGGCAGGGAAGCTGTATTTCTTTATTCAGGAACAACGATTCATAAACTAAGACAAACTAATCACCAAACAGAACTCTGCTGTCTCTTTGTGGCGGCACAAGCACTCTCTCTTACTCTCGAACTCAGGAACCCTCTAACTCTTCCTCTGTAACTCTCGAACTCTGGTGGGGTTCCTAGGGGCGGGGCCAAGCGGGCCCACGAAATTAACAGGACTGATCTAATTCTCTTGGCGGGGGAGAACTAGAACCCAATGTAAAGCATACAACAATGATCTTTTAAGTCATTTTCTAGTGGGGTTCACTTCATTGGGTTGGGCGTAACCATCTGAAGTCAGGCCTTGTGTTTTCAATCAGTGGCCTTGCATTTCACCTGTGGAGACTGATGTGTCCAGCCAGACCTTACTCATGGACTGTCACCTTGTTTCCAGTTGCCCCCCATTAAAAAAAAAAGAATGGACAAACAACTTTGTTCATGTTACTATTTGCTCGGGTATTTTAGCACTGACTTCCTGAAGATGAGCTGCTAGACTCAGGATTTTTTCATATTTCAACCTTGAATTCATTTCCCAGTAGGCCTTCTAGAAACAATGTGTCAACTCTTGGTCCTACCATCCTGGTAGGGGAGATAGTGTTTGCCCACATCTTGTCCAACAGTTTGCTACTTTTAACATTTTATCCCTCAACTGGGATATCAAAGTAAATATTAGAAGAGGAAGGTTTTGAGTTCTGAAATGGAAATGTTCTAAGCTGATCATATTTTTTCTCTCTTGCTCAAAGAAGTGAGGCCAAGACATATGTCTGTGCAGACTGTGACTGGTGAGGATAGCCCATAAGAAATCCACACTCCAAGGTCAGGCAGTAGTGCACCCAGAAGACTACACACATTACTATGCATAGGAACTTGGGTTCAAGGGTTCAAGTCTCAAGTTACCACCTGCTGGGGGGAAGTTTCATGAGTGTTGAAGCAGTGTTACAGGTATCATTCTTTCTCTCTTCCTATCTCCCCACTTCTCAATTTCTCTCTGTCCCAATAAAGAAGAAGAAAGAGAAAAAAGAAAAGAAATCCACATCCAGGAGGCATCCAAAAGAACAATCCAGAAAGTTGGTATCCCCTACCCCAAACTATTTTCTTTATTTATTTTTAATTTTTTATTTATAAAAAGGAAATATTGACTAAACCATAGGATAAGAGGGGTAAAACTTCACACAGTTCCCACCACCAGAACTCTGTACCCCATCCCCTCCCCTGATAGCTCTCCTATTCTTTATCCTTCTGGGAGTATGGACCCAGGGTCATTATGGGGTGCAGAAGGTGGAAGGTCTGGCTTCTGTAACTGCTTCCCCGCTAAACATGGGCGTTGACAGGTCAATCCATACTCCCAACCTGTCTCTCTCTTTCCCTAGTGGGGAAGGGCTCTGGGGAATTAGAGCTCCAGGACACATTGGTGGGGTTGTCTGTCCAGGGAAGGCTGGTCGGCATCATGCTAGCATCTGGAACCCTATCCACAGAATCCCCTGTCACAAGCTGTTGTTTGTTGGAGCTCACTCCAGCCACTGCTTGCAAGTAGTCATCTTGGCTCCGCCCCCAAAGAAACCTATTTTCAGAGCACAATGATAGAGACTTTTGCTCTGAGGAGGGGGAGATTTACCCTTGAATCCCAACTCCAGTTCTTAGTGGTTATATGATTTTAGGCAAGTTACTGTAACACTGTCTTTCTCTGGATGGTGAACTCCCACTTGTAAGCAGATGTAAGAGGCCATGGTAAGCTGTGAGTTCTGGCCAGTGATGAGGTACCACAGGTGGGGGTGCATACATCTGTCAGAGTTAAGATACCAGCCCTGTTCCCTCTGCCCCTTTTATCTTACTGCTAGGATAGCAGGCAGTAGTAGGTTTGCCAGGACTAGCTGGGTTGCAAAGGATCCTCCCCCCTTCACCCCATGGCTTTAATCATGTCTTCTCACCACATGCTGGGAATTTGCTCCATCACTCTGAGGCCAATTACCCTCCCTGTCTCCCCCAGAATCCATCTTTCGGGCAGGAGAAGACTTGTCTAATCTTGAGCTAGCTGAGAATACAGGGTGCCTCTGACATGTGTGAAAGAAGGAGCCATTTCCTGGGGACATGCATAACTATGAAAAATCCATTTCGGCTTTACACAAATGCTCCTTCCTCACCCTCTCATTTTCAATATCATTATCATCCTCACCCTCTTCAAATAAACCCTCAGACACGTCTGAATTCACTTTCCGGGGACCAAAGCCTGTTGTAGCTCTTAGAGTTAGACTCTCACATGGTCAGAATATCACTAAGCAGGCACTGTCTGTCTGTTACCACAGACACCTTTTAATTCTCATCCTTACCCTCCCTCTTCCTCTGCCTTGGCCATGCATTCTTTTGAAACCACTGACTACAGAATAGTAGCTATTCTGCATTGAGAGCCCAGGACGGACCAGCCCTAAGCTAGTCTTTCATACACAGGGCACATCCTGGAAAGGCAGCAGCTTATTACCCTGAATCCATGAATCTTATTCCTCCTGTGTCACAATCAGATACTAGCATCTGCTGAGAATCCATAAAGCTCAGCCATGTAAGAAGCACAGGACTTACACTCTATTACACTACTGGTAGGAAAGCAAATTGGTGCACCCCTTTGGAAGACTGTATGCTAAGACCTTAAACAAATAAAAATGGAAATATCTTATGATCCAGCAATAGCACTCTTGGGCATTTATCCAATGGACACTCACCTATTCAATGGAACATATGCACCCCCATGTTCATAACTGTATATTATTCAAAATATCCAAAGAAAGGAAGCAGTCTAAATCTCCACCCATCACCAGCTGAGTGACTAAAGAAGTCATGGAATATATATATATATATATATATATATATATATGTATATATAATTTCATAGAATATACATATATTCTATGAAATACTTCTCTGTAATAATAATAATAATAATAGTAAAGCTGATAGTACATACTTTGGCACAAAATAGGCAGAACTGGAAGAGATTATGCTGAGTGAAATAAGTAAAGAGCTGAACGACAACTACTGGATGGTCTCACTCAAATATGACATCTAGTGAACCAACACAGATGAGCTTGCAGAAACAAAATAAAACAAAACAGAAGCAAACAAACTGTCTCTAAGACTTTGTAAGAACTATGGCGGATACCATTGGGAAGGTGTGGGCACACAATGTTGGTGGTAAGTGCAGTGTGGAACTATACCCTATAACCCTATGATCCTGTAATCTACTATTTTAAATAAATAAATAAATAAATAAATAAATAAATAAATATGCAGGTCTTATACTTTAAAGTCTTGTCTCTAGCTCCACCAGTTGATAGCAGCCTGATCTTCGTCAAGTGCCTGAATTTTCGATCTGTCTCTGTGTCTAAAATAAATAAACATGTGATTCTGGGTGACAGGAGGGTTAAGGGAACTCATGCAGTTGATAAAGGTGTGACACAGAAATGAAAAGGAAGGACTGGGTACCTGACCCACAGTAAGCTCTTTATAAATCACTGCTGAAATGATCTGTGTTATGTGTTATGGTTGTGGCGAAAGGAGCAAGGAGAGGGAGAAAATTCAGTAAAGGAGACAGAGAAGTGGACGCCGACAAAAGTCAGGAAAGTGAGGAAGGATGAGAGAGGAGTGTCATGGAAACCAGCTGCAAAGAATATCAGCAAAAGGGCATGTAAAGGCTCAGTTCTTCTGACAATACAAGAGGATCGAGTTTCATCTCTTAGCGACCAATGAGAATGAAAGTTAGAGAAGAGGAAAACACCCCTGAGTTTGCAGTTAAACCTTCTCTGAGGCCAAGTCCATTAGTCTGATCCAAGGGCTTGGAGAAAATTTCAAGTGTCTTCTAATTAGGGAAGATCCATATGTCTTGAGTAAGGGAAAAGGCAGGGTGAGATAAAGTGACATACAAAAGAAATGTCAGCTTACAATATATGCACAGGTAGTCTTGGTTTTCCACAACAGGAAAGAGACTGGGGGAGAGAAGATGAAAGGGATGAAGCACAAAATAGGTTTTCAAAGCAGTGAGCTACAGAGAAACACCCTCCCCTACTTAATACTGATGAAAAGGAGGACAGTGGATGAGACAGGATTTGGTGTTCATTTCATCTTATTCTACCTGCAGCAAGAAGAAGGAGGATGAGGAGGAGGAGGAGGGGGGAGGAGGAGGAGGAGGAGGAGGAGGAGAGGAGGAAGAGGAAGAGGAAGAGGAAGAAGGAAGGAAGGAAGGAAGGAAGGAGGGAGGGAGGGAGGGAAAACAGGCATGAACTGTGTCTTTGGGCAAATATTCAACAAATGTGCATAGAGTAATATCAAGAAGGGAAGAGCAGGAAATGGAATGATTTTATTGATTGCTTGACTGATTTATTGATTGATTTTTATTGCCACCAGGGCTAAGTGCCAGCACTATGAATCCACTCCTCCCAGTGGCCCTTTTTTCTTTTTGTTTAATTTGACAGGACAGAGAGAAATTGAGAGGGGAGAGGAGATAGAGAGGGAGAGAGATAGACACCTAATCCCTGCTTCACTGCTTGTGGAGACCACCCTGGAATTTTTTTATATGTAGTTATTTATTAATGAGAAAAAGAGAAAGGGGAGAATAAGGGCATCATTCTGGCACATGCAGTGCCAGGGCTCAAACTCAGGACCTTATGTTTGAGGATCCAGGGCTTTATCCACTGTACTATTTTCTGGGACTCAGTGGAATGACATTCTGATCACTAAATGAGGGAGGTTACTATCACCCTGGGGTAGATTTAGGGAGAGGAATTGAGGGTCAAAACTTACGTGAGAGTTGGGGAGGTATATGTGTGAGGTGCTGGATTGACTCAACAAAGACCAAAGAAGTGAGTGGCTGGTGGAGCCTTGCTTTGTTTGCTCAGTCTGTCTGCCTGTCTGTTAGTCAGTCTGTAATCCTGAGATACTGCACTAAAAGACCAGAGAGCAGCCAGGTGATAGTTTGCCTAGTCAAGCACATATGTGATCATGTGAAATGATCTGGGTTTGAGATCTTAACCACTACATGGGAGCAATTACATGGGGAAGCTTCCTAAACAGCAGAACAGTATAGTGGTGTCTCTCCATATATCTCTTTTTCTTTCTGCCTCTGTTTCTCACCATCTTTTTTTTAAGTGCTGGAATGGGGTGAGCTGATGGCAGAGCACAGAGGTGCCTCTACCCTCCCCCTCTACCAAGAGCAGTGGTGGCTATAAGTTACAGATACAAATTGTGTGGATTCTTCCTCGGGGCTCAAGCCTGTACCCCCTTTGTTCTTATTAAATGATTCATCCACAGCTAGCATGATTAGAACCCCAGAACCTCCTGTGGTGTTCCCCCTCCACATTCCTTTTACAACACAGCCCAGAGGTTTTTTTTTTTTGTTTGTTTGTTTGTTTTGCCTTAGAAGCTCTATCTGCTCTATCTGGTGAAATAGCTCACCTGGTAGTGTATCAGGCTTGCATGCCAAAGGTCCCCAGTTTGACACCTCCCCCCCTTGCCACATGTACTGAGTGGTGTTTGAGTTTGTTGCTGTCTAATGCTATCATATGTAGCAAATAAAAAGTAAGGTCTAAGGAAATCTTTTAAGGCAGGCAAAATAGCTCACTTGTATAGTGTGCTGCTTTGCCATAGGTTCAAGCTCACTGCATTGGAGGAAGCTTCAGTGCTATGGTCTCCTCTCTCTCTCTCTCTCTCTCTCTCTGCCTCTATTTCTACTAAAAAGAAAAAAAAAGGAAAACCCTAGACTCTGACTCCTCTCAGGTTCCCTGTCCCTGTCACTGTCCACGTGTGTCTCCTTGGTCATGGTACCCTAGGCCCCTTTCCCTACTCTGTCTCTCCCTACTATGTGGCACCCCCATTTCCTGCATGACCAATGCCTCAGGCCCTTATGTCTGAGTCTCTATTTCTACCCACTCCCTTTCTGTGACCTACCCCAAATGAAGTCACCTCCAACCTGTATCTATGAGCAGAAGGGACCCAGGAATCTGAACGTGTTTGTCTTCTTTTATCACCCTTCAGTTAGGAAGGCTCTTCTCTCCCTCTCCTCCCATGAATGCTCTCCACTCTTGGGGGGGGGCCTGACTTTCTGATCCCCTCATATGCCCTGGCAACCAGATCCCTTTTCACTCCTCTTCAGCTCAGCTCAGCTCAACTCAGCTCAATTCTTGGGGGTGGGGGGTGTCAGCTCTGATTTCCCAGGTGCCTTTGCTCTTCAGGGCTTTAAGAGGAGGGGCCTGCCCCCCCAGTGGCCAGGAATGGAGTTCCTGGGATCCTCATATGAGATCCAGAGGCCTGAGGGTGGGTTGGCTAAGAAAGCATGGGGCATAAATGTGGGGGGGGGTGCTGGACTCTTCTGTGAGTTAAGGAACCCAGTTGGTGTGAGGAGGGGCTGCACCCATCAAGTTTCAGGCCTTCATTCAGTGCCCTCCTATCCTTCTTTTCCCCCACCATTGAACTGAGGCTGACAAACCCCCCACCCCCACACACAGAGGGAATAACTCACCCACCCACCCCTTTATAGCTTTTCATTATATTTCCCTAACCTCCCCCCTTCCCTTCTTCTTAGGATCAGACAACAGAGACATAAGCGTAGATGCTAGTATATATTTATTGACATAGAAAGAAGCCCACAAGGTACACTGTTTGGTGAAAAAATACAGACTATAGAACAGCACTTTTATTGGATCACTTGTCACATCGACCTATTATAGGGATACAGAGGAAGAGGGAAATATCTAGAAGGAACGGCCATCAAGGGGGTGGACACAGGGTATAGAAGGGTGGAGAGCTTATAGGGCAGTTGGTACTTCTTGTCTTCTGGGTTGCTGCAAGATTTCACAATGGATGGAACCACGGTCACGCAGAGAGTAAAGCTACTGAGGAAACAACTGGACGCGCACGGGAAACAGAAGCATTGAATTGGCAGGACAAGTTGGGGAGTGAGGACAGGAGCAACTCCACTTCTCACCACTGTGCTGGTATCAGAGACCCTTTCTCCTCCATTTCCCTCCCTCCCACCCTCCCCAGAAAAGCCGCTTTGGGGATTAAATCATGCAATTCTCAGAGGACCTCCCCCAGTTTGCCCATTGCTGGATTAAACAGAGATTGGGGCTCATTTAAAGCTGGGGGATGGGTAGCACCTCACTGTGACTCAGTCATCAAGCTCATCGGGGTCATCTCTGCAGCCCTCCTCCTCAGTGTGGGTGAGATCCTGCAGGGTGATGATCAGGTTCTCAAACACCTGGGTCTTGTCACCCTCATTGTCGCAGGTCTCCTTGGAGTGACCCTCCTCGCCACAATAGGCACAGCGGATTATGTATTTCCGCTTCCGGGCTCTGCGCACCTCCACGGGGGCATCGTTCTTATACCCGGTGCCCCGACTGGTGGAAGGAGAGGGGCCCATGGAGGTGCCTGGGTTATCAAAGATTTGCGCATGAGCCTGGGGTCTGGGAGCCCGCACTGGGGGTGGAGAGCCCGAGAGAACCAACGGGGGTTCCTGAGACTCCACCAGGATGACGTCCTCATCCGAGTCCTCATCCAGGGTGTCGTCAATCTCGATAACGTGGCAGTCGGTGCTGCCGATCACAGCTGGAGGGGTGCCCTCAAAGGCCACGGGGCTGGCTGCCCTTTCTACCTGTGCCTCAGCCCTCTTGGCCCTCTTGCGCTTAGTCATAGTGTCATCCCAATCCTCCTCCTCCCGGATCATCCTGATCACCTCCAGGAACCCGGGCAGGCGCTCCTGCTCGCGGGCATGCATCCTGAGCAGGTGCTTCAGGCGGAAGCGCAGGTCCCTACTCAGCTCAGCCCCAAGCAGGAGCTGGTGCAGGCGGGTCTGGTTGGCATCTTTCTGAGCTATGACCCCTGCCTGGATCGCATTCTGCAGCTGCACCTCTAAACGGATCACATAGAGGGAGGCTTTCTCCCCTTGGGCCTGCAGGGTGTTAAAGAAACGCCCATGGGTGGTGATGCTACTCTCAGACTCCCCAAATACCAGTTTCATCCCTCGCAGGAAATCGGCCACACTCAGGTCGGGGTTGGCCGCCTGCAGCAAGCGCATAACCTCGCGGGCTGGACCCCGGAGGGTACTCATCAAACGTCTGAGCTTCTCCTCCTCTGGCATGTTCCAGTCGGGCAGGACCCCGTTTACTTGGATCAGCCAGTTTTCGAAGGTCTCTTCCCCCTGGGCAGGCACCACCCTCCCCGAGAACAATTTCATGTTTCTCTCGGCCACGTTGGCGATTAAAGGGCCAAGGCTCCTCCCCAGGGACCTTAGCATGGCATGGGCCCAGGGCGGCAGGGGCGCGTTCTGCCGACGGCTGCTACCCACGCGTGCCATGAGGCTTGCCATGGCTGACAAACGCGATTGAGGGAGGGGAAACTTAGATGCAAGGAGAAGCTTGGGCTTTCTGGAAAAAGCCTAATCTGCAGATGTCTTTCTGCTGCGATCCTGCAGAGCCTGGAAAAAAAGACAGAGAAGTAGGGGCGGAGGAGAGGTTACTGACTGGAGCACGATGCTAAGTGCTCCCCCCCCCCCAACTAACAACCCCCTTTAGGTGACTGTCAGTCTCAGGGAGGGGGCGGGGTCCCCTGTGTCAATGGCCACCTTGCGCCGCCCCTCCCACCCCGCCCCTAGCGCCGTTCTTTCTGGAGTGGTGACAACTGTTGCTTGTCAGTGTGATCCAGTGCGTACAAGCTAACGGGGCAGAGCATGGGGTACTGGGATCATTAGCTTCAGGGACTCGGGCCTCAAAGCCGCTGTCCCTTTGCAATTGTGTCTCCCCACCCCACCGCCCTCATCAATCCCACCCCATCCCCGTCCTGATATTCCTCCGATTCTTACAAGAGCTCAGGAAATAGAATGTCCTGATTTCACTTCCAACCTCTGCAACCTGTGGCCTGGATGGGGGAAAAAAAAAGTGAGGGAGAGGGCTCTGTCTATTGGGGGTCGCTGATCTAAGACCTCAAGGCGCCAGGGATGTGTCGCAGCGGGGGTCAGGGCGGGGAAGGGAAGGGGGAGGGCGTCTGAAGCAGCCTCAGTCCTGGGTCCTGCTCTGTCCCCACCTTCCCACCCGCCCCTCGCCTCCCTCCCCCACAGTCGCCTCCTGCACCCCCCTCGATGTCTCCACTGTAGCCACACCGAAAATTTCCGGTCCTACCTTCTGAATGCAAGCCAAAATGACCCCCGTCGTTACGTGTCCCCCCCCCCACCCTGAAAAGGGTCGGCCTACCAGCTCCGCAGTCAGGCGCACAGAAATCAAGTTGGAATTCCTCTCCAAGGGCCTCCTGTCGCAGGGGAGAAGGAAGGGGAGTTGGGCCCCACACACCCACACACGCCTCCCCACCAAGAGGGAAGAGATGCAAACGGGGTCTGAGGGAGACAGCTAGCGACTCCCACTCATTCCGCTATCCCTTGCCCATCCCAGAAAATGCCACCCTCCAACTAATATTAATAATAATAATAATAATAATAATAATAATAATAATAATAATAAAGCCAGGCAAATCCTACATATTTGGCTATCCGGAGTGCTGCTTCCCAAGCCTCGCAGTGTTAAGTCCCCTAAGCAGGGAGCCGCCCAGAACTGCTGGGGCCTCCCCATTACCAGCCCTCCTCTCCTGCGCCGCTAAATCGCAGCCACCTCGTTTGTCACCTACGTTCTGTCTGGTGGCCTGCGGACTGTCCTCCGCCGATGGCAGCTGAGGCTGCTTCCTTCTGGTCCCCGAGGAGCTGCGGGGAGAAAAGGGATGCCTCCGGGGCTGCAGCACCAGTTGGGGCTGCAGACCCGAACCGCTTGGCGCAGGCCACCCAACCACCAGAGGAAGGGGAGGGGGGAGCCGAGATGGAGCTGCGCGGTTCCCACGGCAGCGGCGGTGGCTTTTATCCTCAGCCCTTAGAGACAAAAGAGGGTGACGAGTCGGCCCGCCAGCCAATGAACGGGGTGCGGGGGCGGGCTCCCCGCGCAGCCTCGGGGCCCATGCAAATTATGTGCGGGGCTGAAGAAGGAGGGCGGCGGGGGATGGAGGGGGAGACAGAGCTCCAGGTCCCTGCGGCTGCTTGCAACAACTGGTGGAGTTGAACACAAGTCCCTCTCTGTCTTCTTGTTCTCATCCCCGGGCTCCGAAGCTGGGTGCGTTGTATACAAGGCGGAATGGAAACTGAGCAAATAATATAAGTCTTTCACCATCACGGGGTGGGTTGCATTTAGGCTTTCTTCATACAAATAAGACTCACACTGACTTCTCTGGTACTGCGAAAGGAGTCGCAGTGTATCCATTTTACAATGAGAGCACTTAAGCACCGATATTTTTAATTTATTAAAATTTATATATTTTTATGTAATTTGCTAGGGCAGAGAGGAATTGAGAGGGGAATGGAAGACAGAAAGACATCTGCAGAACAGCTTCCCTGCTTGAGAAGCTTTCCCTCTGTAGGTAGGACTGAGGGCTTGAACCCGGGTTCTTGCCCAGGGTAACAAGTGCGCTCTATCTGGTGCACCACCACCGACCCCCCCTTTTTAATGGAGAGCGACAGAGAGAAAAGAGATATCGCAGTACCACTCCACTGCTTGTGAACCTCCGCTCCCCCATCCCCCCCCCAGCTGGCATTCACATATGGTTATCAGGGCTGGAACCAGGGTCCTTGAACTTGGTGCTTTGTGCGCTCTACCCAGTGAGCCACCTACCCACCCCGCACAGATTTTTAACTAATGTTAACTGATATATGGGTGCAAAGCTGGTTCCATCAGTGTCATTTTAGGGAGCTTGTTAAAAGAAATGTAGGTTACTAGGCCAGTGTCCCCTGGTGGGGGAAGGAGGGTGTGTCCCCTGGTGGGGGAAGTAGGGTCTGATTTACTAGGTCTAGAACTTAGCATGATTTTGCATTTTAAAATATTTATTTATGTTTTGGATACAACAGAGAAATTAGGAATGGGGAGAGAGACAGAGAGGGAAGGAGGGAGGGAGGGAGAGAGAGAGAGAGAGAGACCTGCAGACCTGCTTCACCTCTCATGAAGCTTCCCCCACCTGCAGCTGAAGAGCTGGGATTTGAAACCAGGTCCTTGTGCATGGTGACACATGTGCTCAAACAGGTGCTCTGCCATCTAGCCTGAGCTGAATTTTGAACCAGTGTTGCATATGCTGTGAGGTGCAGAGAAGAGAATGAATGAATGAATGAATGAATGGATGAATGGATGGACTTGCCCCAAGTATCTGTAATCTTTCATGAAGTACAACTTCAGAGCAGAGATTGTAGCTTGAGAATCCAGGATCTTCCTGGAACTGCACTTGAGATTTGTTTTATTCTGCAGAGGCTGAAAACCAAACATATCAAGTCTTCATCCCTGGAAATTAACCCTAAAATGTAAATGCTTCAGGCAGTGAACTAGCTCACTTGATAGTATGCTATTTGTCATATGCACAACTTGGGTTTGAGCCCAGGCCCTTATCACATTGGAAGAAACTTTAGTGCTCCTCCCCCCCCTCTCTCTGCATCTGTTTCTTTTTTTCTTTTTTTCAAAAAAAGATCTAAAACTTTCTATATTTCAAAGGAATCATCTAAGTAAATAGGAGAAGGATGAATAGCAGATGATCTCACTCATACGTGGAACTTAAGAAACAAAAGGGGCTGGGTGATGGTGCACCCAGTCAGGTGTTTATGTTACAGTGCACAAGGTCCCAGGTTCAAGCCTCCATTCCCACCCGCAGGGGGAAAGCTTCTTGATGAAGCAGTGCTGCAGGTGTCTGTCTGTCTCTCCCTGTCTATCTCCCCCTTTCTTCTGAATATTGTTCTGTCTCTCTCCAAAATAAATAAATAAATTGATCATACCCTGTGAAACTTGAACTAACTGTGGTCTAGTACAGCTGATATAACTGGGGGGAGTGCATGGAAGAGGGGGCCAAGAGGGCATTGGGGATCCAGCATGTGATGGTGGAGGAAAGCTTCCATTGGCGGTGGAAGTGGTGTGCAAACACCTATCATGGGAAGATAAGAAACTGTACCTATGTATTAACAACTGTTTGTAAACCATTATTCTTCCCAGTGAAGTGATTATTACAAAAAGACAAAGTTTCTTTGTGGATGTCCTTAAGTTAAAGGGATTTTGATGTGAGAACGTTAGCCTGCATTACCTAGGTGAGGCCTACATCCAATCACGAGTGTCCTTATTGAAAGAGGGAAAACTGAGTGGGGATAACAGCGTAATGGTTCTGCAAAAGACCTGAGACTCTGAGGTTCCAGGTTCAATTCCCAGAACCACCATCCATAAGTCAGAGCTGAGCAGTGAGTGCTCTGGTGCCTCTTTCTCCCTCATTAAAAAGTAAAAAAGAGGAGAAACTGGTTTATACAGAGGCTGAGATTGAGTGAAGCAGCTACAAGTAAAGAAATGCTGGCAGCTATTGAATACTGGAAGAGGCCCAGAGAGACTGACATTAAATTGGTCACAAGAACTATGGGAGAATAGATTTCTCTTGTGTTAAACCACCAGATTTTAGCAAAGTCAAAGGAAATGAATACAAACTCTGTCCTTTTTTTGAGTCCATATATTTGGGGGCGGGGTGGGGTGGGATGGGAAGTGAGAGAAAGAGGCACAGGCCAGAGCATTACTTAGCTCTGGCTTATGGTGGTGCTGAGGGTTGAACCTTGGACCTTGGAACCTCAGGCATAAAATTCTTTTTGCAGAACCATCATGCTATCTTCCTTCCTCAAATTGTACTTGTGGAAGATGTATGAGAAATTAAGCAGATTTTTTTTCCTTGTGTATTGCTTTAACCCAGTTTTTCTCGTGTAGTGCTTTGCCATTAGTGATGAGCTTTATTTTAAGATGTGGGGATATAGTTTCAGACCTACTTGTGTGTTTAAGACCCAGGGTCAAAAATCACCATCACATTGAAAATTCCTCTCTACCTATGCCTTCTATCTCCTCCCCACCCTCTCCAAGAACCACCATGATTTTTCCAGAGTTTATGAGTTAGTTTTCTGATGCTTAATTTTTGAAACTTTGTTTACTTTATTTCTTCATATTCCACATATGAATGGAACCATTCAGTAATTATCATCTTAAGATTTTTTTAAAATAATTTTTTGACAAGACAGAGGAATTGAAAGGGGAAGGGGGAGATAAGGAGGGAGAAACAGAGAGACATCTGCAGCACTGTTTCACTGCTTGTGAAGCTTCCCCCTGCAGGTGGGGATGGGGGACTTGAGCTTAGGTCGTTGTGTATGGTAACGTGTGGACTCATGGGTTCACCACCACCAGGCCCCCAGTAACTGTCTTTCATGTCCTTCCTTATTTCACATCATGTAATTGAGTTCCATCCATTTTTTTATCCCCAAAGAGCTAACAGCATCTCTTTTAACAGCAGAATAGTACTCTGTTGAGTATCTATCCCACAGTATCTTCTTTATCCAGTCATCTGTTGGTAGGCATTTATGTTGATTCCATGTTTTGGCTATTTGACAATTTCTTTCTTTTCTTTTCTTTATTTTTTTCTTTCTTTTTTTTTTTTTTCTTTTTTGCCTCCAGGATTATTGCTGGGGCTTGGTGCCTGCACTATGAATCCACTGCTCCTGGAGGCCATTTTTTCCCTTTTGTTGCCCTTGTTATTTATTGTTGTTATTGTTATTATTATTGCTGTCGTTGTTGTTGGATAGAACAGAGAGAAATCGAGAGAAGAGGGGGACACCGAGGGGAAGAGAGAAAGTTAGACACCTGCAGACCTTCTTCAGCACTTGTGAAACATCCCCTCCTGCAGGTGGGGAGCTCAGGCTCAAACTGGGATCCTTATGCTGGTCCTTGAACCTTGTGCCATGTACGCTTAACCCAGAGGTATCACCTGGCTCCTATTTGGCAATTTCTTTGTGTAATTTCATTAGGATAAACTTTAAATTTCTTTTAGGATGAGCTGTAATTTCTTTGGGATAAATGCCTAGAAGTAGCATTGCAGGACCATACGGTATTGCCACTTCTGCTTACTTACTTGCTTTTAGAAATCACCATGCAGTTAACAATTGGACCAGACCTCTGAACCACAACTCTCCGCTTCTGCTGCAGCTCCTCCATTTCTTGACTCAAGGACAGGTTGCTAGGTTACCTTCTATGAGCTCTTGAAGGGACCTCTTTTCTGCTGGATTTGGCCCCAGAGAAGGAACGGCTCCATGGAAACAGCATGCAGGACCATCCTGAGGAATACTCCATCTTGCCAGGGGCTCCATGCAGTAGTCAAAACATGAGACTGTCAAAACAAAATAGTGACTGGGTATTTTAAACAACAGGTATTTATTTCCTCTTAGTTCTGAAGGGGGTTAAAATCTAACAGAAAGGTTTCAAAGAACTGGTTTCTCCTGAGGGCTCTCTCCTTGGCTTGCTGATGGCTGCCTTCTTGCTGCCTCCGTATGGGGTTGGCTCTCTGTGTGTACCTGCCCCAGCTGTTTGAAATTTCCTCTTCCTATAAGAATGCCAGTCAGATTTGGATTAGGGCTAACTCAAACAACCTTATTTCAGTGTGGTCACCTCTTTAAAAAGTCCTATTGCCAAGGGGGCCAGGCAGTGGTGCACCTGATTAAGTGCACACATTACAGTGTGTAAGGACCCAGGTTCAAGCCCCTGGCCTCCACCTGCTGGGAGAAGCTACATGAGTGGAGAAGTAGGGTTGAAGTTGTCTCTCTGTCTCTTTCCCTCTATATCTCTCCCTCCCCATTCAATTTCTCTCTGTCTCTATTCAATAATAAATAAAATTTCAAAAACTGAAAATAAAAAGCCCTATCACCAAATATAGTCTCATTGGGGGTGATGAGTTCTACTTCCATATGAACTGGGTAAGGGAGGAGGAATAGTCAGTCTCCATTGCTATTTTCCATTTTAGTTCTGGAAAAGTATATCTTCTGCCCCAAGTACAGAGTGTGTCTAGGAAGTGCCCATGGGGCTTTGTAGTGTCTGGGTGATGGTGGCACGCCAAGTACAAATGGACTAGCTGTGTGCACAGGTGCTGCTGGTACTTGTGCTTGGCTGTTAACACTTGAGAGCAAGTGCGCAAATTGGATGGCCTTTGTCAGCTGGTGGGCTTCAAGGTACTTCCCCTACTTCTTTCTGGTATTTGCTTTCCAACCCCAGTGTTTCCCATTCCTTGCAAGAGACAAACCAGATTGGGAGACAAAGTGTGTTACATCTCTCAGGACCGGGTCCTGTCTCTTGGGGATAGAACAGTGGTGGAGGCAGAAGGCAGGCAGGTTTCTCACTGTGCGGAACACCAGGATGATGCTGGAAGAAGGTTTTGGGATGCGTTCATACTCTTCCTTGGTCCCTCAGTTCTTTTTTTTTTTCTTTTAAATACATATTACTTGTTTTATTTATTATTATTATTTATTTATTGTATAGAGACAGAGAGATCTTGAGAGGAGGAGGGAGGAAGGGAGGGGGAGATATAGAGAGACAGAGAGAGACACCTGCAGCACGGTTTCATCATTTGCTTTCCCTGTACAGATTTGGGGACCAAAGGCTTGAACCCAGACTTTGAACATTGTAACATGTGTGTTCAATCAGGAGTGCCATCACCTGGACCTTCTTCCTTCTATTTTAGTGAGGGAGAGAGAGAGAGAGAGAGAGAGAGAGAGAGAGAGAGAGAGAGAGAGATTCAAAGAAAAAGACCAGAGTTCTGTGTTATGGTGGTTTGGGAGACTGATCCTGGGACTTTGGAGGTTCAGGCATGAAAGTCTTTATGCATCATCATTGTGTTATGTCGCCTGCCCAGACTCCCTGGTTCTATGCTGTCTGGCCCTGACCTCTAATCAGCTTTTTTCTTTCTTATCCTTCTCTTCCTCCTCCTTTCCCCCTCCCTTCTTCTTCTTCTTTCTCCTTCTCCTTCTTCTTCTTCTCCTTCTCCTTCTCCTTCTCCTTCTCCTTCTCCTTCTTCTTCTTCTTCTTCTTCTTCTTCTTCTTCTTCTTCTTCTTCTTCTTCTTCTTCTTCTTTCTCCTTCTCCTTCTCCTTCTTTTTCTTCATCTTCTTGCTTCATTTTTTTGTTTTATTTTTATTGTATTTGATAGGACAGAAATTGAGAGGTGAGGGGGAAGAGAGACATTTGCAGCACTGCTTCACCACTCATGAGGTTTGGTCCCGCACGCAGGTGGGAACCATAGGCTTGAACCTGGGTCCTTACTTGTGTTAATACGTGCGCTCAAACAAATGCACTACCACTCTGCCTGAAGGCTTCTTTTCTGAATTCCTTTCTTTTTCTTCCACAGTTATCAGTGCCCATGCAATGATGCCACTTCTCCCAGTGGCCATTTTTTCCTTTTTTTCTTTGATCAAGAGTGAGAGACAGAAGTAGGGAGAAACAGAAAGAGAGAGGGGGGAGAGGGAGAGAGAAAGAGAGAGAGAGAGAGAGAGAGAGAAGAGAAGGGAAGAGAAACACCTGAAGCACTGCTTTATTGCTCCTGAGGCTTTCCTCCACCACAGATGGGGACCCAGAGCTTCAACATGGGTCCTTGCACATGGTAGCATGTGCAATCTACTGGGTGTGCCACTACCCAGCCACACCTGATCTGAATTTAAGTAACTTCATACCAAATCAGAAGATCTCCACCACCAACCCAGGTCTGTCCTGGAGGTATCAGTAAAAGACAAAAAGTAGACCTCAGTGCACTCATGGAAATGTTGAGAGCAAACTAGTTATGTCTGCAGTGCCAGGGTTAAATTATTGGAATGGATAGAGGGTTTTCCATATGGATTGGGAAGAACATTTGCTCAGCTGGTTCCAGTTAGCTATTGATCAATCCTTATCACTGGGTTCATGTTACAGGGTACCATGGGAGCCCCCTCAAATACATAAGACTTAGGCTCTGCTGCCCCACTAGGGAGAGAGAGACAGGCTGGGAGTATGGATCAACCCGTCAACGCACATATTCAGCAGGGAAGCAATTACAGAAGCCAGACCTTCCACCTTCTGCACCTCATAATAACCCTGGGTCCATACTCCCAGAGGGATAAAGAATAGGGAAGGTATCGGGAGATGGGATGGGATATGGAGTTCTGGTGGTGGGAACTGTATGGAGTTGTACCCCTCTATGGATTTTATCAGAGTTTCCTTTTTATAAATAAAAATTTTAAAAAGACTTAGGCTCTGGTAACTCTTAATCAGGCCACATTTGACTGTGCAACTTTAAAAACATAAACAGTAAAACAACCTGCATGTTAGGAGTGGAAGGTCTACATTAGAGAGAACCCTAGTTATCCATGACTGCCTTCCTTTTCTGTTAGGCTAGGAATTTTCCATCTGTCATCTCACCCCAGAAGCCCGTTCCTAGAGATATTGTTCTCCCAGTGAAGTGGCTGTAGTCGTGCAGGTACTTCACGGTAGGGTTTGGGCTCAGCAGAAAACAATGTCTAGATGAGGATGCTTATGGGGTACCAGGCCTGTACAGGGAGGCAGCTCTCACTGTTGTTGAGACAGGAGCTCATTAACAAGAGGGATAGGGAACAGATATATTTTTAGACAAACACAATAAAAGAGAATTTGTTGCCAGAGGACTGCACTGATGAAAATTCTAAAGGATGTACTTCAGGAGAAAAAACTATCTCAAAAGAACAAAAGCATAGGACAGGCTGAAGAGCATGGCAAATAAGAGTACATGGGCAAAGCAAGTGAACATTGATGGAGGGATCATAAAAACACCCTGTTCTCTCTGTGTGTTTTTAAATAAATACAAAAGCACTGTACAATCAGAAAAGACATCAGAAAGGATGGAAATGGGGTTCAACTTTCCTATAAGCCTTGTATCATATCAGAAGTGACATAAATAGGACATATAAATTTGTAGAGAGAGAAAATAATTGACTATAGAATTTTAATTCTTCGTCGATTTTGTCCCAAGAGTCAAGAAAGATGAGAGAGAAACACAGCTGCGACCAATAAAAACACAAATTAAATGATAGTTTGAAACCCAAATACATCAATAATTTTAGTAAGTGTTCGTGAGTTACATACTCAAGCTCTCTCTCTCTCTCTCTGTCTCTCTCTCGCGCACACACACACACACACATATTGTCCAGTGGAATAATAAATATACCTATATGATATTTAACATAGACAAATGCATAGACAATGATACAGGTCAGTTGGCAGAAAAAGGTTGTGAAAGATGCATCATGCAAATGATGAAAAGTTAAGAAAAGACATACTAAAGATAGGAAACTTGTATGAATACAATCATATGAGACAAAAATACATTTTAAAATAAGAATCTTTATTAAAGACACATATAGGTTATTTCACACTGGTTTAAGGTTTCATTCATGAGGAATGATTACATACTCATAACAAAACCTCAAACTATCTCCAGGAAAAATTAACTTACTAAAAGGAGACAGACAGAGAAATAATCAAAGTGGGAGGTCTTGCCATATCTCTCTCAGTAGTTGATCTAGGACATTAACATCTAATGATATAAACTTGTTGAACAATCTTATTAATGACTCAGCTCATTGACAATGTAAATAAGACAACAACTATCATCTATACCTACAAAATGTTTATAAAATTTGACCATGAAGATTTGGGGGTCTCCGTTTTAGAAAAAGCTAGTCAGTCTATCTTAGATATATTCCAAGGAGACAATGCCTTTAATGGTTTTTGCCTGAGCCTGACATCTAATATGCAAGTTATTTTCTGGAAAGATGGTGTCATCGTTGGAAAAAGGACCAGAAAGCTGGATCAGGGAAGAAAGTAGCTCCCAAATATGAGAAAAGTATATAAATATTAACTGTAAACCCCATCAATTTGATCTGAGGCCCATAGTCAGCACAGGAGTCTATGTAACTTCTGCATTCCGTATAGGTCTGAGTTTGCATTCTGTGGTCATGACTAGGAACATTCCAGGCTGCACTAATTTCAGGACCCATCTTCCTCAGGTGGTAGGTAGAGTATGTTATCCAACCTCAGAGAACGGAACAGTCACTACCATTGTTGATCCACATTGAAGGCAAGGTCCTACAAGGGCCCACAAAGAGATCCATTCTGTTATTCCTGATGGAGATGACCAGTGACAGTGGAGAGAAGGATCTGTTAAAGGTCTAGGCCCATCATGTCTGTGTGGGAATCCCAGGGCTTCCTGACTAGGGATGGTGATGGTGTGGCTTGGTGGTGACTAAAGAGTCATCATTAAAGTATGCAAGTCTCTTGCCATTATTCATCTTTTGTAGTGCTTACTTTGTCTGACACGGTTAGCTTTGGAATGATTGGGGGACGTGTAATAGGTGCTTGGTGAGGAGAGTATCTAGGTCTAATTAGAAACTATTTCATTAGCTACTTTGTCTTTTTAGGTCTTTCTACTTGCATCCTGCATTTATTGACTCACTGCAAACTATTGTGCACTTTTGCTTTAAGGTATATATTTTCCTCTAACTCATGGATACATGTGTACATATGTCCTGTCTCATGGGCCTGTCTATATCTAGGTTTTGAAGTTTTGTTAAGAAGTACAGCACCCAAAATGGAATTAAGGAGTTGATGAGCTAGGAAAGGTCCCAACAGAGTAATGAAGCTGAAGGATTGACATTCCATGCTTGATGTCTTTGGACACAGTCCAAATTGAAACATGTTAAGGTGGTACTGGTTGCACTGATTAGGTTGGAATTAGCAGATGCAGTATCAGTTGGTATGAACTGAGACTTTAGGTTCATGATTAGTCAACAATTTGTTCTGCTTTATATCTTAACTCTTTTTCAGCTAACAGGTTCCAGGTGCTGCCATAATGTCAACCTGACTTAAATGGGCAGACAACCCCACCAATATGTCCTGGAGCCCTGCCTCCTCAGAGCCCTACGCCACTAGGGAAAGAGAGAGACAGACTGGGAGTACGGGTCGACCAGTCAACGCCCATCTAATCTTTGATAAGGGGGCCCAAAGCATTAAATGGAAGAAGAAGGCTCTCTTCAATAAATGGTGCTGGGAAAACTGGGTGGTAACATGCAGAAGAATAAAATTGAACCACTTTATCTCACCAGAAACAAAAATCAACTCCCAATGGATCAAAGACCTGGATGTTAGACCAGAAACAATCAAATACTTAGAGGGAAACATTGGTAAAACACTTTCCCACCTACACCTCAAGGACATCTTTGATGAAATAAACCCAATTGCAAGAAAGACTAAAACAGAAACAAACCAATGGGACTACATCAAATTGAAAAGCTTCTGCACATCCAAAGAAACTATCAAACAAACAAAGAGACCCCTCACAGAATGGGAGAAGATCTTCACATGCCATACATCAGACAAGAAACTAATCACCAAAATATATAAAGAGCTCAGCAAACTTAGCACCAAAAAAGCAAATGACCCCATCCAAAAATGGGCAGAGGATATGAACAAAACGTTCACCTCAGAGGAGATCCAAAAGGCTAACAAACATATGAAAAACTGCTCCAGGTCACTGATTGTCAGAGAAATGCAAATTAAGGCAATATTGAGATACCACCTCACTCCTGTAAGAATGGCATACATCAAAAGGACAGCAGCAACAAATGCTGGAGAGGCTATGGGGACAGAGGAACCCTTTTGCATTGCTGGTGGGAATGCAAATTGGTCCAGCCTCTGTGGAGAGCAGTCTAGAAAACTCTCACAAGGCTAGACATGGACTTTCCATATGATCCAGTAATTCCTCTCCTGGGGTTATACCCCAAGGACTCCATAACACCCAACCAAAAAGAGGTATGTACTCCTATGTTCATAGCAGCACAATTCATAATAGCTAAAACCTGGAAGCGACCCAGGTGCCCAACAACAGATGAGTGGCTGAGAAAGCTGTGGTATATATACACAATGGAATACTATACAGCTATCAAGAACAATGAACCCACCTTCTCTGACCCATCTTTGACAGAGCTAGAAGGAATTATGTTAAGTGAGCTAAGTCAGAAAGATAAAGATGAGTATGGGATGATCCCACTCATCAACAGAAGTTGAGAAAGAAGATCTGAAAGGGAAACTAAAAGCAGGATCTGACTAAATTGAAAGTAGGGCACCAAAGTAAGAACCCTGTGGTGAGGGGTAGACATACAGCTTCCTGGGCCGGTGGGGGGTGGGGGTGGGTGAGTGAGATGGGACAAAGTCTTTTGGTGGTGGGAATGGCGTTTATGTACACTCCTAGTAAAATGTAGTCATATAAATCACTAGTTAATGTATATGAGGGGGGGAAATTAATTGTATGTCTCGAAGTTTTTAAAACACAGACTGAGTCTTTTTAATATATAGGCTTTGTATTTGATATGTGGACTCTCTCCAAAGCCTAGACCAAGTAGATCAGAAGCAACCAATGGCACAGCTACATACAAGATATTGGGCACTATACAGCAAACCCTAACAAGAGGACTTTTCAAAGTTAACCCAATTACCAAATAATGTGATGATAACATTAACTATCCATTGTCTTTTGGAACCCTAAGACAGCAGGAACCTCACATCTCCACTATAGAGCCTATATTTCCCCCAGTCCTGGAACCTTAGGATAGGGCCCACTTTCTCTCATGCCTCTCCCAATCCATATCAAATAATATTGCATCAGCCGATTGCAACCTAATCAACGCAATGATTGCCACCTCAACATGCTTCAGCTCAGATTGTGTCCAGAGACTTCACATGTGGAATGACAACCCTTCAGCTTCATTACTCAGGTGAGACCTTTCCTTTCATAGCATTTTCTAATTCCATCCCAGGTGGATCACTTTCTAACAAAGTCCCAAAACCTAGACATACACCAGTTTCTGTGAGAGAGAGCATATGTTCACACGTATCCATAAACTACTGCAAAATATATACCTGAAAGCAAAAGTACACTAGAGTTTGCAGTGAGTACACTTCTAACACTTCCTCTCCACTATTCCAAGCTTTAGGTCCATGATTGCTCAGCAATTTGTTTGGCTTTGTATGGTAACTCTCTTTTCAGCCACCAGGTTCCACATGCCATCAGGATGCCGGCCAGGCTTCCCTGGATTGAAGACCCCACCAATGTGTCCTGGAGCTCTGCTTCCCCAGAGGCCCACCCTACTAGGGAAAAAGAGAGGCAGACTGGGAGTATGGACCGACCAGTCAACGTCCATGTTCAGCGGGGAAGCAATTACAGAAGCCAGACCTTCCACCCTCTGCAACCCACAAAGACCCTGGGTCCATGCTCCCAGAGGGATAGAGAATGGGAAAGCTATCAGGGGAGGGGATGGGATATGGAGGTTGGGTGGTGGGAGTTGTGTGGAGTTGTACCCCTCCTACCCTATGGTTTTGTTAATTTATCCTTTCTTAAATAAAATATCAATTAAAAAAAAGAAAATCATAATAGACACTTCTTTTTAATATTTATTTATTCCCTTTTGTTGCCCTTGTTTTTTTGTTGTAGTTATTGCTATTGCTGTTGTTGGTTAGGACAGAGATAAATGGAGAGAGGAGAGGAAGACAGAGGGGAGGAGAGAAAGATAGACACCTCTAGACCTGCTTCACTACCTTTGAAGGGACTCCCTTGCAGGTGGGTAGCCAGAGGCTTGAACCAGGATCCTTAGGCAGGTCCTTGCTCTTTGCACCACCTGCGCTTAACCCACTGCGCTACTGCCTGACTCCCCATAATAGACACTTCTACAAATAAGACATACAGGTGACCAATAGGAATATGAAAAAATGCCCAGCTTCACATTTTACTAGGGACACACAAATTAAAACCACTCTAAGATATCACCTCATACCTGTGAGAATGGCCTGTATCAAAAAGATTAAAAACAAGTGTTGGTGAGGCTGTGGAGAAAAGAAACTCTTAGAAACTCTTATTAGTGAGAATATGAATTGGTGCAATCTTTATGGAAAGCTGTGTGGATATTCCTTTAAAAATTAAAAATAGAACTACCACATGATCTAACCTTGATAGTCGTAGGAATATCAAAATACTAATTTGAAATAATAAGTTTACCCCTACATTATAGCAGCATTATTTACAATAGTTAAGACATGAGAACAACCTGTGTGAACATGGGTGGATAATTACATAAAATTGTGGTACATATATTTGATGGATGGAATACCACTTCACTATTAAAGATGAAATATACCTAAGCAAAGTCAATGGACTAATGAACCACAACAAAAATGACTCTTAACTGTGGAAAATAGTACAGTGGTTGCCAGAGGGGAAGGGGAAGCAGGAAGTAGGAGAGGGTAGAGGGAGTCAATATGCTAGAGCGAATGCCACTAGAAATTTATTGGTAGGACTTGGTTGAGCATACATGTTACAATGTGCAAGGACCCAGGTTAGATTCCTCCAGTCCCCACCTGCAAGGGGAAAGCTTTGTGAGTGGTGAAGCAGAAATTCAGGTTTCTTTCTGTCTCTCTGCCTCCCTATCACCCCCTTCCCTCTCAATTTCTGGCTGTCTCTATCCAATAAATAAAGATTAAGAAAAAAAGATGTGAAAAATTTTGTTGGTGGGTATCGTCAGATATAAACACCTTCTGAGATGTGAAGCTGCAATCAACTTTCATTACATGGCAAATCAACTAAATTGAAAAAAAATAAAGCTTGTGGGATGAAGACAGAATAATGTCAAATGCAGAACCAATGACCATATGCCAAAAGCTAATTAGCTAAGCATTCATTTCAAGATTTAAGAAAGCAAACAAGCAGGATAAATAACCCAAGCTAGAAAGATAGAAGTCATAAAGAACAGAAACTAATAAAATAGAAAGCAATGAAAATAGCTAGTCAAGAGTGTCCTCTCTTGACACTTGGATTCAGCATTACACTAGGGGTTCCAGCCAAGGCCATTGAGAAAGAAAAAGGAAAAAAACAGCCTCCAGATTGGAAAGAAAGAGAAACTATATTTATGGCTGACATAATTTTGTATATAAAAAACCCAAATGGAACCACAAACAAGTTAATTATTTCAACATGATTGTAAATTTTAAGACTAATTATACAAAAAAATCAGTTAGATTTTCATACACTAGCAACAAACAATCCAAACATGAAAATTAAGAAAACATTTTCACTTATAATAGCATCAAAAATAGGCATGAACATATTTAAAAAGCACAAGACTTTTACACTGAAAACCTCAAAACGTTGAAAGAAAGCAAAGGGTTAAATAAATTGAATGCTATTTCATGTTCTTAGATTAGAAGACTTGATGCTGCTGGAATGGTGATTTACAAAGTAGTCTATGAATTCAATATAATACCTTTCATTTTCCCAGTTAGTTTCTTGGTAGAGATTGGCAATCTAATAATAAAGCTCATACAGATTGCCTTTATTTATTTATTTATTTATTTATTTATTTATTTTTCCTCCAGAGTTATTGCTAGGACTCGGTACCTACACTATGAATCCACTGCTCCTCTGAGCATTTTTCCCTTTTTTCTTTATTTTTTTATTGGATAAGACAGAGAGAAATTGAGAGAGGAGAGGGAGATAGAGAGGGGAAGAGAAAGATTGACACCTGCAGACCTACTTCACCACTTGTGAAGCAACCCCCCCTGCAGGTGGGGAGCGAGAGGCTTGAACTCAGATCCTTGTGCAGGCCCTAGTGCTTCGTACTATGTGAGCTTAACTGAGTGTGCCAATGCCTGGCCCCCTAGATTGTCTTTTTAAGGACTTGTTTTATTTATTTCAGGAGCTACATGTAGAGAAGAGAAAGAAGAAGGAGGAGGAAGAGGACGGGAGAGAAGGAGGGATGTTGAGAAAAAGAGAGAGAGATGCTAGAGCATGGTTGTAAGCTCAAAACTCAGCCACTGTGCCATTTGTCAGGTCATTAGATTGCCTTTTTACTTTTGTAAAAGTTTCACTTGATTCTTCTTTATTCTCTATAGTTTCTCTTGCCAGTGGAGTTGAATCTCCTAGAGTATCTCTAACATTTTTTTGTATGGATTTGATAATTTTGGGTCTAATATTCAATTCTTTCATCCATTTTCATTTAATTTTAGTGTAAGATGTTAGGTGATAATCTTTTATTTTCCTGCATGTGATAGTCCCATTTCCTCAGTAATACCTGTTGAAGAGTCTTGCATTACTCCACTATATGGTTTTGACCATGTATGAATGAATTTATTTCTGGGCTCTCTATTTTATTTCATTAGTCTAAGTGCCTGTTTCTGTTCTATTATCACTTTGTTTTAATTGCTATCACTTGATAGTATAGTTTGAAGTCAGGAAGCAAGATACTTTATTTTTTCTTTTCCTCTCAGAATTGCTTTGGTTACTCATTGTCTTTTGTAGTTCTACATGAATTTTAGAATTGTTCAGCTTCCCTGAATAATGACATTGAGATTTTGTTAGTAATTGCACTGACTATAAATTACATAGATTGAATGACCAATTTAGTAATACTCATTCTTTATAGTCAACTCACATTTTGGCAAGGGTGACAGAATTATTCACTAGAGAAGGATATTGTCTGTTGAACAAATGCCATAGTGACAATTGGCTACAAAAGAGTGAAGCTAGATACCCTTTCTCACGCCATGTACAAAAATTAACACAAAATATATTGTGGTGCTAAACACAAGAAATAAAGTTATGAAACTCTTAGAAGAAATCATAGAAGTATATCTTTGTGACATTCAGGCAAGAGCACATTCTATAAGCAGACAACATAACACAAACACAGAAAGAAAACAGATTGAGGGGCCAGGCAGTGGTGCACCTGGTTAAGCACCCACATTACAGTGCCAAGGACCTAGGTTCAAGCCCCGTGGTCCCCAACTGCTTTACGAGTTGTGAAGCACGGCTGCAGGTGTCTCTCTGTCTCTTACCTTTTCTATCATCTCCTCCCCTCTCAATTTCTTTCTGTCTGTATCCAATAATAATAATAAATATTTAAAAAGAAGACAGATTGAATTAGCATTATCAAAATGTGTGTGAGACTTCTGTTACTCAACGGAAACTATCAGGAAAAAGAAAAGAGAGCCCACCGAATGAGATAAAAGGCACTCAAATCAAATATCTGATAAGGGTCTGTATCCATAATATATAGAGTAATTTACAACTCAATAATCAAAAGCCAACCCAATTTTAAATACTGGGCATTTCTCCAAGGAAGACATACAGATGGCCAATAAGCACATGGAAAGATGCTCAGCATCACCGCCATCAGGGAGATGCAAATCAAAACCACATTGAGGTACCACTTTGTAAACCTACCAGGATGTCTCTAATTTTTTTAAAAGGATATACAATAACCATTATTGCAAGGGTATGGAAAAATTAGAATCCTCAAATATGGCTAGTGGGAATGTAAAATAATGTGTTCACATTGGAAAACAGTCTGTATTTTCCTCAAAAGACAAAATAATTACCATGTTGTGCAACAGTCTGACTCCTAGGTGAATCCCCAAGAGAAATGAAAACCTATGTCCATACAAAAACTTGCACATGAATGTTCACAGTGGTGTTAGTAATAACCACCCCCACAGTGTAAAGAACCCAAATAAATGTCTGTCAACTGACGGATAAATGAGAGAGATGAAGTTCTGATTCTTGATGCAATATGTATGTGCCTTGGAAGCATTATGCAAAGTGAAAGATGTCAGTCTCAAAGGTTTACATTATATGGTTCTGCTTGTTTATTTTTTAAAACTTTTTCCCCTTTTGTTGCCCTTGTTGTTTATCGTCATCGTTATTATTGTTGTTGTTATTGCTGTCGTTGTTGTTGGATAGGACAGAGAGAAATAGAGAGAGGAGAGGAAGACAGAGAGGGGGAGAGAAAGATAGACACCTGCAGACCTGCTTCACCACCTGTGAAGCGAACCCCCTGCAGGTGGGGAGCTGGGGGCTCAAACCAGGATCCTAATGTCAGTCCTTGCACTTTCCACCATGTGTGCTTAACCAGCTACGCCACCGCCCAGCTCTCATTGTTTGCTTATTTTTGCCCAGGGTCATCATTAGGACTTGGGGCCTGCAAGGCTCCACATTTCCCAGTGGCTGGCTGGTTTTCTCTCTCTCTCTCTCTCTCTCCCCTCTCTCTCTCTCCCTCTCTCTGATAAAGGTGGCAGCAGAGAAAACGAGTAAGAGAGAGAGAGAGACAGAGACAGAGACAGAGAGGAGAGATACCTAAAGCACTATTTTATAACTCATGAAGCTTCCCACCCTTGCAAGTGGGGACCAGGAACCTGAACCACTAACACATGCACTATATCAGATGAATCACCACCTTGCCTCTGTATGGTTCTGTTCGTATGAAATATTCAGAATATACAAATCCAAAGAGAAAGCAAGTAGATTAACAGTTGCCAGGGGCTGGAGGGAAGAGAGAAAAGGAGCTGACCACTATAGGATATAAGGGTTATTTTTGAGGTCTTGAAAATATCCTAAAATCTATCGTGATGCTGATTATACAACTGAATTATAAGATTAGAACCACTGAGTCATATACCTTTGAAAAATGAAGTATGTGGACTTTTTTTAAAACTGCATCACAGTAAAGACGTTTCTATAAGGAGAATATTTATGGTATAGATCTACTTCCATGAAATGCACAGGCATTGTGGAGATATTCATACAGAGAGGATAAAACAGAAAGAAAGCAAGGAAATACTACCATACAGTCAGTATGGTGGTTACCATGGGAATGACGGAGGCGTTTTGCTTGAAAAGAGATCTACAGAGGGTTTCTCTGGGATTGCAATGTTTTACTTATGATTTTTACTGTGGGCTCCACAGTAAAAAGGGATAATTTGTCCAAACTATTTATTAAGATGTTCATATATGCTTTATGAATATTTCTGTAAATATGTTCTATTTTCAATAAAACAATAACATCACACTCATTTTCTATGAGTTCATGTAGACTATCCTGGTATGTGAAAACGGGGGCTGAGTCTGGCTGTTTATTCCAGCTATTTGAAGAAAAGAATGACTAAGTTGAATGTCCCTAACATTAAAATAAATAGAGATGGAGAGAGGGTAGAACAGAGACTAGATGAATAATTGACTTTCCTCAAAAAAGTAATTCTCTGATTCTTGAGCAAAGCATAAATTCAGAGTAATAGTGATAGACTCTGCAGCCAAACTAGATTCAAATCTCATCTTCCAGTTAGTCCTCAGTTTCTTCATCCTGGCCTCTGTTCTGACACTGTGAATAGAGCTTATAGTAGCATCTAGCTTGAATGTTATATATAGATTAGAATTAATACTTGCAAAGTCTTAACAATGTTTTTTTGACACATAAGTGCTCAATAACTATCATTTTTAAAGAAAAAAAATCAAACCTCCGATGGGTTAATATTTATTTATTGGACAAAGACACAGAAATTGAGAAGGAAGGAGGAGATAGGGAAAAAGAAATACACCTGCAGTACTGCTTCACCCTAGTCAAGCTTCCCCCCACCCCCAGTCCCGTTGGTAGGACTGAGGGCTTGAACCTGGTTTCTTTGTATGGTAACATATGTGCTCTACAGGGTACATCACTGGTGGGCTCCATAATAACTACCGTTTTATGATTTTTTTCCTATACAAATTTATAAGATACATAAAGTTAATTCCAAATCTACGTATGTATATGTTACTATCCCATTTTTCAACTGTTGTGGATACATAAAAATATTGAAACTTTATTTCTAAATGTCTCCATTTTCTTTTTTGTTCTATTGCCTTTTTTTTTTACATTTTATTAGGGAAATAATGATGGACAAAAGAGTTGTTATGACATGGGTACACCAGCACCGACATAAATCCTACTCTGTCTTCATGTGCTGGGTTACCAACATCCTCTCAATGCCTTCCCACCCATCCCCACCCCTAAACCCAGTCCTGGACTTTTCTTTAGGAGACCATACCTACTCCAGGTTTCACCTTGAGTTTTCCCTTTCTTTTCTTTCTTCTTTCTTTCTTTCTTTCTTTCTTTCTTTCTTTCCTTCTTTCTTTCCTTCTTTCTTTCTTTCTTCCTCCCTCCCTCCCTTCCTTCCTTCTTTCCTACCTTCCTTTCTTTCTTTTGCCTCCAGGGTTATTGTTGGGGCTCGGTGTCTGCACCACGAGTACACTGCTCCTGGAGACTATTTTTTTAAATATTTATTTTATTTATTTATTCTCTTTGTTGCCCTTGTTGTATTATTGTTGTAGTTATTATTGTTGTTGTCATTGTTGGATAGGACAGAGAGAAAATGGAGAGAGGAGGGGAAGACAGAGAGGAGGATAGAAAGATAGACACCTGCAGACCTGCTTCACCGCCTGTGAAGCGACTACCCTGCAGGTGGGGAGCCGGGGCTCGAACCAGGATCCTTATGCCGGTCCTTGTGCTTTGCGCCACCTTACGCTTAACCCGCTGTGCTATGGCCCGACTCCCCTGGAGACTATTCTTTTCCTTTTTGTTGCCGTTGTTGTTTTATCGTTGTTGTGGTTATTATTATTGTTGTTATTGATCTTGTTGTTGTTGGATAAGACAGAGAGAAATGGAGAGAGGAGGGGAAGACAGAGAGGGGGAGGGAAAGATAGACACCTGCAGACCTGCTTCACCGCTTGTGAAGAGACCCCTCTGCAGGTAGGAAGCTGGGGGCTTGAACTGGGATCCTTACGTGGTCCTTGCCCTTAGCCTCATGTTATATCAATGTCTAATTTTCTGAAAACTCTCCAGATTGTTTTCCACAGAGGTTGGATGAATTTACATTCCCACCAATAGTGGAGAAGGGTTCCTTTCTTCTCACATCCTCATCAGCACTTGTTCCTGTCCTTTCTGATGCCTGGCATTCTCACAGGTGTAAAGTGGTATCTCACTGTTGTCTTTATTTGCACTTCTCTGATAATCAGTGACTACACATTTTTTCCTATGTCTACTGGCTATCTGGATCTCGTCTTTGGTGGAAATTCTATCCATTTCCTCTCCCCAATTTTTAATGGGAGACGCTTTGTTCTTGTTGCTGCTGCTGCTTCATTTAATGAGTTCTTTATATATTTTTGTTATTAGCCCTTTATCTGATGTATTATCTGTGAAGATCTTCTATTCAGTAGGTTGTCTCTCTGTCTGGGCAATGGTTCCTTTTGCTGTACAGAAGCTTTTCAGTTTGACTCAGTTCCTCTAGTTTATTTTTGTTTTTGTTTTCCTTGCTGTTGGGATAGAGTTTTCAGAGACATTTCTGAAGCAAACATCAAGGAGTGTTCTGCCAATGGTTTTGTGTGTGTGTGTGTGGGGGGGGAGAGTGTTCAAACGCCCAGCAGTCTTCGATACATTTGAAGTTGGTTTTTGTGCATGGTGATATATGGTAATGTGATTTCTTTCTTCTATATGTTTCAACATAATTTACTCAGCCCCATTTATTGAAAAAAAATCACCTATCTACATTTAATGTTATGTTTCAAAAATTAGTTGTCCATGGGTGTGGGGGGGGAGCTTGTTTTTCGACTCTTAATTCTATTCTGTGTGTGTGTGTGTGCGTGTGCGTGTGCGTGTGCGTGCGCGTGCGCGCGCACGCGAGCGCACCTATATTTATTCCAGTACCACAGTTTTGATATTTCTTTTTTTTTAGGCTGGTTCTATTATCTCAATTAGCCCAAAGGAGAAGGAAAGAAATAAATATTTATTGAGTGTTCCAGAATGCCAAGTATTTGGTCTGATGATTTACATATGCCAGTTCCCTAAATCCTCAAATCCATCTTCAGGTAGACTGGATGGTGGCACACCCGGCTGAGCACACATGTTACCATGTTTGAGTTTAAGTTTAAGTTCCTGGTGCCCACCTGAGGCGGAAGCTTCACAAGGGGTGAAGCAATACCCTAAGTATATATTTCTCTCTTCCTCTCTATCTTTCCCTCCCCTCTCAATTCTGTCTTCATCAAATAAAATTAATTAATTAATTGTTTTTTTAAAAAAATTACACTTAGAGAGGTGCAGCAAGAAACCTAAGTCATGCAGCATGTAAGAAGTGGAGTATTATATTAAAAACAGGTTGCTCTAACATTAAATCTCTTATCATTTTCCCTGAACCATGTGGTCACATAATCATTGATCAAGAGGTGGGATTTAAATAGTTTCCAAGTAAGCTCTGCTTTGCTAAACTATGTATATGTCTAAATATGGAGAAAGCATGTCTAAAACCCTCTTTTCGTCTTTGATCTTGGTCATTTTTATTACCATGTGCCTCTGTGAAGTTAGACTTATATTGGTTTTTTTTTTCCGTTAGCATAGTTCTTTATTTTTTATCTTGATTTATTTTTTTATTTAAGAAAGGATAAATTAACAAAACCATAGGGTAGAAGGGGTACAACTCCACACAATTCCTACCACCCAATCTCTATATCCCATCCCCTCCCCTGATAGCTTTCCCATTCTCTATCCCTCTGGGAGCATGGACCCAGGGTCATTGTGGGTTGCAGAAGGTAGAAGGTCTGGCTTCTGTAATTGCTTCCCCGCTGAACATGGACGTTGACTGGTCGATCCATACTCCCAGTCTGCCTCTCTCTTTCCCTAGTAGGGTGGGTCTCTGGCAAAGCAGAGCTCCAGGACATATTGGTGGGGTCTTCAGTCCAGGGAAGCCTGGCCGGCATCCTGATGACATCTGGAACCTGGTGGCTGAAAAGAGAGTTAACATACAAAGCTAAACAAATTGTTGAGCAATCATGGACCCAAAGCTTGGAATAGTGGAGAGGAAGTGTTGGGGGGGTACTCACTGGAAACTCTAGTGTACTTCTGCTTTCAGGTATATATTTTGCATTTGTTTATGGATACGTGTGAATATATGCTCTCTCTCACAGAACCTGGTGTATGTCTTATATTGTTTTTTAAAAAAGGTATTTGAGCTTTATGGGTCCGAGCAGGGGCTGTCTGTCTCCTTTAATTTGGGGCAAATGCTCAGCTAATATTTCTGGGTGCTTTATACACTGGCACATTTCATGCAGTGTGAATGCACCACTTCAGGGCAAACTTAAATCTTTCGTGATTAGTAAACAGGTCTTCTTAGAAGCTGCTAATACTGCAATAATTTGGCAAGGTTTCAAGGGCTGGTTGAACCTCAGGAAATACAGGTGTCAGATTTCCAGCTTAGGGAGAGTGTATTCCTGCCAGGCGCAGCCCACTGAATCAGGAGGAGCCACAACACTAAACTTTCAGTGAGGCTCCAGGTACTCCCAAACTGCTGTTGCCCTGCATCAGGTCTCCAGATAACAGCACTCCCGAAATCTCCAGCACAGAGGGACCTTAACAAATGTCAAATCATAACAGCTACGCGACAGCACCTCAGCAGAGACTGCCTCTTCCAGGTTGATGTGGCTTGATCATGATGGCTGAGACTCAGGAGATTCTTGCAGACATGTTTATTGTGCAATCACTTGGAAAATCCTCACTGACTGAGTGACTAGACAGTTGCATAGATTGGATATAGAGCAGGAGCTGGAAGGAGGTTGTGCAGAGGTAAAAGGCAGGCTGGAAAGTCCTAGGCATTCACTGGCAAGGGGAAGCTGGTGAGAAGTAGTTGAAGCTAGGGCATATTCTGCATGTGTGCCATAAAGAGGCTGCTAAAGTATAGTCCCAGATTTGGAAGCTACTCTCTTCCCTGATGCAGCTTTTTCCATCTCTGACACCATCTTCACAGACAATACCTTTAGCCCACCTGCATGTTAGCTATCGGGCTCAGGCCCAAATTAGTAAAGTCATGTGCCCCTTGGACTATACCTAAAATAGACCTACTAACATTTTTCCAGAATGGAGACCCCAAATCTCATCTGCTAAATTTTTGCCTTTAGGTTCCAGATTATTAAACAATTTGTTCTTCTTTATATCTTAATGCTTTTTCAGACACAAAGTTGCAGATGCTACCATGATGCCAACCTGACTTCCCCAGGCAGAGGATCACCTCACCAGTGTACCATGGACCCCATCTCTCCAGGTCCCTGCCCCACTAGGGAAAGATAGAAACAGATTGGGAGTATGGATCAGCCTGCCAAAGCCCATGTTCAGCGGGAAAGCAATTACAGAAGCCAGACCTTCCACCTTCTGCACCCATAATGACCCTGGGTCCATGCTCCCAGAGGGATAAAGAATAGGAAATCTTCCAATGTAGAGGATGGGATGTGGAACTCTGGTGGTGGGAAATGTGTGGAATTTTACCCCTCTTAGCCTATGGTTTTATCAATATTTTTATTTTATAAATAAATTAAATAATTTAAAAAGTATAGTCAGAAGGGTCAGGCTCAGATGCTAGTCCTACTATTCCCAGAAGAAAAAAAAAAGTCACTCTTGGGCCAGGCAATGGTGCACCTGATTAAATGCACACATTACCATGCATAAGGACCAGGGTGCAAGCTTCTGGTCACTACTTCAGGGGGGATATTTCACAAGTAGTGAAGCAAGAGCTACATGTATATCTCTCTCTTCCTTTCTATCTTCCCTCTCTTCTTTATTTTTATCTCATCAAATAAAAGGAAGGAAGAAAGGGAGGGAGGAGAAATATAGCCACCAAGAGTGGTGGATTGGTTGTGCAAACATCTAGCCCCAGAGATAACCCTGATGGTAGAGAGAGGGCAGGGTGAGAGAGAGAGGGAGGGGGAGGAAAGGAAAGAAGGAAGGAAGGAAGGAAGGAAGGAAGGAAGGAAGGAAGGAAGGAAGGAAATAATCAGTCATCTATGGGTGCTTTTGTTTCCTCATCTATAAAATGGGGGCCACAATAATGTAATGATAGCAATGCTTTTATCACTGGACTGTCAAGAGGATCAAAGGAATGCCCTGTTTCAAATCTCATGATGTCAGAAATATGAGGTCCTGAGCAGAGTTATCACCAGGATTTGCAGTTTGGTGCTTGCATGACTCCGCCTTCCCCAGTTGCCATTTTTCTTTTCTTTTCTTCCTTCCTTCCTTCCTTCCTCTCTTTCTTTCTTCCTTTCCTTCTTTCTTTCTTTTTTTTGACGGAAGATTAGAAAAAGAGGGGGGAGAGGGAGAGAGGACGTGAGATATCTGCAGTGTGTCTTCACCACTTGTGCAGCTTCCCTTCTGCTGGTGGAGACCAGAGGCTTGAATCCCAGTCATTGCACATGGTAGGGTATGAATTCTATAAGGTACACCATTACCTGACCCCTCTGTGTATACTTGTTATCTTGATTTGTGTATTCCTGACACCTGAGACAGCATCTAGCATATAACAAAGGATTCAATAAACATTCACTGAAGTAATGAATAGTATATGCACTAGACTACGAGCATTCACTAGAATACTAGGTGTTTGTGATAAACAGAACTGAGATAGGCAAGAGTAAGTAAGTTCTTTTCACCTTCTGCACTCTATAAAGAATTTTAGTTCATGCCCTCAGAGGGGAATCAATGTTAGGGGATGATGGCTAGAGGGCTTTGAACTCCAGTTCCATCAAGACCTGGAGAGAGACGAAGGGAAAAAATGCAGGACATTCGGAAGTAGCAATAGGTATAGACATAACTCAGAAAGGAAGAGAAGACAGGACCATAGAACAAAGGGCAAATATATATAAATATAGATAATTATAGAAATAATAGTAAACCTATATCTGTGATCTTGGGAGAACCATTGCAGTTTCCAGTGGAGGGAATGGGGATACAGAACTCTGGTGGTGGGAACAGTGTGGAATTATACTCTTGTTATCTTTTAATTTTGTAAATCAGTATTAAATCACTAATTTAAAAAAAGACAGTAAGTTCTTGTGTCTTTACCTTTGGAGGCCTGTCCACTGTAGCTTGATAGAAGGAAGTCCTGGAGGTATCACTTAGTTCCCTATAACTATATCTCTCCCCCATGCAACCCACATGGTAGCAATCATGAGAAGAATCATAACTGATATTCACTGGGGTTTCATTAAAACCTAGACATTATGCTTTACAAACATTTCTTCAGCCAGGTTTCCTACTCCACCTTCATGCTTAATGGCTTTTTTTTTGTCCATTAGGGGAAAGCACATGTGGGTGGCTCTGAAGTTTAAATTTTCTCACTTATGCTGTAAGACAAATCCTAGCACAGAAATAAGCATGGATCCTCTTGCAGTTTCTATTCTCAGAACTTTCCTGGTCTCCACTCAAACACAAGCACAGGGGCCAGGAGACAGCTCACCAGGTAGAGCTCATTTTTTCTTGCATAGAAGGTTCAGAGTTTGAGCCCTGGAACTCCACAGGTACACCAAGGGGAGCTTCTTGAATGCTGAAATGGCACTATGATGCCTCCCCCCTCCTTTCTACATGAAAAAATAAAGAATGGAACACTGGTCTTCTTCTTCTAGTGTTTGCCGAACACTGGTCTGAGGAGGCCATTCAACAGTTTCATGCAGGTATCAGGCCCTGGATCCATTCCCCATTTAAAAATGACTTAAAATTGCATGCTAAGGACTCCAATTGCCACACCTAAGCCTCCAGGCATGGCTGTGATTGATGGGGGCAACATCAGGGTCTCTGATTCCTAAATAGTCCCCAGCATTCTGAGGAGTTAGCTAAAGATACCTACTGTTGATTAGTTCCAAACAGCACCAGGTCACTGAGGCTCTTCTGTTGCCTTGACAATTACATCTGGGACACAGCAGCTGCCATTCAAATCCAGGTAATCTCTTCCCAATGCTCTGTGACATTTAAGGGAACAGATGGAACAAGCTGTCAAATAGTCATCTAAAACTGCTCACCTGAGCCTACAATTCCTTCTATTCAGCCAACAGTTTGGCTGCAACACACCTTTCTGAGAGCCCCTCCCTCTGTCTTCACCCACCCCAATATACCCAGTATTTAGTCCATAGTAGCCTCTCAATAATTGCTTGCTGAATGGATGAACAAATAAAAATTAAAGATCCAGTTCCATTCCAGAAAAAGGCATTTGGCTAAAGAAAACATCCATGAGTTGATGGTGCCGCTGGAGGCAAAAACTAGGACAGTCTAACATCAAGTCACAGCCAAGCTGTAATTCAGTCAGAACTTAGGATTTGATAGGCCCAGGAGGGAGTTTCAGTGTAGGTCAGAACTTTGGTCAATAGCTATGGATCAGTAGCTGCAAAATGAAACCACTCAACTTAGCATTAGGATTCTGTAGCTGACAGAAAGCAGCCTGTTGTCAACTGGTAAACCCTTCTGCAAAGAAAGTACACTATATAACACATGAGTCCCTGATTTGCTTCTTTGGGAACAGAAAACTAGAGCTAGATTCAAATGTCTGAAGAACTATGAAAGACTTTTGAGAAGCAGGGTCTTTGAAAAATATGCATTGTTGTATGCTTTACATTGGGTAGTTCTCCCCCGCCAAGAGAATTGAATCAGTCCAGTTAGTTTCGCGGGCCCGCTTGGCCCCGCCCCAAGGAACCCCGCCAGAGTTAGAGGGTTCTAGAGTTCAGAGAGTTCCAGAGTTCGAGAGTGAGAGAGAGTGCTTGCGCCGCCGCAAAGAGACAGCAGAGTTCTGTTTGGTGATTAGTTTGTCTTAGTTTATAAATCGTTGTTCCTGAACAAAGAAATACAGCTTCCCTGCCCAGCCGTATGTCTCTGGTCATCTCTGTTACCCGCCCGTGAAGCTAGCCCAGCCCGCAAGAGCCACCGAATTTTTAACAACAATGCATATTCTAGTTTTTACTACCCTTAATTTAATAGCAGTTCTTATTTGATTTTGAGGTAACTTTGGTTTTCAAGTTTATAAAAGTTCTAGAAATATAATTTCTAACCTCCTCAAAATGCAGTACCTCACCGAAGCATCAATATCCACTCCACCAAACTCTACTGGGCCCCCTTCCACTTTTGCATTCTCCCCATTCCCTTTTATTATCCTTAGCTTTACAGTTTTAATCCATAACCTTCATGGGGCTTTGCTTGTTTTTCTGACTTTGTCTATATGGTTGAGATAATTCTATGTTTGCATGACAAGTATATTGCCCTTTTAGTATTTCTTGTAGGACTTGCTTTGTGGTATTGGAGTCCTTTAGCAGTTGTTTGTCTGAAAAACTCTCTATGACTGGATCAAACCTAATTGATAACCTAGCAGGATAAAGTAATCTTTATTGGAGCTCTTTTTCATTCAAAGCTTTGAATACATCCTGCCAGTCTTTGCCTCCCACTATCCCCTTTTTTAATTGCCACCAGGGTTTATGTTGGGGTTCTGTGTCTGCAACACAAATCCACTAATTCCTGTGGCCATTTCCTTTTCCATGTGTGTGTGTGTGTGCGTGTGTTAAATTTTATTTGATAGGACAGAGGAAAATTGAAAGGAAAGGAGGCGATAGAGTGGGAAAGAGACAGACAGAAACCTTCACCATGTACGAAGCTCCTCCTCACCCCTGGTAGGGACCAGGGACTTGAAGCTGGGTCCTTGTGCATGATAATGTGTGCACTCAACTCAGTACAGGTGTGCCACCAGTTAGCCCCCTCTGCTAGTTCTTTCTATCTTTTAAAGTTTCTTTGGAGATATCAGCTGATTCCATGATTCGTGACTCTGGTTTTCTCTAGCAGTCTTCAGAAGGCTCTCACTTACTTTGATCTTTGACATTTTTATTATTAGTTTTTCAACTTCAGTATTTTTTTGTTGAGGGAATGTTGATTTACAGGACTGTTGCTGTCATGAAGGTTCATATACACATCTCCTCAAAATAGATATCAGTACATCTCCTCCTCCACCAAACTGTCATCCTGTTCCACCATACTGACATTTTTATTATTAAGTGTCTTGACAAACTTAAGCTTTCTTTTTTCTTTTTCTTTTTCTTTTCTTTCTTTCTTTCTTTCTCTCTCTCTCTCTCTCTCTCTCCCTCTCTTTCTTCAAGCTTCCTGTATCTGGGGTCTATATCTTTAATCTAAGGAAACTAATTTTCAGTTGATATTTTTCAAGTATGAATTCTTTCCTTTTCTATTCTCCTTGTACCTCTATGATACAAATGTTTCTCCTCTTGATGTTGTCCGGTAACTCTTGTATATTATATTCATTTTTTAGTGTTTCTTCTTTTTTTAGTACTTTATTTTAAATGAGAGACATGGTGAGAGAGAGATGGGGGAGATAACAGATAACTCATCTCTGGTTTATGGTGATGCTGTGAATGGAACCTGGGATCTCAAAGCCTCAGACACAAAAGACTTTTGCAGAACCATTATGCTGTCTCCCCAGCCCTAATGGATTTTTTGTTTGTTTTTACTTTTGAGTATTTTTGGTGGCTTCATCTACTTTATCTTTCTACTTTCCACTTCAACTCTCAGTGCTTATCTTCCTGGAGGTGCTCCCCTCTGTGTTTTTTAGTCCAGTCACTGAATTCTTTGTTCCCATGATCACCATTATAACTGTTTCTATTCTTTTTTAATTTTTAAAATTATTTGATAGAACAGAGATAAACTGATAGAGAAGGGAGATAGAGATGAGGAGAGAGAGAGAGAGAGACAGACAGAGAGAGAGAGAGAGAGAAACAACTGTAGCACCACTTCACCACTCATGAAGCTTCCCCATTGCAGGTGAGGACCAGAGGCTTGAACTTGGGTCCTTGTGCATGATAATACATGCACTTAACTAGGCGCACCACCACCCATCCCCATGACTGTTTCTATAACTTCCCTCATTATTTCTCTGAATTTGTTGCAACTCTTCTCCATAGCATTTCTCAATTTAGTGAACATCCTTAGGACTGTAACTTTGAAGTCCTCTTCAGAAGGTCTATTTATCCCTGTTGAATTGGGAGTTTTCTTTTGTGTGTGCGTGTGTATGAAATTAAATTTAAATGTAATGTTCAACTAAATTAAATATTTAAATTTTAAAAGTGGGGGAGGAGATGTGAAGGAGCTAAAAATGCTACAGAAACATTGGGTTGGAAACCTAAGTAGAGAAAGACATTGGTATTGGCAAAGAAATACTAAGGACTCTCTCTCTCTCTCTCTCTCTCTCTCTCTCTGTGTGTGTGTGTGTGTGTGTGTGTGTGTGTGTGTTATTGAATAGTGATTTATTCATAATATTATAAGATAATAAGGGTATAATTCCACACCACTCCCACAACCAAAGTTCTGTCTTTCCATTGCCCCCCACTAACCACCATAGTTCTGAATTAGTGGTTTTCTTCAAGCTGCTGCCTTGTTCCATCATTGTAGGTACTTTCCTCTATCTTCTCATTACATTTGATCTTCTCAGAAGACCAGAACCAGAAGTGTATGTGTGAGCAGATCTGTGTATTGACCATGAATTTACAGTCACAATTGCCAGGCTAAGGCTATATCATCAAACTATAAGTTTGAGGTTACGGGTGTATCAGAAACTGGTGGGGGGACTCTGACAGTCTCCATCAATGGGGTACTGGTCTGTGGCTCCACCTCCAAAGCCCCATTTTTGTGGGGGTTGAGTGACTCAATGGCTACTTTGAACTGGCTGTATCTGCCACTTGGCATATAGCTTTTTTTTTTTTGTATACATAGTAAATCCAAATTTATTCTCTATTCATTTTTTAAATGTTTTATTTTTTTATTTATAAAAAGGAAACACTGACAAAACCATAGGATAAGAGGGGTATAACTGCACACAATTCCCACCACCAGCTTATGGCTTAAAGCTTTTGTTTCCCTCTCCCCCCCCCCCACTGTTGTATGGTATGGACCCAGAGTTATAGTATAGGCAGAATGGGTCAGTGGTAGAGGTAGCCATGACACAAAAGGGCTATAGTGGGTAGCAGCATTGAAGGTGCCAGAGACAGTAATGGCAGCCTACCTGAATGGCTACTTGACTGCAGTGTAAGCAGGCAGCAATAGCATGCAAAAGTGGCAGAGAGGCCCTGTCCAGGGGAGCAATGGCAGCAGCAATATCAGCCAACTGAGTTTGGTGTCCCCCCCCCCCTCTTTACTAGTTTATCTGAGTTCTAAGCTCATTTCCATGCTGTTTTTTTTCCATGTATGTTGTATTGTTCTGTTGTTGTTGTTGTGCTAGAGGTGGCAAGAGATAAAAGAATATGCTAGTCTTCCACTATCTCAGCTAAGACAGTATTTTTATTATTATTACTACTATTTTCTGATCAGAACACTGCTCAGCTCTGGCTTACAGTGGTGCCAGCGATTGAACTTGGGACATCAGAGCATTAGGTGTGAAAATTGTTACATAACCACTGTGCTGTCTCCCTAGTGGTAGTGATGGTGGGGGTCCTTAAGTGGTTTATTTATTTATTATTTATTTATTTGTAAAATGGAGGTATTGACAAGACCGTAGGATAAGAGGGGTACAATTCCATATAATTCCCACCACCAGAACTCCCGTATCCAATCTCCTCCCTTGAAAGCGTTCCTATTCTTTATCCTTCTGGGAGTATGGCCCCAGGATCATTATGGGGTGCAGAAGGTGGGAGGTCTGGCTTGTGTAATTTCTTCCTCACTAAACATAGGCGTTGGCAGGTCGATCCATACTCCCAGCCTGTCCCTCTCTTTCCTTAGTGGGGTAGGGATTCTGAGCCCAGAATCCAGGTGGTGAGAAGGTTCACATTAAAGGTAAAGTTTTATTCCCCACTTGGTTCAACAACACCTGGCCAGATTCCCCACTGTTGCAGTCATCCATCCTGCTAGGCTCTCAACATTGCCACCCACCGAACTCAGTTGGCTGTGTTGGACACATTGATGGGGTTGTCTGTCCAGGGAAATCAGGTTGGCATCATAATAATCTGGAACCTGGTGGCTGAAAAAGAGTAAGATATAAGGCGGAACAAATTGTTTACTAATCATGAACCTAAAGACAAGAATATTGCAGATGAAGATTTGGGGTATGGCCGCTCCCACTAAGTGGCTACCATTACAATTTCTAATGCAGCCCCCAGGTGGCAGTAGTGTGTTGCTCTTAAGCTGCAAGCCCCTGCTAAGTGCTCAGCCTTGATCATGCTCACTGGCCATCCCATGATGTCCCCATGACAACCTTAAAACTGGGATTTCTTCCTTTGGTGTTCAAAAGACTTACAATGTGTCTTCTTCTAAGAGTGATCCAACTGGTCTTTGCCTGGTGGCTAACTCTTAATGTTTGCCTGCTGACCCTGTTGGAAATCATGACCCAGTGGTGTCCTCCAAGAATACATAGTTAACATTTCCAACATGGAGTTCCTGTTTCTCATCCAACCTCCTCCTGTCCCTCTCCCACTCAAGCCTTTGCTTCTCCTTTCCATTCATCAAGTCTTGGTGAGTTCACCTCTAAAAGCATTCATCCTGCTCTCCAGTTTGCCTCACCACCTCTTGAGTGAGCTCCCAACTCGTCTGCTTGTCACCATTGTCAACCAGTCACAATTCATTCTGCCCACCACAGTCTGTATCTTTCCATAAATCCATCAAAGGGAAAGATATCTGTCCCCTTTATGAATATACTTAGATTTTACTCACACTTCAAGGTATAGATCAACTAGTACTTTCTTCAATAAGTCTTTCTGGGTCTCCTCCCATTCCCTAATGGCCCCATCATTTCCATTCTCTGAAGCACTTTATTAAGATATTCTGTGATAACTCGTTAACATTCAGCCTTATAGGATGGTCTTTTGTTTGTCTGCACGAATGCCTCCAACCAGCCCTTAGTCCAAGGTAACAACTAGGTGGTACAAGTGTTCTAATCTATGCCTTTACTAGTGTCCAGTGAGAGATACTGCTAATAGATCTGAGCTGCCTCTAGCTGATCCCTGATTCAAGCTCAAAATCCTTCTCAAAATAATAGTCTGAGCAGAACTGATCCATAGAATGAAACCAATTTTCCATGTCTAGTATCAAGGACATCACTCACCACCTAAAACACAGGATTTTCAGGTCCCAGGTTCAGTCCCCAACACCATCAAATGCAACTGAGTGGTGATCTAGTCTCTAGACTTTTTTCTCATATCCCCATAAAAACAAATAAGCAAACAAATTAATAAATCTTATTTTAAAAATAAAGCAAAATTTTCCATTCCTGCCCTGGACTATAAGGACAATAAGATAGAAATCTGGTGCTAGTCATTTCTGAATCCACTGCAATATCTTGCCAATAATCTACACTAAATGAAAGGCTTCTTGACTAAATGAATAAAATAATTAGGTGAAATAGAGCAGACCCTGGCAGTAGGTTTGCTGCTCCCAGACTCCATGGTTCAATTTAATCAGAGTTTCCCTCTCTAATATAGCCTGCTGGTGAGAATCACATGGCTTATGTCAATATTTCCCAATGGTCTCCAAGGCAGCAACTTACCGAAAGCTGCATAATGAAGTATACACTCAGCAGGTTCAAGGAGCGTATGCTTAACCACACATCATTTTCTCAGCCTAAAATTCAAATCAGTAATCCTGTTTTTTTCACATTTTTCAAGTCTTTAAATGACCACAAAAGAGTTGCACCATTTTAGTCTTAATAAACCCACGTTGAAAAACTCTTGCAACACCACATTTTCAGTGTGCTTATATCAGTCCTTAAGCTCAAGGAGGGAAGATGATATAATCCAGGCACGCCTTGTACTGCCATTTGCAAAACATATTTCCCAGACATAGAAAATTTCGGTATGTGTTAGTATATGTATGCAGATCTGTTGTGTAACAAATTTTGGATTTCAAGGCCAAACCTGAGTTGCCAATTCTTTTTGTAATGTATTACAGTGTTTATAAAGAATTTTCAAAGCCCAGGAGAATATTAGACTAATGTTTAGTCATAGGAATCTGGAGGGGGGGGAGATCACATTTGAGAGGATCAATTATTTGTTCTCAAAATCCTTGACCTTTTATGCCACCAAGCTTCAGTACCCCAAAACCCATCTCAAGTCTTCTTGAACAAAGAATGAGACAAATTAAAAGGAGAAAACCATTTATAAGACAGTTGAAAAAATGTGAACACTACCTGGACATTTGAAAATATGAAGCAAGCATTGTCAATTTTTTAATGTGTCAGTGGCACCGCCTTAGTGTTTTCATAAAAGGACATTTGTTCAAGGACAGATGACTGAGTAAAGAAACTATGGAATATATATATATATATATATATATATATATATATATATATATATATATCAACAGAATACTACTCTGTAATAAAAAGGGTGAGGTTGTATATTTTGGGACAAAAGTGGATGGAACTGGAGGTTGTTATACAAAGTGAAATAAAGAGGTGAAGGACAATTATTAGATGGCTTTTTCCCCCTGAATATGGAATATAGATGTGTAGAACAAATGAACTTGAAAAAAATAGCCATCAAGTTGTCTGAGTTTCTGTCTTAGAACTATAGCAGTTTTTAGATGGCAGGGTACATGAATTAGATGGTAGGTGTATGGATTTATTTACACCATGAACACATTTCCTGCTGGCCTGCTGGAAATCATGAAACATTTTCAATATGGAATTCCTGTTTCTCATCCACCCTCCTCTTGCCCCTCTCCCACTTGAGCCTTTGCTCCTCCCTTCCATTCATCAAGTCTTGGTGAGTTCACTTCTAAAAATGTTCAGATGTTCAGCTGTGAAATTATACCCCTGAAATTTTGTGACTCTGTAAAAAACTGCTAACTCACTAATAAAACAGAATAACAGAACATTTCATTTTTAGAGATGTATATGGAAGCATTTACAGATGAAATGATATGGTGTCTTGGATTTGCTTCAAAATGTTGGGGAAACAGGGTAGCAAGTGGGTAGAGGGATGGATGAAACAAAAGGAGCCGTGCTGATATAACATGGTCATTCATTATCACACTTTCGATTTTTGTTTGTGTTTGAACTCATTCATAATGAAGTATATTTTTTAAAATCTACCATGAAGATAGAAATGCGGCTTCCAGAAGACTCTGCAGTATGTTCCTCACCCAAGAATAGAAGCCTACAAACATTTCAACCTGCCTTGACCACATTGGCAAGGAGTAACAAGTGCACTTGACCAGGTGAGACATCACCCACTCCCACCTACCCCTATTTTAACAGATAAGAAAACTGAAACTCAAGAAAGAAGATGACCTGTCTGGCACAATACAGTCAGTAGCAAGTGGGCTTATATGGTAGGCACTCAAAAGAATGCAGGAGACCCAAGAATGACACACAATAGTATGATCTTACCAAGTAATTAATGGATCTCATTGATGCCCATATTATATAGTATTTATTTATTTATTTGCTACTAAGTTAATCCCTGTGACTCAGTGCCTGTGTGACTCCACTACTCCCAGTGGCCAACTTTTTCTTGTGTAGAGTGTGAGAGAAAGGGAGGGAGAGAGAAAAAGAAAGAGAGAGAGAGAAACCAGGACAGAAGTAGATAGCAGAATGGTTATGCAAAGAAACTCTTATACCTGAGGCTCAAAAGTCCCAGGTTCAGTCCCCTGCACCACCATAAGCCAGAAGTGAGCAGTGCTCTGGTAAATAAATAAATAAATAAATAAATAAATAAATAAATAACAGGAAAGTCAGAGACAAAGACACCACACCATCACTCTACTATTCTTGAAGCTTCCCCCTGCAGACTTGAACTTGGGTCCTTGCGCATAGTAATATGTGTGCTCTACCAGGTGAACCATATGCTGGCCCAGCATATAGTTTTAATATCATTCTTAGTAGATGAGGTGAATAAAATAATTAACAAAGAAAGCAAATATGTTAGATTGCTCCTGACAGCGAGGGCTCCTGGTTCTGTTATTCTCATTCTGCTCTCCACTATACCTTTCCATGCAAGCAGGGTAGCTTCTGGCTGGGAAGGTCACACTTCCTCCAAGCCTTCTCTTGAGGCCAAGCTTTGTCATGTGTCTATTAGTCTTCTCAGTGTTCCAAGGCACCAGCTAGCCTTACTTGGGCCTGCATGACAAAATGTACATCAGTCTTCTTATGCTAGAGGTTGATTCTGTGTTCTCATCCTGAAAAAAAGAAACTGATCATTGGGCTTCAGACTACATGTTTCACTGCTAAGGAGAAGGGAGCATTTTTCTTTCTTTCTTTCTTTCTTTCTTTTTTTTTTTTTGTCACTAGGGTTATTGTAGGGGCTGTGTGCCTGCATGAGTCTACCACTCCTAGTGGCCAATCATTTTCAGTTAGAGAGTAAGAGAAAGGGAGAAAGAGAGAAGGAAAGAGAAACATCTACAGCACTGCTCTATCACTGGTGGAGTTCACATCCTGTAGATGGAGACTGGGCTTGAACCTAGATTCTCACATATTAGGTAACCTGTATGCACTACAGTCCCCCCCCCCCAGTTTTTATCTACCTGGTGGGTGGGGGTAAAATGACAGAATAGATCTTTGGCTTCTTTCCCTGACAGTTTATAAAGTAAAAATAACAACAAAAAATATAAAAGAATAAAGGACATACTAGGTTTGATTTTAGAAGCATTAATAAAAGAGCTAATATTCTGATACTAATATTATTAACTGAAGCTAGGCATTGGTGCACCTGGTTGAGCACATATATTACAGTGCACGAGTTATCTGGGTTCAAGCCCCTAGTCTCCACCTACAGCAGTGAGGGATTCAGGAGTGGTGAAGCAAGTATCTCTCTCTCTCTCTCTCCCCCTCTCTCTCTCTCTTTATTCCCCTTCCCTCAAAACATCTGTCTTTAACTAAAGTAAATAAATGAGGGTAGGGGAGCTAGCATAATGGTTATGTAAAGAAACTCATGCCTGAAGTTCCAAAGTCCCAGGTTCAAACTCCTCACCACCACAAGCCAGAGCTGAGCAATGCTTTGGTAAACAAAACAGAAAACACAAAATAAGTAAATTCATAAATATAATATTACAAAGATAACACTGTTAACTAGATTTTATACCACAGATTTTTTTCTTCTTGTCTAAACTGCAATTGAAAAAAGTCCTGTGACACATTTAGTGCCAAGAAGGCAAACAACATATTATAAAAAAAAAAAAAAAACAAGTTATACTGCTGCAGCCGGAACTGTCATTTTCACTGAAGAAGGGAGAAGCAATTGGTGGCAGAATAACAGCGAGCAATCACAGCTGCCATTTATTGAAGTTGGCTCTCTGGGGTTCACTTCATCAACACCTCACAAGAACCCTACAAGAGAGCCGAGATCCACACCAAATTAAGGAGGCCTCCTCAAAAGTAGAACCCACAGGAAATTAAAGAGAGTATGAGAAAAAAATAGGATAATTACAGAAGCAGCCCTGGGTACCCAACCTCCCACAAATGGGAGGTCTAGCAAAGGAAGAGGTTGTGTGAGAAATAAAATAATGTCTCCAAAATGAAGGGTGGTGCTTGAGATCAACAGTGGAATAAGACATACAAGAAGGCATAGCATTAACTTTTACAACATCATGGATCAAAAGAAACCCCTCTCAGACACATCAAGGAAAAAACATAAACTAGACATGGAAAATTGGAGATTACTAATGTATCAGACTTTTCAAAAGCAATACCAGAAAGAATGACATATTAGGATACTGTTTGGAAAAATCTGGAAGTAAATGGTTTCTGATTAGAAATTTTTCACCTTGTGAGAATTTACATTAGATATGAAGATATATTCAATCACAGAAAAGTTTTTATTAAAAATGCCTCTCGTGAAATTTTATTGCCTTCTGTTTTTCTCTCTCTCTCTCTCTCTCTCTCTCTCCCTCTCTCTATCTTTTACCAGAGCACTGCTCAGCTCGGGTTTATTTATGGTGGTATGGAGGCTTGAACCTAGGACTTTGGAGTGTGAGGCCTGAGAGTCTCTTTGCATAACCATTATGCTATCTACTCCCACCCTGCCTCCTGTTTTTCTTTCTTTCTTTCTTACTTTCTTTCTTTTTTTTCAGGTTCTTTTTTTATTTATTTAAGAAATGATTAATTAACAAAACCATAGGGTGGGAAGGGTACAATTCCACACAATTCCCACCACCCAATCTCATATCCAACCCCTCCCCTGATAGCTTTCCCATTCTCTATCCCTCTGGGAGCATGGACCTAGAGTCATTGTGGGTTGCAGAAGGTAGAAGGTCTGGCTTCTGTAATTGCTTACCCGCTGAACATGGGCGTTGACTGGTCGGTCCATACTCCCAGTCTGCCTCTCTCTTTCCCTAGTAGGATGGGTCTCTGGGGAAGCGGAGCTACAGGACACATTGGTGGGGTCTTCAATCCAGGGAAGCCTGGCCGGCATTCTGATGACATCTGGAACCTGGTGACTGAAAAGAGAGTTAGCATACGAAGCCAAATAAATTGTTGAGCAATCATGGACCCAAAGCTTGGAATAGTGGAGAGGAAGTGTTAGGGGGGTACTCACTGGAAACTCTAGTGTACTTCTGCTTTCAGGTATATATTTTGCAGTAGTTTACGGATACGTGTGAACATATGCTCTCGCTCACAGAAACTGATGTATATCTAGGTTTTGGGACTTTGTTAGAAAGTGAACCACCTGAGATGGAATTAGAGTATACTATGAAAGGAAAGGTCTCACCCGAGTAATGAAGCTGAAGGGTTGTCATTCCACACATGAAGTCTCTGGACACAATCTGAGCTGAAGCATGTTGAGGTGGCAATCGTGTTGGTTAGGTTGTGATTGGCAGATGCAATATTATTTGATATGGATTGGGAGAGGCATACAGGAAAGTGGGCTCTATCCTAAGGTTCCAGGATTGGGGGAAGTAGAGGCTCTATAGTGGAGATGTGAGATTCCTGCTGTCTTAGGGTTCAAAAAGACAATGGATAGTTAATGTTATCATCACATTATTAGGTAATTGGGTTAACTTTGAAAAGTCCTTTTGTTAGGGTTTGCTGTACAGTACCCAGTATCTTGTACATAGCTGTGCTATTGGTTGCTTCTGATCTACTTGGTCTAGGCTTTTGAGAGAGTCTGCATATCAATTACACAGCCTATATATTGAAAAGATTCAGTTTGTGTTTTGGAAAAACTTCAAGACATACAATTAATTTTCCCCCTCTCGTATTAATTAACTAGTGATTTATATGACTGCATTTTACTAGGAGTGTACATAAACACCATTCCCACCACCAAAAGACTGTGACCCATCCCTCCCACCCACGTCCACCCCCCACTGTCCCAGGAAGCTGCATGTCTACCCCTCACCACAGGGTTTTTACTTTGGTGCCCTACTTACAATTTGGTCAGGTCCTGCTTTTAGTTTCCCTTTCAGATCTTCTTTCTCAACTTCTGTTGATGAGTGGAATCATCCCATACTCATCTTTATCTTTCTGACTTAGCTCACTTAACATAATTCCTTCTAGCTCTGTCCAAGATGGGTCAGAGAAGGTGGGTTCATTGTTCTTGATAGCTGCATAGTATTCCATTGTGTATATATACCACAGCTTTCTCAGCCACTCATCTGTTGTTGGGCACCTGGGTTGCTTCCAGGTTTTAGCTATTATGAATTGTGCTGCTATGAACATAGGAGTACACACCTCTTTTTGGTTGGGTGTTATGGAGTCCTTGGGGTATAACCCCAGGAGAGGAATTACTGGATCATATGGAAGGTCCATGTCTAGCCTTCTGAGAGTTTTACAGACTGCTCTCCACCGAGGCTAGACCAATTTACATTCCCACCAGCAATGCAAAAGGGTTCCTCTGTCCCCACAACCTCTCCAGCATTTGTTGCTGCTGTCCTTTTGATGTATGCCATTCTTACAGGAGTGAGGTGGTATCTTAGTGTTGTCTTAATTTGCATTTCTCTGACAATCAGTGACCTAGAGCAGTTTTTCATATGTTTGTTAGCCTTTTGGATCTCCTCTGTAGTGAATGTTTTGTTCATATCATTTGCCCATTTTTGGATGGGGTCATTTGCTTTTTTGGTGCTAAGTTTGCTGAGCTCTTTATATATTTTGGTGATTAGTTTCTTGTCTGATGTCTGGCATGTGAAGATCTTCTCCCATTCTGTGAGGGGTCTCTCTGTTTGTTTAATAGTTTCTTTGGATGTGCAGAAGCTTTTCAATTTGATGTAGTCCCATTGGTTTGTTTCTGCTTTAGTCTTCCTTGCAATTGGTTTTGATTCATCAAAGATGTCCTTGAGGTGTAGGTGGGAAAGTGTTTTACCAATGTTTTCCTCTAAGTATTTGATTGTTTCTGGTCTGACATCTAGGTCTTTGATCCATTTGGAGTTGATTTTTGTTTCTGGTTAGATAAGGTGGTTCAATTTATTTTATTTTTTTTTATTTAAGAAAGGATTAATTAACAAAACCATAAAGTAGGAGGGGTATAACTCCACACAATTCCCACCACCCAATGGTGGTTCAATTTCATTTTTCTGCATGTTACCACCCAGTTTTTCCCAGCACCATTTATTGAAGAGAGTCTCCTTCTTCCATTTAATACTTTGGGCCCCCTTATCAAAGATTGGATGTCTATAGGTGTGGGGATTTATTTCTGGGCTTTCAATTCTGTTCCACTGGTCTGTGTGCCTATTTTTGTTCCAGTACCATGCTGTTTTGATGATGATGGCTTTATAATATAGTTTAAGGTCTGGGAGTGTGATGCCTCTATTTCTGTTTCTTTTCCTTAAGATGGTTTTGGCAATTCTAGGTGTTTTCATGTTCCAGATAAATGACTGTAGTGTTTGTTCTATTCTCTTAAAGAAGCTTGGTGGAACTTTGATGGGTATCACATTAAATTTGTATATGGCTCTGGGGAGAATATTCATTTTGATGATATTTATTCTTCCAATCATGAGCATGGGATATCTTTCCACTTCTTGGTATCAGTTTCTATTTCCTTGAGTAGCGACTCATAGTTTTCAGTATATACGTCTTTCACTTCTTTGGTCAACTTTATTCCTAGGTATTTGATTGATTTTGCTGAAACAGTAAATGGGAGTTATTTCTGGATGTCTTCTTCTTCAGATTTAGTGTTTGCATAAAGAAATGCCACTGATTTTTGTACATTGATTTTGTAGCCTGAGACCTTGCTATATTGCCTAATAACTTCCATTAGTTTTCTGCTGGATTCTTTAGGTTTTTCTATGTATCCTATCATATCATCTGCAAATAGCGAGAACTTGACTTCTTCCCTTCCAATCTGTATTCCTTTAATTTCTTTCTCTTGCCTGATTGCTATGGCAAGAACTTCCAATACTATGTTGAAGAGTAATGGTGATAGTGGACAGCCCTGTCTAGTCCCCGATCTGAGGGGGAATGCTTTCAGCTTCTGTCCATTGAGTATGATGTTGGCTGTAGGTTTGCTATATATAGACTCCACTATCTTGAGGAATTTCCCATCCATTCCCTTTTTGTGTAGAGTTTTGAGCATGAATGGGTGTTGGATTTTGTCAAAGGCTTTCTCTGCATCTATTGAGATAATCATGTGGTTTTTGGCTTTGCTTTTATTGATGTGGTGAATGACATTGATTGACTTATGGATGTTGAACCAGCCTTGCATTCCTGGGATGAATCCCACTTGGTCGTGATGAACAATATTTTTGATATGTTGCTGTATCCGGTTGGCGAAGATTTTGTTTAATATTTTGGCATCTATGTTCATCAGCGATATTGGTCTGTAGTTTTCCTTTTTTGTTCTGTCCCTATCAGCTTTTGGTATCAGGGTGATGTTGGCTTCATAGAAGGTTGATGGGAGTATTCCTGTTTCTTCAATCTTTTGGAAAAGCTTAAGAAGTATGAGAACTAGGTGTTTCCTGAAAGTTTTGTAGAATTCATTTGTGAAGCCATCTGGTCCAGGACTTTTGTTGTTAGGGAGGTTCTTAATAACGGTTTCAATTTCTTTATCTGTGATTGCTGCATTTAGATTTTGTAGTTCTTCTTTGTTCAGTTTTGGAAAGGCATATGCTTCTAGGAATTGTTCCACTTCTTCCAGATTCTCTAGCTTGGTGGAGTATAGTTTTTTATAGAAGTTTCACAGGATTCTCTGGATTTCTGTGGTGTCAGTTGTGATATCTCCTCCATCGTTTACAATTCTATTAATTTGAGTCTTCTCTCTTTTTTGTTTGGTGAGTCTGGCTAGGGGTTTGTCAATTTGTTTCATCTTTCAAAGAACCAACATTTGGCTTCATTGATCTTTTGTATGGTTCTTTTATTTTCGATGTTATTTCTGCTCTAACTTTAGTGATTTCTGTCCTTCTGGATGCTTCAGGGTTCCTTTGTTCCTCTTCCTCTAAGTACTTGAGGTGTGCAGTAAGGTCGTTCATTTGAGCTTCTTCTTGGTGTTTAATATGTGATTGTATGGCTATAAGTTTCCCTCTCAGTACTGCTTTACTGTATCCCAAATATTTTGATAGGTTGTGTCTTCATTTTCATTTGTTTCGAGGAACATTTGAATTTCCTGCTTGAGTGAATCTCTGACCCAGTGGTTCTTAAGGAGTATGTTGTTTAGTTTCCAAATTCTGTGACTTTTACTAATTGTCTGTTTGTTGTTAAATGTTTGTTTTACTCCACTGTGGTCTGAGAAGATACTTGGGATGATTTCAATGTTCTTGAATTTATTGATGCTCTCTTTGTGGCTAACATGTGGTCTATCCTTGAGTATGTGTTATGTGGATTTGAAAAGAAGGTATAATCCAGTTTTTTGGGGTGAAGGACTCTGAAAATGTCCAAGAGGTCTAGTCTATCAATCTCTTCATTCAATTCTCTTGTATCTTTGTTGGTTCTCTGCTTTGCTGATCTGTCTAAGTGTGAGAGTGGTGTATTGAAGTCTCCCACTATTATTGTATTACTATTAATGTATTTTTGAAATTCTTTCAGTAAGTGCTTGACGTATTTAGATAGTCCCTCACTGGGTGCATAGATGTTAATGATTGTTAAGTCTTCTTGGCTTATTGATCCTCTAATCATTATGTAATGTCCTTGCCTATCTTTTATTACTTTATTTAATTTAAAATCTATCGTGTCTGAGATGAGAATGGCTGTTCCTGCCCTTTTTTGTGGTCTGTTAGCCTGTATGATAGTTTCCCATCCTTTCACTTTAAGTCTGTGTTTATCTTGTTGTGACAGATGGGATTCTTGCAAGCAGCATATTGTTGGATTATGTTTTCTGATCCATCCCCCAACTCTGTGCCTCTTGATGGGTGAGTTTAAGCCATTGACATTTATTGATATTATGGATTTAATGTATTGTAGTGCCATTGTTCAAAAAAAAATTTTTTCTTTGCTCTGATATATTGCCAGTATTATAGTAATGTTCTTGTTTATAAGAGGTCTTTTAGAACCTCTTTCAGGGCCGGTTTGGTGATGGTTGCCTCCTTTAACTGTTGTTTGTCTAAGAAAGTTTTGATACCTCCATCTAGTTGGAATGAAAGTCTAGCAGGATATATTACCCTTGGTTAAAACCCTTTTTCATTCAGGGCTCAAGAGATATCTTGCCATTCTCTTCTGGCTTTTAGAGTTTGAGTGGAGAAGTCTGCAGATAATCTTATGGGTTTTCCCTTGTATGTGACCTTTTGTTTTTCTCTTGCAGCCTTTAGGATCCTTTCTTTATCCTTACTTCTTCTCATTGTGACTATGATGTGTCTTGGTGTCTTCAGGTCTGGGTTGATTCTGTTTGGTACTCTCTGGGCCTCTTGAATCTTGATGTCCATTCTGTTATTCAGGTCTGGGAAGTTTTCTTCTATTATTTCCTCTAGAATGTTTGCTTCCCTTCCTCTCTTTCTTCCTCTGGCAGGCCAATTATGCAAATGTTACTTCTTTTTAGATGTTGTTGTCTTCAGTGTCTCTCAATCTCTTTTTAAGCTCTTTCACCTCTTTCTTAGTTTTCTCTAACTCATCCTCTGTCTGACTAATTCTGTTTTCTGCTTCTGTTAGTCTGCTTTCCCTTGCCTCAGCTTCTTTCTTCATTACAGCTATTTCAGCTTTCAGTTCTCTAATTTCCTCAATATAATCAGTATTTTCCTTGGGGGTATCAACTGTTGTTTCCCTAATACTGCCATTCCTTTCCTCCAATGTTGTTTTCATTTCTGTGATTAATAAATTTATTATTGCTTGCATACTTTTCTTATCTATGGTTACTTATGGTTGATTTGTAGTTTCTTCTGGGCTCTTGTCTTCATTCATTGGAGTAGCAGTTTTATTTGTTTTTGATCTACCCATTTTTTTGATTTATGAGTTTCTTTTTTTATGCTCTGTTGTTCCTCAGCTGTTGTGTCTTGAGTACAAGCAACACTGTACTAAATACCTTTATGACAATTGCACTCACCAACCTCAGGAATTACAGTAGCAATTGAAGCAAGTATTGAAGCAGTTTAATCACTACCAGTTAGCCAAAAAATTTCTCCAATCCGTGAAAAAATAGTAGCCAAATCCCAGTGAAGAAGAAAGAGAAAAGAAAGAAGGGATAGCAAGAATAGACAGTTCTGCAAATCTACTATCCACTGTATATTCTAGGGGTAACAAGAGGGGAAAGGGAAGTAGAGCAGAGATACACACATAGAGAGTCCACTCTGAGTCATATTTCTTCCCCAAAATAATTTACAAATTCTGAAAGGCAAAGAAGAAGGAAGGAAGAAGTGTATGACAAGATAAAAAAAGAAAAAGAAAAAAGAGACAAGTGAGAGAAAAGGGAAAAGATAAGAAAAAGAGCAGTGAAAGGAAAGGTTTTTTTATTACTTTATTTTTAATTTAATTTAATTTATTTTAATTAGCTAGGAGGAGGAGGGAGGGGAGAGCCTGTAGAGGAGGTAAGGAGAGTAAGGAGGTAAGGATTAAGGAGACAAGTTCCTCCCACAATAGATAAGATGCCCACTACCCTAGCACTGAAAGATACCCTAAGAGTTAATTCTGATCAACCTAAAGGGGAGGAAGATATATATCTTTATATAATATTAATAATAAAATAGAGCAGGGTAAAAAAAAACAACCCTGTCCCAGATTACCTCAAACCTCGTGATCAGAGGCAGCTGATTGTTAAGAATGAGAAAAAAAACCCTCAGGACTAGACAAAGATAGCTGAAATAGACAGTTATGCAAATCTACTATCCACTGTATATTCTAGGGGTGGCTAAAGGAGGAAGGGAAGTTGAGCAGAGACACTCGCAGTGAGAGTCCACACTGAGTCAGAATTCTTCCCCCAAATAATTCCCAAATGTGTATCAGTGAATTCAAAAAAGCACACTGTTTGGTGGTGTGGGGCCTGGGGCCTGTGGCTTTGGAAGCTGTATGATTAAGGAAGAAAAGATGACAATGAGAAAAAGAAAAAAAAAGAAAGAGTGAGAAAAAAGAAAAAGATAAGAAAAAGAACACTCATAAAAGAGCAGTGAAAGGAAAGAGTTATTTATTTATTTATTTATTTTTAATAATTTAATTAGCTATGCGGGGTGAGGTGGGGGGGGTTGGCTACTTAGAAAGAAAAAAGGCCAGAGGTTTCAGAAGGGTATAGACTTAGAATGAATGATGCTCCCTGGTGGGACAGGAATTTGGTAAAGACAGAAGCTCAGCAGGGGAGCCTGCTAGGAGCCAGTCCCCAGGGACTGGTTATGGGGGGGAGAAGGGGGAGGAGGTGTGCTTTATAATTAAAAGGAAAAAAAATTTCCCCCTTTTTTCTATTCTATTTCTTAACCCAAATTAAGTTATAGTCATCTCTTTGGTGTCACCGCTAGGACCCCTTATTGACTGGCCCACTAAAGGCAGAAAATTCTACCATTTCCAGAAGATCTGGTCAGAGCTCAAGCCACTAGCAGCTTCTCAGTCTGCCATCTTCCGGGAACCCCCCCTTTCTTTCTTTTTTAAAAATATTTTAAATTATTTTTTTTAAATTTATTTATTATTAGAAAGAGACAGAGAGAAATTGAGGGGAAGGGAAGACAGAGATGGAGAGAGACAGAGAGACACCTGTAGCCCTGCTTCACCACTCGTGAAGCTTTCCCCCTGCAGGTTGGGACCAGAGGCTTGAACCCAGGTCCTTGCATACTGCAGTGTGTGCGTTTAACCAGGTGTGCCACCACCTGGCCCCTCTTTCTTTCTTCCTTCCTTCCTTCCTTCCTTCTTCCTTTCTTTCTTTCTTTCTTTCTTTCTTTCTTTCTTTCTTTCTTTCTTTCTTTCTTTTTTAACCAGGGCACTTCTCCACTTTGGTTTATGGTGATGCTGGGGACTGAGCTTGGGATCTTTGGTGTCTCAGGCTAGAAAACTTTACTTTTTTCAGAATATATTATTTTATTATGTTGGACTTCAAAAGTGCAATATTAGTTTCACTATGCTACAGGCAAGGTATTCAAATTTTTACACTCTTTTTATTAGTGATTCAATATTGATTTACAAAATTACAAGATAACAGGGACAAAACTCTGCACTGCTCCCTCCACCACAGTTCTGAATCCCCAATCCCTCCATTGTAAACTACAGCAGTTCTCTTAAGGTTGCAGATATGGTTTAACTGTTATTCTATTCTTTCTACAACTATCTGTCTACTGTATATATTTGGCCATTTTTTTCTATGCTCCCATCGTCTATTCCCATCCAAGTCACACATAACAGCTATTACTATATTCAAATGTCCCTCCCTTTTTCCTTTTATCTCTGGGTCCTGATGGAGTTCAGAGCCCTCTAGTCAACTTTCCCCCATCATTTCTCCTACACTGGGAGTATAGAACACATTTTTGGGGGGTGCAGAAGGTGGGAGTTCTGGCTTCTGCAGTTGCTTCTCCACTGGACATGGGCATTGACAGGTCTATCCATACCCCCAGCCTATTTCGATCTTTCCTTAGTGGGGTAGGGCTTTGGGGAAGTGGGGTTCCAGGGCACATTGGTGAGGTCTTCTGCCCAGTGAAGTCAGGATGGAATCATGATAGCGTCTGCAATTTGGTGGCTGAAAGGCAGTAAGATATAAAGCAGGACAAAATAATTAATGAACAGGAACCAAAAAGGTAGAAATAGAGCAGATGAAAATTGGTATCTTGTGGTCTGGGAGGTGGCACAGTGGATAAAGCATTGAATTCGAAGGCATGAGGTCTTGAGTTCAATCCCTGGCAGCACATGTATCACAGCGATGTCTGGTTCTTTCTCTCTCTTCTATCTTTCTCATGAATAAATAAATGAATTAATTATTTTTTAAAAAAAGAATAGGGATCTTAGGGTAGAAAGAAGCTAGGAAGTCTATATTAGGAATATTCCTAGGGACCAATTAGTATCATAGTTTTTGCTTGAATTTGATAGCAAACATGGAGTTGGACAAAAATATTGTCTGAGAAGATTGTGTCAGAGTAGGGAAAAGGGCTATAATGTTAGATTAGGGCAGAAAAATAGCTCCCAATCTTGATGAAAATCTATGAGTAAAATTAACTGTTTGACCCATCCACCTGACCCAAGGACCATATATATTTATATTTAGCACAGAAGCCTGTGTAACCCGAGTGACTGCCAGTCTGAGCTTGCAGTTCATAGTCACAGCTGGCAACATTGCAGGCTGTATTCATTTCAGGACCAATCTTCTTCAAGTGGCAGCATAGATGGCCTAACCTCCCTCTGGAGACTGGGGCAGTCCCTACCATTGCTACTTTGCACTAAAGGCAAAGTGTCCTGGAAAGTTCTGCAATAGGGGTTATGATGACATTCTTGATGGATGTGATCAGTGATGGTGGGAAGAGGGAGCTATTAGAGGTCTAAGCCCATCATCTTTCTATGGAATCCAAGGATTCCCCGACTAGGGCCCCAGATGAAGAGGTGGTCTGATATTGACCAAAAAAATAATTTTTGAGTGAGCCAGTCTCCCTTATCCAGCTTTTGTAGTCCTCTCTTTATCTGATGACCTTAAATGTTCTCCCCGTTGCCCAACACTATCCTTTTACTTGAGGAAGGTGGGTCCTGAAATTGGGGCAGCTTGGAACATTCCTACTCATGACCACCGAATGTGAGCTCAGATCTACAGGGATGCAGAGGTCACATAGGCTCCTAAGCTGAATTTGGGCCCCAGATCACATCAAATCGATGGGGTTTACAGTCAACAATATTCATACACCTTTCCCATATTTGGGAGCTACTCTCTTCCGATCCAGCTTTCTGGTCCTTTTTCCAGCCATAACATCACTAGTGAAGTAGGACGTAGCTGCCAGGATTCTTGGGGATGAAGTAATGATAGGTGCTCAGAAAAACAAATCAAGCCCTAAAAAATGAGACAAACCAAGTGGGAAAACAAAATAAGAGAAGGGCAATGAATGGAACTCTATGTGGATCAACAGCAAGCAATAAGGGATAATGCAAATATTTTTAAAAAATAGATTAAGGGGCTGGATAGTGGAGCACCTGGTTGAGTGCACATGTTATAATGTACAAGGACCTAAGTTCGAGCTCCTGGTCTCCACCTGCAAGGGGAAAACTTTGTGAGTGGTGAAGCAGTGTTGCAGGTGTCTCTCTCTCTCCCTATCACTCCTTTTCCTCTCAAATTTTGGCGCTCTCTCTCTCTGTCCAATAAATAAATAATTTTTATTTTAATTTAGTTATTTATAAAATGGAAACACTGACAAAAACCATAGGATAAGAAGGATACAGTTCCCACCACCAGAGCTCCATATCCCATCCCTTCCCTTGATAGCTTCCCTATTCTTCAACCCTCTGGGAGTATGGACCCAGGGTCATTATAGGGTGCAGAAGGGAAAGGTCTGGCTTCTGTCATTGTTTCCCCGATGAACATGGGTGTTGGCAGGTCGATTCATACTCCCAGTCTGCCTCTCTCTTTCCCTTAGTGGGGCAGGGCTCTGAGGAAGCAGAGCTCCAGCTTACATTGGTAGGGTCATCTGTCCAGGGAAGTCCAGTTGGCATCAACGGTAGCATCTGGAACCTGGTGGCCCAGGCAAAACCGAGGCCCTCAAAGATAATAATTTAAAAATATATATATATATATGACTTTGGGGGCTAAATGTTGATTCACAAGTCTATTGTCACGTGTTTCTTATCTCACCATGACAGGTGTCAACACACTTTATCTTCCACCAACTTGTCATCTTCTTCCATCCTGTGACACTAACACTGTCTACTCCACACCCTTCTAGTCCTCCGTTAGAGTCTTTGAATCTGTGGCAATAGACCACAACTAATCTGTGGCAATAGACCATAAACTAATCAAAGTTTCACCCTTTGTTTTCTTTTTCATTGTTTGAGTTCTATCCATGAGTGAGATCATTAGGTATTTATTCATCCTTCCTCTTCTGACCTATCTCCCTTAAGTAATTCCTCCAAGTTCCATCCAAGATGAGGTGAAAGAGAATATTTCATCATTTTGGCGACCATTTTTTTCCATTTTATTGGATAGGACAGAGGGACGTTGAGAGGGGAGGGGAGATAGAAAGAGAGAAAGACATACACCTGCAGACCTGCTTCCCTGCCTGTGATGTGCCCCCCCCCCGCCCTCTGAAGGTGGGGAGCCGGGAGCTCAAACTGGGATCCTTATGTGGGCCCTTGCTCTTTGTACTATGTGCACTTAACCCTGTGTGCCACTGCTCAGCCCCTGATCACCATTTTCTCAACTCATCTGCTGCTGGACATTTGGATTTCTTCCACATTTGGGATATTACAAATAATACTGCTATGAACAGAGATGTATACAGATTTCTGTGGACAGGTGTTTTTGTATTCTTTGGACAGATCTATAGGAGAGGAATTAGAAAGCAAATATTGAATAATCTAATCAAAATTCTTTATAATTATGGAAGTGAAGTATGAGTGGTGCAGTTGTGTGTGTGTGGTGTGTGTGTGTGTGTGTGTGTGTATGTGTTAGTTGGCATATAAGAAAGGTAGTTCTTCATTTTATACAGCATAAGTTCCTAAATATATGTTTAACCTATGTAAAAATAAGAAATAACATTAAGTACTTGGATCATCATTCACAAGAGTTCAATATTAAAGGAGCTGAAACACTTTTTTTCCTGAAATGCTTTTTCTTTTGCAAAGGCTTAACATAACACCGATTTATTATCTCCCACCTCTGTAGACATAGAGCTCAGCGTGACTGAATCCTCTGCTGAGATCTCACAAGGCCAAAACCATGGAGTCAGCCAGCCCAGGCTCTTATCTGCAGACTAACATGTGTTGTTGGCAGTACTGTATCCAGATCCTTCTAACACATTCTACATGGCCTCTTCCACCCTGAGACCAGCAATAGCAATTTTGAGGCCTCTGGGCTTTAAATCTCTCTGAATTAATATTTCAGTGCCCTTTGGACAAATGCCTAGGAGTGGTACCTCTGCATAGTAAGGCATTTTCATTTTTTTAAATTTGTGATTAATAGTTGGTTACAAGATTTTAAGATTGCAATGTATAGTTTCACACCACATCCACCATCAAAGTTCTATATCCTGATCTTCCCACATCCCAAAGATAACCACCACAGTTCATACAAGTCTTAAAAAGTTTATTTGACTCTATAAGTTCATGTATATAGATACCTAGATTCCATATGAGTGAAGCTATCCAGTAGCTGTCTTTCATCTCTGTACTTACTTTGCTAAGCATAATTATTCCAGTACCACCCATTTTGTCCCAAAGGACACAAAATCATCTTTTTTATGCCAAAGTAGTATCCCCCACCCCACCCCCCGCCCAGGGTTATCTCTGAGGCTTGGTGCCTGCACTACAAATCCACTGCTTCTAGAGGCTATTTTTCCCTTTTGTTGCCCTTGTTGTTTATCATTGTTGTTGTTACTATTGTTGTTGTTATTGCTGTCATTGTTGTTGGATAGGACAGAGAGAAATCGAGAGAGAAGGGGAAGATAGAGGGGGAGAGATAGACACCTGCAGACCTGCTTCACTACTTGTGAAGCAACTCCCCCCCCCCCCGCCCCAGGTGGGTTGCCTGGGGCTCGAACCGAGATCCTTATCCTGGTCCTTGCACTTCGAGGCAAACTGGTGTTCAATGGAATATTTATCTCATAAATTGCCCATCAGGGTTATTGCTGGCACTACGAATCCACCACTCCTGGTGGCCATTTTTCCTTTCTTTTTCTTTCTTTCTTACTTGTTCATTAGATAAGACAAAGAGAAATTGAGAGAGGATGGGAGAGAGAGAGAGAGAGAGAGAGAGAGAGAGAGAGGGAGTTGGAGAAAGATAGGCAGATCCCTGCAAGTGAGGAACAGGGTATCGAACCTGGGTGCCCCATTACCCAGCTCCTCTATCCTGTAACTTCTTTATCCAGTCATTTGTTGATGGGTATTTAGGCTGCTTCCAATATTTGGCTATTGTGAATAATGCAGCTATGAATATAGGGGTGCATATGTCCCTTTTAATCAGTGTTTGGGTGTCATTAGGATAAATGCCTAAGAGTGGAATTGCTGGCTCATGAGGTATTTCCATTTTTTTATTTAAAAACTCTTCGTGCTGGTTTCCATAAGGACTACACCAGTGTGTAAAGAACCAGGGTACACTATGTTCATAGCTGTACTATTTACAATCATCAAAATGTGGAAGCCACCTATGACCCATTACGGCTCAGTGGATACAATCTTGAACTCTTATGCATGAGGTCCTGAGTTTGATCCCTAGCATTACATGTGATGGTGATGCTGTTTCTCAATCTCTCTCTCTCTCTCTCTCTAAATCTTTTCAAAAACATATGGAAGCAACCTAAATGCTCAAGAACAGATGACTAGGTAAAGAAACTATGGGATATATATATATATATATATATATATATATATATATATATATATATATATATAATCTCCCCTGCCCAATGGAACACTACTCTGCAATTAAAACAGGTGAAACCATGTCCTTCAGGACAAATTGGATGGAATAGGAAGTGACTGTGCTTAGTGATGTAAATAAGGAGGTGAAAGACTACTACTGGGTGGTTCCACTCATATGTAGAATATAAATGACTAAAGTGAATGAACGCACATAAAAAAAGTAACTGAACTGAGTCTTAGACTTTGTGAGAATGACGGCAGCTTTCAGAGGGAGGAGACACAGGACTTTAGTGGTAGATGTGGTAACGTGTGTGTGTGTGTGTGTGTGTGTGTGTGTGTGTGAGAGAGAGAGAGAGAGAGAGAGAGAGAGAGAGAGAGAGAGAGAACTATGCTCTGCTATCTTCTAACTTTGTGAATCACTGGCAAATAACAAATAATAGTCTTGTTTTTTGCAAGGACCTACTCTTCTGATTATTTCTAGCAGTTGCTGCTAATAGCTCAATACTTTCTGTAGCAAGAGTAGGAGGTGAATGTAAACACACATTTTCTTGAGACACGAAACCAAAATCACATTTTCTTGATACACGAAACCAAAATCATCACCATAGCTTTTTTGTTGGATACTGGAATTAATAGAGCGAATCCCAGCCCACATCCGTTTATATAAGAGAACACTGGTGCCCAGAAAGGGAGGGAGCTGCCCATGGTATTGCTATTGTTTGAAGCACAGATTGTCACTTCCAAAGGAGCTCCACAACTTCTAACCATCCTTATGAGTTGCAGATGGGATAATTAATTGCTGAACGTAACCTCTTCGTTTTCCTAGATGGAGAAGCAGATGAAGCCAGGGAGTAATACCTGCCCCAGATCATTTAGAACTCCTAGATTCTCATCTAGCCTTAACTTTCCTCTACAAAGTGGCCTCCCCTACCTACTATTAGGTTATAAGAAAAGTCATGATGTATTTTTCTATGTTCTTCTATGCAAAAATGCATCGTGATTTTTTTTTTGGACAACCCCAAACTAAGCCAAATCCTAGTCACTTAATTTCACGTGCTTAGCTTATACATGAATGAATTCATAGATGCATCTTAAGAAACTGTGGAGTGCTTGTTTTACATTCTCAACCTCCTAGTTGATGAGCAATTTGGCAATGATCTGAGATATCTCTTCTTTTTTTTTTTTTTAGTGTTTTTTAAATTTATTTTCCCTTTTGTTGCCCTTGTTGTTTTTCATTGATGTAGTTATTATTGTTGTTATTGATGTTGTCATTGTTAGATAGGACAGAGAGAAATGGAGAGAGGACGGGAAGACAGAAGGGGGAGAGAAAGACACCTGCAGACCTGCTTCACCACTTGTGAAGCGACTCCCTGCAGGTGGGGAGCCGGGGGCTCGAACTGGGATCCTTTTGCCAGTCCTTGCTCTTTGTGCCACGTGCGCTTAACCCGCTGTGCTACTGCCCGACTCACGGAGATATATCTCTCCTTTAGGTAGCTACCTCTTCAGCAGGAATGAACACATCATAGGTTATGCCATACGTTCTTTAAAGTGAGGGCTACCTTGTTTTCCGATTCTGTCTCAGTTACCTTGTGTGTGTTCCTACTTGTTCCCTCTCCCTCTCCCTCTCTCTCTCTCTCTCACACACACACCACTCAACCACTGTGTATTTTGTCTTCATCTGTAAAGCAAAAATACTAATGCCTCCTAGCTCATGAGACTCACACACACAAGGATGAGCAAAACAACATATGTACCTTGTCATGCTAGAGTAAACAATCTTTCTTATATAACGGTCAACCTAATAAATACTAAAAATGAGCAATGCAATATTTTTCTGTTGCCAGTGAGAGGCTGAAAATGTGACCATTAGTAAAGACAGTTCAAGGCCAAGAAACCTTGAGGAAGAAATCATCTCAGGGATCGATGTCAAAAATATCTGAGCCTATCCAAATGTCAGTAAAATACCTCCCTTGTTGAAAGTAAAAAAGTAATGCCAAGATGTAGCTACAGCACTTATTTAAAATAAATTATTGCTTGATTTCATCTTAGGGTTGAAAAGAAAATGGTCTTGGAAATAAATGTTCTTGTTCTCTTGCTTTCTTTAAAATGATTAATATTCAAGTACAGTAAACTGCTCCTCATGCGAGCACAGCACTGCACTTGAAAGAAAAAGTAGGAGTTCATGGAATTAACAAAAAGGGTAAATGATTTTGGAAAACAAATGTGCTTAGATCATCTTGGCTCTCCTCCCTCTGAGATGGAGAGAATCTGTTAGTGAGTATAGACTGTTTCCCATAGATCTCAGACAGATAGACAATCTCAAGGGTCCTCAGTGAAGTGTTTTCTGTCCTAACAGCATTGCTATATTAAAAATCAAAAGTGGTTTGTATTTAAAAAGAGAAAAGAAGAAAAGGAAAAAAACATATTTACCTGGTGATGGATTTTCCAAAAATCTTCTTGGATGATTATAGACAGCCATAAACTTATTCCACCAAGATCATCATCCCCTATCCACACCCTAAAATTTGGCCTCCTGGGAAGATTTCAGGGTTATTAACAAACACAGCCTGGCTGAGGACCCCTTCCTAGAGCTTAACAAAAACAAGAAAAGCAGTCTACGTGGCATGCAAACCATCTTCTGTCACACAGAAAATGTGAAACCATATTGCTTCTTGGCCTTTTGGTTAAGAGCAAGTGAAAACATGACACCACACCATTTCTTAAGAGAACAACTGTTTTGTTTCCCTTAATTTTTTGTCAAGCCTGGGTCTCATGCACGCATAATCTCACCACTTCTTGACCATTTTTCCATTCAGACAGTGAGTCACCAAAGCACCAGAGTCCCCCCTCAGTGCCATGTCACTTCCCAAGTGGTACCTAGCGCTTAAACTTAGGTCAAGCACACAAGGCATGTCACCCTATCTAGTGAGTATTTCTCTAGCCCAAGAGGACAACTTTTGAAAAACTGATTTCTCTGTCTCAAATCTAGCCTGCAATAGGGTAACTTTTCCAACTAGATGTTCTCTTCCTATGTGGATACCATGAAAGTTTCCTTAGGGATACTGCACTCTACTATAAGCTTAGCACTAGGAAGGCCCAGTTCTCCATTTCCCTTAACCATACCAATCATCTTTAGATATTGCTTGTGAAGGGTGTACTGCATTAAACTAAGTGCCCTTAACAGCAACTAAGGTAGGAGAAAGGTAGGTATCTCAGTAAGTAAAGCACTTTGTGTGTGTGTGTGTGTGTGTGTGTGTGTGTGTGTGTGTGTGTGCATCTATGAGAGCCTGTACTCAGTCTACACATTACATAACATCAGTGCTTCGCTTACTCTCTCAACATAAAAAGTAACTTAAATACAAAGAAAGTGCAGGTGTACCAAGAATAGATAGGAAACTTACAATAAATTATGACTGTAAGAGAAAGCAGCGGTACTAGAAGTTTTTTGCAATGTTTATTTTTTTAACTCCAAGTCTCCCACCCTCAACCCCCCCACAACCGTTTCCCCCAAAAAATAAAATCAAAGGAAAACATTTGGGTAACATAGGAAAATACAGTTCAGATAATTACTGGACTTGAGCTTTCCTTTAAGAAGTGAAACACAAAATAACCCGAGTTGAAGGTGTCACCAGACTTGCTACTAGCATTGTCGTTTCATGCACAGTGGACAGGTGAAGACAAACTTCTCCGGTTGAAAGAACACCCATCCTTACCGTGGAGTTACTGAGGAATGTGGAGGGTTAGACACAAACATGCAACCAAACCTACCAGTTCCCAACAGAGGATGGGAATCCCACTGATGTGTTGAAGTCTCCAGGAGTTCCTAAGACCTATGGATCCCTTCTCAGCTATTATAAAACAGCCACAGGCATTCCCATAAGCCCCTGGCCCCACTCCCCCACAATTATTTTACTGCTAAAAGAGAAAGCTGGAAAGAAAATATGATTTCCTCTCTCCCTGGCTTCACGACTAGTCAGCCTTAGTAGTTCCTCGTGATGAGAGTATCAAGCACTCTGCTCACTGCCATCCAATGAGGATAACAGTAAACATGACTTGGTTTCTTTAGGTGAGACATTAAGGGGGTTTGCTTCCCAAAACTGTAGATGAGCTGGTTAAGAAGTCATTTCATAACCTACAGAATAAAAGCAAAAGGTTATTTCCAGAGAATAGGAGAGAAAATGGAACAGCCCATCTGCCTGTTCCCCAAGCTTAGTCTGTCTTCAAAAACAGACACACACACACACACACACACAAGGTGCCAGGCACCCCACTTTCTTCAGAAAATCCAGGACACAAGACTCCTCTGCTGTGGTGCAGAGAGGTCACCATTTTGTCTCAAGCCAGCAGAGAACAGGGATCTCTGGTGTCTTTGCTCCTAACAGCAAGAATTGGAGGGAGGTGAGAGGATGCTGAGAACCCAGTACATGGTGGCAGAGGAAGACCTAGTTTGATGGTGGGAGTGGTGTGCAGACAGTTATCACCGAAGGATGAGAAACTGTACCCATGTGATAGCTGTCTTGGAAACCATTACTTCCTTAATACAACAATTAAAGAAAGCTCAGAAGTAATTTAAAAAATAATTGTGAGTAGTAGTATCATTTTATTAATACAAATGGTTGAGTGTTTAGTCAAGAGCTTGTATTATAACATTCTCATGTTCCCACCAATTATTTGAGTCTGGGTGTGTGGGAGAGACATATTGGGAGGGACTTCTCATTTCCATACTTCTTTAAGTTTGGTGGACATAGGAGGAACAGAGGTAATACATACACAGAGGGAAATATGTATGTACACACACATGGGAATGTGTGTATGGGCCAGAATGGAACCCTAATATGTGGGAAAAGAATGAATATAGACATTGGAGCTTTAGATGCTGGCTATCAAAACAAGACACAAAGCCTTCTTAATAACCATTCAACAAAATAAGAGGATAGAGGAATCTGAGGGTTCATGCCCCTTTTCAGCAGAAAGAGAAAAAGGCACAGCCATTCTTTACTTTTCAGGCCAATACAAAACTCTTAAGTGAGAATAATACCTCGTTCCTGTTTAGAAAAATGCAGAGTAATCTGTAACGCTGAACAACCCCCAATAAATGCACTGAAGTTACTAAGTGTGCATGAATTCCCTATTATTTCTCAGTCTAGCCACACTTCCCCTGAGATGCCAATTACTACTCCCTGTTCCTCTAGCTGTTCATGGCAGATTTGTATTCTGGCTTCTAATGATAGGTGAAAGACTCCCATAAAGGGAATGAGGGAGGAGCTGGGGTGGGAACTGGGGAGCTGACATATCTGAAAAGTGACTAGTGGAGATAAAGGAAGTGGGAAGAAGGGAGGAGGGCCAACTAGAATATCAACTCTTTGAAGGAGTCCCTGCCTCATACCTGGGGCTCTCGAGGGGCAGCACAATCTGCCGGAGTAGAGCAGAGGTAAAGAAAAGAAACAAAGCAAAAAAAAAAAAAATAGGTCACTAGAGGCTGCAGTGGTTTCAACTCTAATACCCATGAGCCCTTCTGCCCTCACTGAGTTTCAAAGCCCCACATGGGCACTGAAAGTACTTGCATGGTAAGAAGCTGTCTCTTCTGTGCTTGTTACCACTGGTGCTAATGCAGATGGGTTGGGCCTTTCAAAGTAAAGGAAAGACTTGCTGAAAGAACTCTTGATATGGAACTGTTACAGAGTTTTAATAGCTAGAAATATTACTTTGTGGGATCGCAAACAATAGACATAGACCTTTTATCAATTTCATTGTCTGATGTTCTCTGTGACCTAAGCTGGGTATTAGCTTTAGCACCTAAAGAGTTCCCATCACATCTCAGCACTGTTGGTATTGTTTGACACGAAGAATACAGAGCAGGCACAGAGTCCTAAGGAAGTTGACACAACTCTTTATAGATTCACTCCACTGCCATCCTCGCTTTCTGCTTTGTTCCCAAGTTTGAAGCCTCCACACAAAGAATGCCGGCTTTCATAATTCAGGTAGAATTGTGACTCTACTCTCATCTCCAAAGGGTCCCCATTTGTTTTGGGGTGTTTTTTTTTCTTTTCCTTTTCTTCCCCATTCAACATGCAGACCAACCGACCAGTGGCTCTCTTAAGAGCTGCCTGTTTTGAAGTGGTCCAGTAGTTTCAGTTTCCATTTTACCCAGTTCACAGATAACAAATGGAGAATAGGCGGAATCATCACAAGGTCGCAGTGAAGATGAAAAGCAATTTTGCTCATCACTGAGAGGCTCTCTTCAGGTTTTCTATTAGCACAACTGAGTCGGTTTCTTCTTTGGTTTGCTTCTCGTAGATGTCATACTTCTTCCAGTGCTAGAAGAGACGGGGAGAAAAGATATATATTGGCTTTACTAAACAAAGTCTTTTTCTTTCAGTACTCATAGCCAGTGCTTATTTTTAGGTCTGGGTAAATGAGACCAGAAAGTTTATATTGCCCCAAGTTTGGTTGTTTGACCTAATGGTCTCTTTCTATTTGCATACTTCATGAAGTAAAAGAATCAGGAATTAATATGAAAGGGGAGAATGCTGAGACTGTATCCAAACAAGAAATAAATACATTTTTAACATCTCTAAAATCAGAACAAAGTCCCTGGAAGAATGAAAGAACACTTTTTCTTACTTCAACTGTTTCTACCTAGCTTCTTTTATGCAGAGAAAACAGAACACCACTCTGCACACTTATGCTGTTCTATTTGTTTCTGCCTTTGTTTTTATGTGGGGCCAGGATAACCCAAGGCCTCATACTGACAAGGCATGTGGTCTACCTGTGGGTCCTGTATGTCTCCAGCCTGCTACCTTCATTTTCATACCACTCAAATCTGACCATTGCCTGAGACACAATAAGATCAAAAGAGCAACTTGTGTCCAAGTAAATGGCCAGATAGAAATGGTTTCCAAAGAAAACTTGAAGGTATCACATTAAGGAAAAATATAAGACAGAGAGGAAGGATGAGTACTAGATGATCTCATTCATAGGTAGAAATTAAGGATCGTAAGGGAAAGCATAAGGTGAAACTTGCACTATAGTGCAACCAATTTTATGGACTAGTTTTTAATTGTGAGGAGTGTGTATCTCCGGTTATTGGGTTTTTTGAGGTGCCCATGGGCTCTTGTATTTGTATTTTGTTTGAATGGCCCCGTGGCTAGCCCCGTGGGGTTTGATCTGACTCACTCAAGTCCAGGGAGCTCTGCTGACTCCCTGGGCTCCTGACCTTGGGATCAGTCAGGTTTCCTAGTCAGAGCGAGTGGCCACAGTGTAGGAACCCTGTCCCGAGTCCCTGCTGCTTTCCTTCACCCCAGGGCAGGTGTCCTGTCATCCAAGCCAGAACACTCATTCGGCAGGTGACAGAGGAGTGGTACGGCCTGTGTGTGCTTGTGCCCACACCTTGTTGGCACATAGGATACCCTCTAAATATGATTTATGACCAATGCAAAGGACACTGGGGAAGATGGGAAAGGGATAGAGTGGAGGGGCATTGGGGTCCCACTGTATGATGAGAGCAAAGGACCTAGGTTGGGGAGAAAGCTTGCCATCATCTATTATGGGGAAATGAGTAGTTGTACCTATAAGTCAACAGCTGTGCTATAAACCATCAACCCTCCAAGAAAGTGGGGAAAAATAATTAAATGTCCCCAAAATCTTAGTGCAGTGAAAATGTTTTGAAAGACCTTATGCCAACTGCTCTGTGTAGCATGATTTATTAGAACAGGGAATCGTAGATTAGAAAGACAATTTAAGTGTGTCTTTCATGTTGTAAATCAATATTCTGGTCCTTCCTTACTCTACCTATAGATTAAGGGAAAGGGGGAAACCTGAATTCAGTGCCTTCATATGGAAAGTAAATTGCTAGACCAAACCTAGTCAGAAAACTATGGTCTCTCGGCCAAATCCAGCAGACTGTCTGTTTCTCTACATAAAGTTTTACTGGCACACCATCACACTCATTGTTTTTGGCTATTTTCCTCATTATTTTCATGTTATAGCAGCAGAGGTGAGTTTGCTATGGCAGAGACTGAATGGCTCTCTAAATCCAATATATTTACTATCTAACCTTTTATGACAAAAACAAACAAACAAAACTTGCCAGGCCTGGAGGTTATTTCAGTTGACAGAGCTCAAAACTTATTGTGTGGGAGGCCCTGGGTTTGATCCTCTGGCATTATATAGGAACACAACAGACAGCACCACAGGAAGTCAGTAGATAATAGAGGAGGGACTGGTATCTCTTCCTCAATCTTTAAGGCTATAGAATGAAGAAAAAAAGAGGCTAAGGGAGACCTTCAGTTTATTTTCTGGTGGTGTATTTTTAAAAAGTGCTAGCACCTATACTAGATTATTTCTAAACTCATTTTCTGCTCTGAGATTTTACAGTTCTGGAAGCATACAGAGGTAACTAGGAGAAGACCAGAAATGAGAGCAATGGTGACCATGCAGCTGCTTCCAGCTATTCAACAGGAGGTGGACTGAGAATCCAGTCTGAGAGAACACGGTGAGGAACCAGGTAGGCAGCACTGCTGAAAATATCCACAGTATTCTAATAAATGCAGCATGTAATCCTAATACTCCTAGTAAAATGACAACAGTGGAAACTAGGGACAGTTCCAAGTGCTGATGAGATGCAGAGGAACCCGATCTCTTGTGGAAATATATTACAAAAGTGCATAGCTACTGTGGAAAACAGCCTGGCAGTTTTTGTTTTGTTTTGTTTTGTTTTTAATGACATGCTCATCTGTCTGGAAAAAAGACATCATTGGGAATTTTATGAGAATTAAATTGAGTCTACAGGTGGCTTTTGAGCAGGACGGACATGTTAGTAATATTTATTTTTCTAATCCATGAAAAAGGAATGTTATTCTATTTCTTTCTGTGTCACCCACTTCTTTTTAACAATGTCCTCTAGTTGTTTTTTTTTTTTTGTTTGTTTTCATTTTTGCCTCCGAGGTTATTGCACTGGGGTCCAATGCCTGCACTACGAATCTACTGCAACTGGAGGCTATATTTTTCCCCTTTTGTTGCCCTTGTTGTTTGTCACTGTTATTATTATTGCTGTCATCATTGTTGGATAAGACAGAGAGAAATCGAACAGGGGAAACAGAGAGGGAGAGAGAAAGATAGACACCTGCAGACCTGCTTCACCACTTGTGAAGCAACCCCCCTTGGCAGGTGGGGAGCCAGGAGCTCGAACCGGGTTCTTTACTCTGGTCCTTGTGCTTTGCACCATGTGCACTTAACCTGCTGTCCTACCGCCTGACCCCCACAATGTCCTCTAGTTTTCATTAGAAAGATCTTTCAAGCTTTGTTTCACTTCCAGGTATTTTGTATTTCTGTGTTTAAGTGTAAATGGGATTGCTTCCTTCATTTCCCTTTCCCTCTTATCCACCATCTGTGACTAGGAACACCACAGATCTTTTAAAATTTTATTTTATATGAGTAAGAAAATCCAGATGACCATTAGAGCATATGTGGTGCCAGAGACTGGACCAAGAGCCTCATGCATGTAAGTCCTACACCCTACCAGTTGATTTATTCCCTCAGTCCCTGATATTTTTCTTATTAGATAAAACATAGCCTTACCACATGACTCAGAGAAACCCCACTCCCAGATGAGAATGAAAACCTGTCCACACAAAAAGATTATAATGACCTTTTTTAAAAATTTATGGAGGTGGTGGGGATTGAACCTGGCACCTCTGGGGTAAAATGATAAATCTATTGCATAAACTGCTGTGCTGTGTCCCCAAAGAAAAAGGCATTTTTAGGGTGGTGATAGAAATTTTCTATATCTTTTTATTGGAGTGGTTATGAGATCTACATGTTTGCTAAAACTCTTCTAATTGAAAAATAATGAGTCTTATGGTTATGTAAGTCAAATCAATAAACCTGATTTCTTCAAATCTTAAATGCACAGGCTTCTAATAAAAACAATCTGGAAAAATTACAGCACTAAAATGTCAGCTTATCTAGTAAATGGCACTAACACAACTGGCTAAGTCTTTGAAAAGGAAAGCTAAAGCATACTTCATAAATGACGTGGGTAAATTCCCCTATGGATTAAGGACCTAGATGTGTCAAAAAAAGTGCCAGAAAAAATATTACGAGCAACAATCATATAAATCAGGGATAGAAAAGTGCTTTCTACACACAAAAAACCAGTATTCGAGTGCATAAAGAGGAAAAAAAAAACCTTTTATTCATCATTAATCACCCTAAGTATAATATGAAGAAAAACACAGAAGATAGGCCACAGGATTAGTAACTGATACATTAAAAGTATTTTATATACCCCCAAGGAAATTATGGATATCTCAGAGAACAACTGGACAATGAACATCGAGAAAAAAACGCCCTTATGTAAAAATTTTTTAAAAAGACTTCTCATCTACCAAACAAGTGCTGCTTTTTTTTTTTTAAGTACATACATTCCACTGGGCAAAACAACCATTCAGATATAGTACTGTAAGTGGAGACATTGATGCAATTTAAATTTTTATGAAAAATTAAATTATGTATTCTAGTGCCTTCACTACCTTAAAGTTAATGAGTTAAGAGTCTTCGTGCGGGGGGAGGGGGGAGGGGGAAAAGAGTCTTCATGTGTAATCAGGATATTTAATTCAAGGGAATATACTGTAAACTTGTATGCATCAGTAAATAGATATACCACATACTTTTTAACCTCTGCATAATATTTCATTGCATAGACATACTGTTGTTTGTTTAACCAGTATCCTTGGTATTTAATCTGTATATACTTTTCGGATGACTCATCAGTATCAGAATTTAAAGGGTATATAATCTCCTTTGGTTGTACAGCAGTTATATTTGTCACAGTTCACCCTGAGAAAGCAATACCACAGATTTGCTTGGATTAGCTGTGAAGTGATGCCTATAATAATGGAATTTAGCACTCATCTAAGTAATCAATGACAAAGACTTGGTTATGTACATTATGATACAGTCACAAGTTGGAATGGTATTTGCCACTAAAAAAAAGTATACTGTAGGGCCACCATGGGCAAGCTTTTTCTGTCAGTGGGCAACAAGAAATATTTTCTGCTTTAAAGACTATGATGTCTCTGCCCCAGTAATTCAACTCTGCCGTTGTGGCATGAAGCAGCAATAACTGCTTCCAGGTTGTGTTCCAGTATAGACACTTAAATTTGAATGCAAGTGCATTTTTTGTTCTTTTCTTTTCCTTTCTTTCCTTTATTTTATTTTTTTTTTAATTTTTGCCACCAGGTCTATCACTGGGGCTTAGCGACTATATATCAAATCCACTGTTCCCGGCAGCCAGTTTTCTTTTCCCCCTCACCTTTACTTCTCATTAGATAAGACAGAGAGAAATTGAGAGGGAAGAAGGAGATAGAGAGGGAGAAAGAGACACTTGCAGACCTACATCACTGCCTGTGAAGCTTCCCCCTGTAAGTGCAGAGTGGGGGCTTAAACCCAGGTGTTCCTGCACCATAAAGTATGCCATCAACCAGGTGCGCCATCGCCCAGCCCCTAGTTTCTTCCAACCACTTGAAACTTTAAGGGCTGGGGTCTGGGTGGTGGCACACATGGTTGAGGGCACATGTTACAATATGCAAGTGTCCGGCCTTAAGCCAGCCCCCCCTGCTCTGCTCCATCCTCCATTGCTGATACCATGGTCTATTTACATAATCATTGTTTTGCCTGAGACCCACCCTGCCTGCAGGGTATTAACTAATCTCACCAGTTAAAACCTTCGCAAACAGTTGCTAAGGGAGGTTCTACTTCGCCCACTCTTTTCTTTTCTCTACCCGCTTTCCTAGCCATTTCCTTTTATGACTTGCCACCTCCAGTGATAATAGATAAAAGCGTTGTCTCTGATAAATAAAGACTCATTGTTTTACCGCTCCGCCACGAGTTCCTGGTCTCTCTCCCACGTCGCTGAGTAAGCAGCAGCCCAGGTTGGCTCCAGTCAAGTTCTCTCCAACCCAGAGAGCACGTGCCTGGGAAGAAACACCCTCATGCTAGCCCGGCATGCAGGACCTAGGTTCAAGTCCCCGGTCCTCACCTGCAAGGGGAAAGCTTCACAAGTGGTGAAGAAGTGCTGCAGGTGTCTCTCTCTTCATCTCTATCCTCCCTTCCCTCTTGATTTCTGGTGGACTCTATCCAATAAATAAGTAAAGATAATAAAAAAAATTAAAAAAAAAACTTTAAGGGCCGGAAGACAGCTCACCTGCTAGAGCATACAAAGTCACCAAGTGAGAGGACCTAGGGCCTAGCCTCTGGTCACCAAATGGGAGCACCACACACAGTACCAGGGGAAGCTTCGTGAATGGTGGCATGGTGCTGTAATGTTTCTCCTATTTCTATCTCCCTCTCTTTCCCTGTCTTCTTCTTCTTTTTTTTTTTTTTTGTCTCCAGGGTTATCACTGGGGCTCGGAGGCTACTTTTTCCCTTTTGTTGCCCTTGCTGTTTTTTGTTGTTGTTATTGTTATTGCTTTTATTGCTGTCACTGTTGTTGGATAGGACAGAGAGAAATGGAAAGGGGAGGGGCTGGACAGAGAGGGGAAGAGAAAGATAGACACCTGCAGACCTGCTTCACAGCTTGTGAAGTGACCCCCCCCCCCGCAGGTGGCAAACCAGGGGCTCAAACTGGGATCTTTACGCTGGTTCTTGCGCTTGGCACTATGTGCACTTAACCTGATGCACAACCACTTGGCCCCTGTTCTTTCCCTGCTTTCTATTAGAAATTCAAAGGAAAGAATATGATTTCACTTCCAGAAAAAATACACACAATAAAAATATAAAAACTGTTCCTAGAGGTGTACTTTGGTAGAGTGTGCCTATTCCCATTTGCAAGGACCTGGGTTCTAAGGCCCTGGTCCCTGCCTGCGGGGAGAAGTTTCATGAGCAGTGGAGTAGTATTGCAGGTGACTATTTTTTCCCCTTCTTCTCTATCCTCCTTCCTCTCAATTCCTCTCTGCTACTTATCAAAACAGAAAGGGGGATTAAAAGGAAAAATGGCTTCCAGGTGTGGTGGAGTGTGGAGTGGTAGTGCAGGCAATCGAGCCTTAGCAATTACCTTCTTGACAATTAAAGTAAATAAATAACAATAAAGCTAAAAAATGTTCTTAGCTTTCAGGTTGTTATGATACACATGCATCCAAATGGGCAGGAGGCAGGATTTGGCCCACAGTCTGTCACCTACATAGAAATCCTGAGGGGGAGGTGGCAGCTAGAGATCCAATTTTGAAATCTGCCCCAATGTGACCACACAAACCACAAGCAGGGAAGCAAAACCAAAATAGCCGAGCAAGGTCTACAAAAGCAAATGAAATCCATTCCCTGTGAACCACAACATATGAGTGGGTGGTGAGAAATCTAAGACAGGCCCAAGACCAAGACAGTGTCCGCTGGGAAGACACTGGGCGGGAACTTGAGAAGACCTTGGAAGGATCTCAGAATGCTAAGAAAACTCAAGCTCTGGCAGGCTGGCCAAGCAATGAACCTGAGGTCAGAAGGCTATCCCTTCAGCTAGTAACTGAACTCAAAAGAGTCCAAGGTAGGCCCTGGGATACATGAGCTCACAAACTCCTCAAATCTCTTTTTTCAGGGCTAAGGTCCACTTTGAGAGGAGAATGTGGTGGGAACAGATTCCATACTGCCCAGGACTAGGCCAAGTGAGGTAAACTAGAAAGTCTAGATAAGGGGCCAGATGGCGGTGTACAAGGTATAGTACACGCTACCATACACAGGACCTGGATTCAAGCCTCTAGTCCTCAGCTGCGGGGAGTGGGGGGAACTCCATGAGTGGTGGAGCAGTGCTGCAGGTGTCTCTCCTTTCTGTCTCTCTTTCCTTCTCTGTCTCATCCTCTATCAAAAGATAAAAATGGCTGCTGGAGGGACTGGGTGGTGGTGCACCTGGTTGTGCGCACATATTACAGTGCAAAAGGACCTGGGTTCGAGCCCCTGGTCCCCACCCACAGAAGGAAAGCTTTGCAAGTGGTGAAGCAGGGCTGTAGGTGTCTCTCTTTCTCTCTCCCTATCTCCCCTACCCTCTCAATTTCTGACTGTCTCTATCCAATAAATAAAGATAATAAAAATTTAAAAATAATAAAAATGGCTGCTGGGAATGGCGGAGTTATTTTTAGACATTGGTGGCAGAGAGGGAGGGAGGGAGGTAGGAAGACAGACAGACCAGATAAAATTAGAGAAACTGGACAGGTCAGCCCATCTTTGAAAAAAATATATATGTATACTGGAATTTTGAATAATTCTTAAAAATCAATAGAAGTTTCAACTCCATGACGTTAGAACAACAGCAAAAATCAAGCAATTAAAAAACATCCCAGACCAGTTAAGCGCACATGGCGCAAAGAGCAAGGCCCAGCATTAAGGATCCCAGTTCGAGCCCCCAGCTCCCCACCTGCAGGGGAGTCACTTCACAAGCGGTGAAGCAGGTCTGCAGGTGTCTATCTTTCTCTCCCCCTCTCTGTCTTCCCCTCCTCTTTCCATTTCTCTCTTTCCTATCCAACTACAATGACATAAACAACAATAATAACTACAACAATAAAACAAAGGCAACAAAAGGGAAAATAAATATTAAAAAAAAATCCCAGACCAATCCTTCTGCTAACACATCAGAGAAACACGTGGAAATAAACAACAGAATAACATCATTACAGAATTACAACATGCCAGAAAGATAACCACAGAAGAGATGGAAATTATAATCTAATCATTCAAATATATTAAGAAAAAGCTATAGGATACAAAAATGTGCATGACATGGCAGGATATGTAATTCAGAAGAAGAAAAACTCAGAAATGGCAAGATGAAACTCAGGAAAGAAACAGAAGTCAAAGAGAAGAATTGTTTCAGAACTGAAGACTAAGTTAGAAGAAGCACTACCTTAAGAGAAACAAATTAAAAGTTGGACATTTTATAAGAAAGGAATGTAGACAGATTTTTTTTTAAAAATTGTCCAAAAGAATGTGACAAAAGGGAGCTGGGCGGTGGCAAACTCAGTTAAGTGCACATAGTACTATGCCCAAGGACCTGCACAAGAATCTAGGTACAAGCCCCCAGCTCCCCACTTGCAGGGGGTGGGGGGACGCTTCACAAGCAATCTCTCTCATGCTTTCTCTCTATCTTCCCCTCCTCTCAATTTCTCTCTGTCCTACCCAATAAAATGGGGGTGAAATGGCCACAAGGAGTAGTGGATTCATAGTGCCAGCACCAAGACCCAGCAATAACCCTGGGACCACCCCCCCAAAAAAAAAGCATGACAAAAAATAAAAATAGGCAAATAGAAATAGTGAATAGAATAACAAGTCTATAATGGAATATTTCTTTTTCTTTTAATTTTTTTAAAATATGTATTTATGTATTCCCTTTTGTTGCCCTTGTTTTATTGTTGTAGTTATTGATGTCGTCGTTGCTGGATAGGACAGAGAGAAATGGAGAGAGATGGGGAAGACAGTTATGGGGAGAGAAAGACATAGACACCTGCAGACCTGCTTCGCCAACTGTGAAGCAACTCCCCTGCAGGTGGGGAGCTGGAGTCTTGAACCGGGATCCTTCCTCCTGTCTTTGCGCTTTGTGCCACGTGCGCTTAACCTGCTGTGCTACCACCCCACCCCCTGGGAGATATCTTTTCCAAAATTTAAGAAAAATGAATCTATATACTAAAAGTACCTAGGAAACTCAAACCACAATACTAAGTTACTTTTGGTAAAGCTATTGGACCTCAAAGAAGAAGAAAAAAAAATCACCTGACAACTAGATCCAGTGTTGCATTATCATAGACTGTCTCTGACAGCTCTTTGTGTTAGAAGAAAATAACATATTTAAAGACAGGGGGACAGGACAATGGTGCATGCAGTTGAGTGCACACGCTACCATGTACAAGAACCCAGGTTCAAGCCTCTGCTCCCCACTTGCAGAGGGGACACTTTATGTACAGTGACACAGGTGTGCAGGTGTCTCTTTTTCTCTCCCTCTCTATATTTTCCCTCCCAAGTCAGTTTCTCTCTGTCCTATCAAATAAAATAAAAAGGAAAAAAAATGGCCACTGGGAGTGGTGGATTCATAGCTGCCAGATGAAGAATGTGTGAAACATAAAATTATTTTTTTTAATTATCTTTTTTTATTTGCTAGAGATAGCCAGAAATTGAGAGGGAAGAGGGTGACAGAGACACACACACACAGAGAGAGATAGAGAGAGAAAACACACACAGAGATACCTGCAACATTGCTTCACCACTTGCAATGCTTTCCCCTTCCAAGTAGGGACGGGGGCTCGAACCTGGGTCCTTTCACATTGTAACATGTGCGCTTAAGCAGGTATGCCACCAGAGGGCCCCTGAACAATAAAGTTCTTCTGTACCAAAATGAAGTTCATTTGTTAGCATGGCAAACTCCATCAATATGTAAGTAATTCAAAGAAAGTTGATCTGATGGGCGCCTCCTCAGAGAACCTGAAGCACTCCAAACAGCAGCGAAAATTACTAGAGACATAGTGGCACAATGACTAGTAGTGAACATCAAGTATATAACCATGTAGACTCAAGACTAAATGAGTGACCTGGGAGTTTTCACAGCAGACAGAACACTGGACTTAAAGGAAGGAAATAGGTCTTGAGATGAGTCACAGACATCATATCACATATGCCAAAAGGATGCTCTGGCTCTCTCCCTGGTTCTCTTGTTAATAAAAATAAATAAATCTTCAACTATGGTGGTTATCATTGTGAAAATGGAGGCCCAGAGCTTTAGTCGATGTGTGAATCTATTCTTTGTAGTCTTACAACCTTATAGACCACTATTCATCACAAGTTTAAAAATGGCTTGTAAGACTGTAAGTTAATAGGAGTGCATATTAACACCATTCCTGCCACCATAGGCCTGTGTCCCATTTAATCAGTATGAGAGGGAAAAAAACGTATTGGATGTCTCAGACTTTTTGATGCATACACCACAGTTCTGAATATATATTCTTTAGATCTAAGCACTTAAGTAACCTCAACTTGGTAACCTGATTGAATCTTAACACTGGGCTTAAACTGTTAATACATTTCGAATAATGACCTTTTCTTTGAAATATTAAGTCACCTATAATCATAGACCAGGGAGAACAGAGGCAAATAGTTGCATTACTTTATAAGATACAGCTATATGTAAATTGCATTAAAGGGCATGAATTATGGTGAGGTTTTATATGATACTGCAAATCCTAACAATGAGATTTGCAAAGTAAACCAAATTTCTAAATAAGTAGGTTATAACAAAAACTATGTATGGCCTTCTTAAACCCTAAGACAGCAGGAACCTTCCCTATTCTCTATAAAACTCTTATTTCTCCTAGTCCTGGAGCCTCTGGGGTAGGGCTTGCTTTCCTGCATGCTTCTCTCAATTCATACCAAATGATACTGCATCAGCTAATCAAAACCTAATCAATGCAACCAGTACCACCTCGGCATATTTCACTTCGGATTGTGTCCAGAGATGCCAGACGTGGAATGTCAACCCTTCAGCTCCAGTACTCTGCCACCAAGTTGTAGATGCTGCCATGATGCTAACCTGACTTCCCTGGGCAGACGACCTCACCAATGTGTCCTGGAACACCACCTCTCCAGAGCCCTGCTCCACTAGGGAAAGAGAGAGACAGGCTGGGAGGATGGATAGGCCTGTCAACGCCCATGTTCAGTGGGGAAGCAATTACAGAAGCCAGACCTTCCACCTTCTGCATCACACAATGACCTTGGGTCCATACTCCCAGAGGGTTAAAGAATAGGAAAGCTATCAAGGGGAGGGGTTGGAATATGGAGTTCTGGTGGTGTGGAATTGTACCCCTCTTATCCTATGGTCTTGCCAGTGTTTCCACTTTATAAATAAAAATTAAAAAGAAAAATAAAAAGGTAAAACTTTAAAGGAAAAAAATACTAAGCACCAGGAGGTGATAACCTAGTACACAAAGATTTGATCCACTGACAACGTAAAGAGAATGGGAACAACATATATTCACTACTCATGAAGAACTTTCTGATTTGTCAGAAAGGTGATAAATTCTTTTTGTCAGAAAGGTGATAAATTATTTTAGTTGCCCAGTATTTTTCTCATCTGTTTGATTCAACAAAAAATTAGAGACTTTCTATGAAAAACAGATACAATAACATGATTTGGTAGCAGCAAAGACTGAACAATCAATCCTGGGTTGGGATCTAACACTTGGGGTGTTTGTTTGTTTGTTTGGTTTTGTCTTCAGGGTTATCACTGGGGTTGGTGCCTGCACTACAAATCCACTGCTCCTCGAGGCTACTTTTTCCCTTTTGTTGCCCTTGTTGTTTAACGTTGTTGTTATTATTGTTGTTGTTGTTGCTCTCGTTGTTGTTGGATAGGACAGAGAGAATGGAGAGAGGAGGGGAAGACAGAGGGGGAGACCTGCTTCACTGCTTGTGAAACGGACCCCCCCTGCAGGTGGGAAGCCGGGGGCTAGAACCCGGATCCTGCTCTCTTGCCAGCGCTTCACTCCGGTGTTCAGATGCAGGAAAGGTTACTGAGTGAGGCAGCCATTTTTGCTACCTCCACGTGGCCCAACCTGCCTCTCTAGCACCCAACTCTGAGGTGCCAGCGCAAATAAAGATTTGTGTTTCTTCTTTGCTCCAGACCCCCTCTCTCTCTTCTCCGTGGCCCGTGCACAACAACATCTCTCCATTTCTCTCTGTCCTCTCCAAAAAAAAAAAAAGAACCCGGATCCTTACTCTGGTCCTTGAACTTCATGGCATGTGCACTTAACCCAGAGGCTACCGTCCAGCCCCCAATGCGTGTGTTTTTTGTTTTTGTTGTTGATATGCCAGAGAGAAGTTGACAGGAAATGAGGAGGTAGAGAGGGGAAAGGGGAGACATACCTGCAACATAGCTTCACCACTCGTGAAACTGCCCCTCCTGCAGGGGGGGACTGGAGGTTCGAACCTTGGTCCTTGTGCTTGGTACCATGTGCACTCTACCAGGTGTGCCAGTGCCTGGTCTCTCTGACACTTGCTAATTAAGCTCTGATGCCAGCTCTGCTATGTACGAGCAGTGGAACCTCAAAGAAGCTACACACAAGCCTTCTGGCACTTCAGTTTTTCCCTCTGTGTAATGGAGTTATTATCTGTTGCAGGATGGAGACACCTTAACAAAGGAAGTCTTCCAAAAAGAGTCTGACATACAGCAAATGCTGAATCCGTATGAGTCACAGAAAAACATTTCTATTTCTTTATGTTGTTCACATAACATTACTGATGACCATATACAGGGATAGGGTAAAAGTGACTTTTCTCTTCTGGTTATTGTTGCTCGCATTTTCTCTCCAATACATATTTACTGCTTCGAAAAGAAACATTTGTTTTTTAAAAAAAGAACACTGAATATCATACTTTCTTTGGTTTCTGGTCATTAGGCCCAATGCTTGGATGTGGACGGGGGGGGGGGGTGTGGGGTGAGGCAGGAACCTATGTTAATGAGGTGAACACAACAGCAAAAACAACTTCCAAAAAGTCATTAAAATGTTCTCAATTATCCTTTTTTTTTTTTTTTTACATTCCTAAAACTTGGATACATCTCATTTTCCCCCATTATCAGCATCATGGCCTTGTCCTGAGCAAGCTTCGAGACGTATGTCCATGTAAGGCAAAAAGAACAATTGCAAAGGCTCTGTCCTGTTATTCAATTTGGTGAAAAGTATCTCAGCCTAATCTTACAATTACTTAGAGAAAAAAAATAAATCTATAAAATTACCAGTCCCTAATTCAATTCTTATGCTGCCATTTTTTTATACACGGCGATCAGCAAGAGAATGATAATCAAGGATGAAGAAAGCGTCATCAGTGAGAAAACAAAACAAATTAAAAATCAATGTGAAGAAGCCTAAGGCAAGTGGCTCTGAGCTGCCAGTCACTGAATCCTAGAGAAACAGCCTTAAACAGACATTTACATTATAGAGAGATAAACAAGGCTTGTGAAATAACAGTGGTTATACCAGAGACCCTCTTGCCCAAGGCTCCAAACCCCCCTGATTCAATCCCTGGCAACACTGTAAACCAGAGCTGAGAAGTGCTCTGATCTCTCCCTCACAATCTCTCTCTGTAGCTTTCTCTTTTATCTATCTCTTCAGAAAGAAATAAGATATTAAGAAATAATAGTGGTGGCAAAAACAAAAACTGATAGAAATCAATCTTAAAAAAATTTAAGGGCTGGGGAGATAGCATAGTGGCTCTGCAAAAGACTCTCATGCCTGAGGCTCTAAGGTCTCAGGTTCAATGCTCAGCACTACCATAAGCTAGACCTGAGCAGTGCATTGGGGTCTCTGTTTCTCTCTCTTTCCCTTCTCTATCTCTCTCCCCTCCCTCTATCCACTAAAATGAATAAACTAAATTAAAATTAAAAAATAAAATTTTTGTAGTGTAATGGAACGTCAAGTCTCAATTCATTCTAGGGATTTCAAGACTGAGTTGTTCTTTACAGTGAATTTTCTAATGGAGCAAAGTGGGTTCTGTGTACCTTTTTTTTTTTTTTGCAGTATGCAAAAACCTTGGTCTTTTGTATAAAATCCAAGGGATGACATGCCCACTTCTGCATCAGATCAGTAGTCCCAATTGCCCAGTGGCTGGACATTATAGACCCCATATTCCCCTATGCTTTAAACAGTCACTGTGTTGGGGCTGGGCGGTGGCATACCTGGTTGAGCACATGTTACAATACACAAGGACCTGGGTTCGAGCCCCTGGTCCCCACCTGCAGGGGAAAAGCTTTGCAAGTGCCAAAGCAGTGTTGCAGGTGTCTCTCTTCTTCTCTATCACCCCCTTCCTGCTTGATTTCTGGCTGTCTCTAATAAATAAATAAAGGTAATAATTTAAAAAAAAAAGAAAGAAAAACCACTGTGGCTTGATAGAGAACTAGTTGTCTCTGGTGTACGGGAGAGTGTCTGGTGTCACTTGAGGTGGCTCTTAATTCAAGTCCTCGCTTTGAAAAATCCATCCATGCAGAGGGGGCGAGAATTATATGCGTAGCCTGTCATCCTAGCAGACACTGAAGAGCCCCACTGATGGCTGCAAGCGGCACTTAATCGAGAAGTGCAGAGGAAATGATAAGCGAGGAACATCGCCTGCTCCCAACCCCTAAAGAAATGATTGATTTAAGCAAGGTACCAACTTGGCACAGACAGCCTCCACGAATGAGCTGACAGGGTGCCAATCTAACACCGCACAGATTGTCTTCAGGTGGCAAGGGAGCGGATGAGTGGAACTGGCAGGGGGGGACACGTTGTTAGCGCCTTAAACCCAGCGGGCAAGCCGAACCTTACTAAGTGGGGGGCCAGCAGGGGGGCCAGCTATCTCCTGATTGAGCTCCACTGCTGGAGAAAAAAAAATTTAAAAAGGACTAAGTATTAGAGGCTATTCTGGCATGAGTCATTTTTCTTAAAGCATGGCCCTGCTGTTTTGGCTAGGGAAAAAAAAAACACTCATGTATTGAAAGATCTATGCTGGAGAAAGAAGAAGAAGAGAAAAAAAAAAAAAAAAAAACAGCAGCATTTGGAAGCCCAGTCCAAGTTTCAAAGCTGCTTTTCCAATCAGGAATGTAAAACTGGCAGAGGCCTGAAAATATAATTAGTTTCCAAGAATCAGGGAGAGGGGAGTGGGAGAAGGGAGCATAGATAATTTTTGACAGATGAAAAAGCAGTGCAAATGCAGGAGAGAAGCAATTCCCCACTAATGAGGGGCTGATTAGTCACAAAGAAAAGGCAAACAGCGAAGCAACAGGAAGAAACTCTGATGGCCAAAATGTTACTACAGTGACCAACAAAACATTGTCAAAACACTAGAAACCTGAAGGAAAGCTATACAGATTGACTTAAATTTCTTTGTGGCTACGCCTAACACGGACGGCCCTTGAAAGGACCACTGGTAGTGATGCAGTGTGGGAAGAAGCGAAAGTGTTTTGAAAGGCCATGGGGTCCTTTCTTTGAATCGGCAACCAGCAAACACGGAGCTACAAAGGCTATTCTATAGTTCGGTCTCTGCAGTTACCTCTCCACATGCCAGTCCCTGGAAACATTTCTGTGGGGTCCCAATGTCCCCAAATTTCAAGGCAGGTTGTGGAGAAAAAGGGGACTCTGTTACACTACTGATAGGGATACAAACTAGTGCATGGTATGGAGAGTCATTAAACAAATAAAAATGGAAGTACCTTATGATCCAGCAATACCACTCTTAGAACATTTATCCAATGGACACTGAAACATTAATTCAAGGGGACATATGCACTCCTACGTTCATAGCTGCATTATTCACAATAGCCAAAGAGTGGAAGCAGCTTAAATGCCCATCAACAGATGACTGGCTAAAGAAGTTATGGGATATAAACTCCATGGCATTCTGCTCTGCAATCAACAAAATGGAAGACATTATGACATTTTGGACAAAATAGATGGAAATGGAGGTGATCATGCTTAGGGGAAATACGTAAAAGAGATAAGAGACAACTACTAGATGGTTTCACTCATATGTGGAATCTAGATAAATGAAACACATGAACTTTCAAACAAGCAGACTGTCTTTAAGACTCTGGTGATTACTGTTAAGAGGCTGGGGGCACAGAACTTACTTCACTGGTGGGTACAGTATAGAACTATACCCTGCAATCTTGTAAACAGTCTTGTAAACCATCATTAATCACAAGTAAGTAATAAAAAAAAAGAAGCTAAAATAAAAGGAGGCCGGGTTAGGACTAAGGGAACTTACGATATAAAATGAACACTTAAACATCTACCTTATTTGACTGGAGGCCAGGTTCATTCCATAGCTTACAGATTCTGGAAGGAAAAGGTCAGTCTTATAGCTGCATCTATATTTTCAGTCTGGGAGAGTGGCTGTCCCAGTGGGATCTCCGTTTGGTGAAAAAGCAAACATGAAAACTTGTCCTATTACCATTTCTTTCCATATAACACTTTATTCTACTTGGAGTTTTAAAGGCTGATTTTCTTTACTGTTCAACAACCACCACAAACAAAAAAAAATCATTTTTCTGCTTCTAGGAGTCTGTCTTCTCAATGTATCCACCTCACTAAATTACAGAATTATCTGACTCATTGGGACAATCTATTATCCTCTAGACAGCAAATTGGGAAAAAAAAAAGCAATTTCCCCATCTCTGAGGAAGATAATTGATCTGATTTTGCTGTCAATGTCACCATCATTCACGCTGGCACCCAGGCTCAAAACCTCGAGGTATCTCCCCCCACCACCACCATATTTTGCCACCCACACTGAGTCACCAAGCCCTAATGAGTTTCCTTTAATACTGTCTCTTGCATCAATCTTCCCTGCTACCCTCCAAGTTCAAGTTCCTATTATCTCTCAGACCTGCATGACTACAATATTGTCCCCCCACTCCCCATAATGACTTGTATGGGGTTTCTTTTTATTACCAGACTAATACATGCTTGTTAGAGGCAATCTGGACATTTTTCAGAAAGCTGGAGAAAGGCTATCAATTATCTATGATCATTTTGCTCAGAGATTAGGGGATGGTTATTTTGACCCAGTCCCCTTTCATCCATTATTGTGTGCATTACACTAATGTGTTTTTAAAAAAATAAGTATCAAGAAAATATTTAGATGTTTCTTACTTTCATAAAATGGATGTCCCGCTATGACATCAAATTCTATGAAAAGCCAACTTTTTAAAAGTCATTCTTTCCTAGTCAGAGCACTGTGCAGATCTGGCTTAATGGTAATGCTGGGCATTAAATCTCAGATCTCTGAGCCTTGGGTATATGAGTCCTTTGCAGAACCTTTGTGCTATCTCCACTGCTAAAGCTAATTTTTAACCACTGATGTTTCATTCGCTTCTAATTTTTCATGTGGAAACAAATGTTGCACTGACCATCTTTGTGACTTTGTTGGATTATTTCCTCAAAATTTATTCCTTAAAGTATCATTACAGGAACAGAGATCCTTGTCACGTTTTCCCAAGCCAACTTCCACAAAGAATATATACCATTCTATGCAAAATGCCAGTTCTTCCATCCACCTGTTAGTACTGGACATAATTCCTGCTTAGAAATAAATATGCTATACTTTAACAATGACTCTTTAGTCACTATCAGGTCACCCCATCAGCTGGGGCCCTATTCGGGGAGTCCTGAGATTCCCAAACAGACATGATGGGCCTAAACTTCAAATAAATCCCTCTCTCCATTGTTACCAGTCATCTCTATCAGGAATAACAAAATAGATCCCTTTGTGCCCCCCCCGTAAGACCTTGTGCTCAACTTGGATCAACAATGGTAGAGAATGTTTCGGATGGACAACACACTCTATGCTACACCTGAGGAAAATGGGTTGATATTGGGGCAGCTTGGAATGTTCCTACTCATGACCACAGAATGTGAGCTTGGATCTACAGGGATGCAGAGGTAACATAGGCTCCTAAGTTGAATATGGGCCCCAGATCACATCAAATCGATGGGGTTTACAGTCAACAATATTTGGGAGCCACTCTCTTCCCTGACCCAGATTTCTCTTCCCTGGTCCTTTTTCCAGCCATGACACCATCTCCCCAGACAATAACTTGGATCCACCTGCATATCAGATTTCAGGTTCAGGAAAAATAAAACTAGTACAGCCATAGGCCCTTTGGAATATAACTAAAATATGCCTACCAGCTATCTACAAAACAGAGACCCCCCAGCTCTTCATCTGCACTACTCCAACCTTTAGGTTTATGATTAATCAACAACTTGTACTTTGTACTATGTGCGCTTAACTCAGTGCACTACCGCCCAGCTCCCTAGGTGGAAATTTTCTATCTCATCAATCTGTGGTTGGCATGACATGTACATATCAATGAGTCTAAATATGTTTTTATCTTTTCTTTTAAAATGTTTTATTTACTTTATTATTTAAAAAAATTATTTATTCACTTTTGTTGCCCTTGTTGTTTTATTGTTGTAGTTATTATTGATGTCATTGTTGTTGGATAGGACAGAGAAAAATGGAGAGAGGAGGGGAAGACAGAGAAAGGGGTAGAGAAAGACAGACACCTGTAGACTAGCTTCACTGCTTGTGAAGCGACTCCGCTCCAGGTGGGAAGTCAGGGGCTTGAACCAGGATCCTTAGGCCTGTCTTTGCGCTTTGCACCACCTGTGCTTAACCCACTGTGCTATCACCTGACTCCCATTTTATTTACTTTAATGAGACAGATACAGATAGAAAGGAGAAAAGGAGAGAGGGAGGAAGAGAGTGAATGAGAAACCAGACCACTGCTCAGGTCTGGCTTATGGTGATGCTGAGGAGTGAACCTAAGATCTCTGAGCCTCAGGCATGAGAGTCTTTTGTAGAACCATTATACTATCTCTCCCCCCACCCCAGGCTCTCAAATACATTTTTCCAACTATTGGGCATTTGGACCATGTCATATTGATCAGCCATCACTCTGCTAAAAGGGGTTTCAAATGCAGATACCCTTTTTTAGGAGTCTGACAAGCTTAATCACCACATGGAAGTACAATGGGAATTAGGGATGGTCAAACTTGGGAGGAACAAGAGAGGGTATGTTCTGTTATGATTCCAAGTTGAGAGCAATTGTAAGGTACAGTTCTGCCCAAACAAAATGTTTGAATCAAATTCCAGATTAGGGGTCAGTTCCAGATTAGGCTTCTATCCATTTGCTACCAGGCTAGTGTCTTCCCCTCTCTAATCCAGTCCCTCCAGTTTATTGCCACAGTGGCATTTGGGCCTGGGAGGTGACTCAGCAGTAAAGCATGTACCTTATTTATGTGTGAAGCCCTGGGTTTGATCAGCAACGAAGAAAAACAGAGTAGAATTCCATGGATGGAGTGCTGCTCTGTTCTATTTATCTCATGCACTCATTTAAAAAAGAGAAGCATGATATTCCAAGTGTGGTGAAATAGCTCCCTTGGAAAATGTACTGCTTTGTTCTGCACTCAAGTGAGGTTCAAATCTGGCTCCTGATACACTGAAGGAGGTGTTGGTGCTGTGTACTTTAAAAAAAAATTATAACAAGTAAACACTGACAAAAACTATAGGATAAGATGGGTACAACTCCACACAATTCTCACCACCAGAACTCTGTATCCCATCCCCTCCCTTGATAGCTTTCCTATTCTTTATCCCTCTGGGAATATGGACCCAGGGTTATTATGGGGTGTAGAAGGTGGAAGGTCTGGCTTCTGTACCTGCTTCCCCGCTGAACATGGGTGTTGGCAGGTCAATCCATACTCCCATTCTGTCTCTTTCTTTCCCTAGTGGGGAGGGGTTCTGGTGAAGTGGGGCACTATTTTTTTACTTTCTTTCTGCTTCAGTCTAAAAAAAACAAGTAAATAAAATGCATGATATTCCTAATACCTTCTAATAAAGGGGCAGTCATGATGTGATTTCAAATCTTTTTCTCAGAATTCTCATATCTGATCCTCTGCATCTACAATAAAGAACTCTTGGGGCTAGAGAGACAGCAGAATAATGATGCCTAAAGACTTTCATGTCTGTGGCTCTGAGGTCCCAGGTTCAATCCCCAGTACCATCTTAAGGAAGAGTGCTTCGGGCTTTCTCTTTATCTTTCTCCTTATATCTCTATTTCACTAAAATTAATGAAATATATATATATATATATATTTCTTAGGGACCATCAAAATAACTCATTTGGATAATGTGCTACTTTGCCATGTACATAACCCAGGTTCGAGCTCAGCCCCTACCACACTGAAGGAAGTTTTGGTGTTATGATCATTTTTACTCTCCCTCTTTACCTCCAGCTTTAAAGGGTGTAAGTGGTGAAACAGTACATGTCTGAGGCACCAGAAGTCCCAGATTCAACTCCCAGCACCATGATAAATCAGAGCTGAGCAGTGCTCTGGTAAAAATAAATAACCTTTTTTTGTGTTTGTTTTAAAGAACTATTAGAAAGTGGAGAAGCTCTTGAACAGAGAGACAGTCCGACAGAGCAACACTCCATTTTATGTGGTAACAGGACTCAAACTCAGCCTTGCATGCACTGTATCACTGAGCCACCTCCAGAGATCCAAGTATTTTGCCTTATAGAAAGTAATGCAACATAGCAGAAAGAGAAACTTGTCAAATCAGACATTCCTGGGTCAAGTCTTACTTTACCATCCACTAGCTGTTTAATCTCAATACAATCACTGAATCTAATGAGGTTCTTTCCTCATTTCTAAAATGGTTATCACCAGCACCTCAACCCATAGTCAGGGTGGTTATGAGGATCCAATTGGGAATTGTGAATATAGTATTTATTATACTGCCTGGCAGAGAGCAGACTTTCAATAATGCTTTAGAGTCATTGGTAGAATACCTGCACTGTTCCCAGCCTCCAGAGTCTATCACAGTAGTGGGTGAAATGAAGACAGACACAGAGAGATATTCCTGGTAAAAAAAAAAAAAAAGAGCAAAAGCCATGATTTTGACAGTGTGGTTCACAGACTATCTGGCCAGGAGAGAAGTCTTCTGGGAGATCTTTAAGTATGTCGATTCCTGGAGCTTATTCTAGACCCACTAAATCAGAGTTTCTCCAGGTAGGGTCTAAATCTACACTTGTTTTTTTAAAAAGAAACTGTTCTTGCCATATAAGCTGACAGAGCAGCAGGTAATACTCATTCTCCCAGGAATCAATATCCCTGCAAGCACTCCAGGTTCACAGTGACTCAACTCAAGCTGACTAACCAGGGGCTGGCAAGATACTCATCTGAGAGGGTATCTGCTTTGCCATGCATGTGATCTAGGAATGAACCAAGGCCCACAGAATTTGGGGAAGCTCTCTGATGCTGTGGTCTCTCTCTCTCTCTCTCTCTCTCTCTCTCTCTCTCTCTCTCCCTGATATTATTTACTAATTAATAAGAGAGATAAGAGGAGAGAAAGAGAACCAGACAATGCTCTAGCACATGTGATACTGGGGATTGATCCCAAGACCTCATGCTAGAGTGTTCAGCATTTTCTTCCCCCTGCTACACCTTCAGGACCATGTCTCTCTCATTCTATCTGAAAAAGCTCGTGTTGAACAGTGAAGCACTGGTGACAAAACCCTCTGGCTTCCATACTCACTTTAATTGTAGTGTATAAACTCATTAGACACTCAATTTCTGGAATCTTCTAGATCTGCTTCTTGGGCCATATGCCTCACTCTCTGGCAGAGTTGTCACTGTCTGTGACCATTACTTGCTGAATGAGTGATGTAGAAAAAGCCTCTTCTAGGGGGCTGGGTGGTGGCACACCTGGTTGAGCACACATGTTACAGTGCGCAAGGACCTAGGTTCGAGCCCCTAGTCCCCACCTGCGGGGGGGAAAGCTTTGCAAGTGGCGAAGCAGTGTTGCAGGTGTCTCTCTGTCTCTCACCCTCTCTATCCCTCCCTTCCCTCACGATTTCTGTCTCTATCCAATAAATAAATAAATAATTTTTAAAAAGAAAGAAAAAGCCTCTTCTGACAGACACACTAGCCTCCCTACCACCTAGCCCAGTCACCTACCATCGGTTTCACTGTGAATCACTTGTTGCTACAATACATGTTTGGGGATGAAAGAGAAACAGAAAGTATCACCAAGAGGGATACTGGTCACCAACACTTACTAAGCACATATAATGTGCCTGACGTACCAAACAGGTTTTAGTTGATAAGTTCACTGAACCCATGAACAATACCATGAAGCAGGTGTTATCATTGCCTGCATTTACCAAGTGGGAAGATGGAGGCATGGAGAGGATCAAGATGTCACCACAGGCCAATGCTAAGTGACTCAGCAGAAATAAGGATCCAGACAACCAGACTCCAAAGCCCAAGCTATTGTTCACTGTGCTCTACTACTCTCCTGAATTCAGTACCCCACACATGCTGGTCATTGTGAGTCTAGGATACACGCAGTAATGTTGATATTTATTTCCTTTGTATGCTGATTATTCTGTCCAGTTGAATGCATTTCTCACAGCAACCCCTAACTTGTTTATTTCTACAAAGTCTTAGGTTCTCCAACCAGGAGAGTCTGCAGCACATGAATACAGTTGAAATACACTTACTCTACTCCTAAGTCTTTGGAGCTTAGTTTCCCAGACATCAGTGAAAACCAGTCTCTATTTTGATTATTTACCCTCCCTCATATCCACCTCCCCTCCAAATCATTTTTAAATATTTTTATTATATTTATTTATTTATTAGATAGAGATAGCCATAAGTCAAGAGGAAGTAGGAGATAGGGAGGAAGATAGGGAGATACCTGCAGCCCTGCTTCACCACTTGCAAAGCTTTCCCCCTGCAGGTGGGGACCGGGGGCTCGAACCTGGGTCCTTGTGCATTGTAACATGTGCACTCAACCAGGTGTGCCACCACTCAGGACCCTTTTTTTTTTTTTTGTCATTGTCAGGGCTTTATCGCTCTGGGCTGATTTTCATAGAAAGAGAGTGAGTTAGGGAAACAGCATCATAGTTCTGCAAAAGACTTCCTGGCCTCAGGCTATGAGGTCCCAAGTTCAATCTCTAGCGCCACCATAAGCCAGAGCCAAGCAGTGCTCTGTTCTTTGTCACTCTCCCTCTCTATCTTTCTTTCTCCCTTCCTTTCTGTATTTCCCTCTCCATGAAAGTAAATAATAAAATAAGTAAATATTTTTTTTAAAAGAAAGAGACAGGGGCTAGGTGGTGATGCACCAGGTTAAAGTGCACATGTTTTCATGTGCAAGGACCCAGGTTCAAGTCTCTGGTCTCCACCTACAGGCGGTGAAGCACTGCTGCAGGTGTCTAGGTGTCTCAGCCTCTCTCTCTGTCTCTGTCTCTGTCTCTCTCTCTCTCTCCTCCCCTTCCCTCTAAATTTCTCTGGGAATATAGACTGACTGGTCAACATTCATGCCCAGCAGAGAAGCAATTACAGAAGCCAGACCTCCCACCTTCTGCTCTCCATAAAGATCTCTGGTCCATACTCCCAGAGGGATAAAGAATAGGGAAGCTTCCTATGGAGCGGATGGGATATGAAACTTTGATGGTGAGAATTGTGTGGAATTGTATCCCTCTTATCCCACAGACTTATCAATAATTACTAAATTACTAATATTTTTTTGTTTTCTTTTTTATTATCTTTATGTATAGGATACAGCCAGAAATTGAGAGGAAAAGGTGTGATAGCTGGAGAGAGAGAGAGAGAGAGAGAGAGAGAGAGAGAGAGAGAGAGAGAGAGATCTGCAACACTGCTTAACTGTTCGTGAAGCTTTCCCCCTGCAGGTGGGGACTGGGGGCTTGAACCGGGGTCCTTGCACACTATTAACATGTGTGCTCAAGCAGGTGGGCCACCATCCAGCCCCTTAAATCACTAATAAAATTATTTTTAAAAAGACATTAACATTTTTTAAAGGGACAGATAAACATACCATAGCACTAAAGTTATCTCCAGTTCCGTTGGGCCTGGGCTTGAACCTGAGTCATGCTCTTAATAAAGCAGCCCACTATACAAATGAGTTATCGTGCTGGTCCACAAATTAATTTTTCAAGAGTCCTACGGAGTTTGTTCCATAAAGGAGACTCCTTTCCTGCACATCTGGTTCAAAGTTCTTTCCCACTCCAGTAAGAGAAGCCCAGAGACATGAGAATGCCAATATATTCTGGGGGCATAAATGGTAGGTATGTTCAGTCCAGGATGGAGTCTTTTGAGTCAACTCTTCATTAATCTTTATGATGAGCAATTTATCATAGCCAATTTTTGAAATGATAGTAAGTGAAAAGTAGACACCAAAAGTCAGGCAGTATAAGACTTATGTCAGGTACCTACAATAAATAAATTCAGAGAGACATCCGGTAGACTGGAAGTGACCTGGGCTACAGGGAAAGGGGAGATGAGTTGCTGTCTTATGGGCATAGTTTCTATTTGGGAGGACAAAAATGTTCTGGAAATTATGACCAAAGGTACACATCCCTCTAAAGATTCTTAGAGCCACTAAATTGGATGCTCAAAATGGTTAAAATGGTGATTTTTCTTCTTCTAATTTTTAGCCAGAGCACTCCTCAGCTCTGGCTAATGGTGGTGCCAAGGATTATACCTGGGACGTTGGAGCCTTGGATATAAAAATCTTTTACAGAAAACTGCTGTGCTATCTTCTTTGTCCAGTACAATTTCTGGCATATGCATGGGTCCAATTCTACTGTTCTTAGTGGACTTCTAGACGGATAGATAGATAGGTAGGTAGATAGATAGGAGAGACTCCATAGTATTGCTTTCATTCATGGAATTTCCCTTGATGTCATGCATAGTGTTCCTGCATGGTGCCAGGGACTCGAACCCAGATCTTCAACATGGTAACATATGTACTCTACTAGGTGAACTCAGCTCCTTTTATCAAGATTAAGAAAAAAAATTCCATACACAATTCTGAATCTCATCAAGTTTTACTTACCATGGTATCATCATTCTGGTCCCCAAACATTTCTTTAAAAATTTTGCCAGGATCAGGAATTGGAGGGAATATAATGATCTTGAGCCTTTAAGAAAACAGAAATCATTTTCAAATCATCCTGCAACATCCCATGTCACTATAATCATATATACAGGAAACTTGAGTGAAGCCAAGTACACAAGCCATTGTTAGAGGTAAAGCGACTGTGAAGAAGTGTCTATGATAAGCTGAGAGATCAATGTCTCAAAAGCATCAGCTGTGGATGGAACAAAGAGACCACAAGGATAAGCAGGCTTAAGTACCCTGTCATTTAAACATGGTCTTCTCTGATTTCATTGAGACATGCTTGACAGATAGATGTTGCGTCTACATAAGTTGTACAACATAACTGTTTCGAGAGACAGAGACACCTGCAACACTGCTTCACTACTTGTGAAGCTTCCCCCCTGCAGATGGGGACCAGGGACTTGAACCTGCATCTTTGCTCACTGTAATGTGTGTGTTTAGCCAAGTGTGCCACCATCTGGCCCCAGTGTCTCTCTATCTCTATCCAACTAAATAAATAAAATGAAAATATATTTTTATTTTTATTTTTTTTCCTCCAGAGTTATTGCTGGGCTCGGTGCCTGCACCATGAATCCACTGCTCCTGGAGACCATTTCTTCCCCCTTTTGTTGCCCTTGTTGTTGTAGCCTCCTTGTGGTTATTATTATTACCATTGTTGATGTTGTTCACTGTTGGATAGGACAGAGAGAAATGGAGAGAGGAGGGGAAGACAGAGAGGGGGAGAGAAAGATAGACACCTGCAGACCTGCTTCACCGCCTGTGAAGCGACTCCCCTGCAGGTGGGGAGCCGGGGGCTCGAACGGGGATCTTTCCGCCGGTCCTTGCACTTTGCGCCACGTGCACTTAACCCACTGCACCACCGCCTGACTCCCGAAAATATTTTTTAAGTGATAAAAAGTATCGATTCTGAGCCTGACATCTGATATACAGGTGGACCCAAGTTACTGTCTGGGGAGATGGTGTCATGGCTGGAAAAAGGACCAGAAAGCTGGTTCAAGAAAGAGAGTAGCTCCCAAATATGGGAAAGGTGCATAAATAATGTTGACTGTAAAGCCATCAATTTGATCTGATCTGGGGCCCATATTCAGCTTAGGAGCCTATGTGACCTCTGCATCCCTGTAGATTTGAGCTCACATTCGGTGGTCATGAGTAGGAACATTCCAAGCTGCCCCAATTTCAAAACCCATCTTCCTCAGGTGGAAGATAGAGTATGCTGTCCAGCCTCCCTTCGGAGGATGAAACATTCTCTACCATTGTTGATCCATGTTGAGGGCAAGGTCCTATGGGGGCCCACAAAGGGGTCTATTGTATTGTTCCTGATAGAGATAACCGGTAACAATGGAGAGAGGGATTTATTCGAGGTCTAAGCCCATCTGACACTATTCCAGGCTTTAGGTTCAAGATTAGTCAGCAATTTGTTTGGCTTTATATGTTAACTCTTCTTTCAGCCACCAGGTTCCAGGTGCTACCACGATGCCAACCAGACTTCCCTGGGCAGAGGACCCCACCAATGTGTCCTGGATGCCTTCTTCCCCAGAGCTCCACCCCACTAGAGAAAGAGAGAGAGACAGGCTGAGAATATGGATAGACCTGTCAACGCCCATGTTCAGCGGGGAAGCAATTACAGAAGCCAGACCTTCCACCTTCTGCACCCCATAATGTCCCTGGGTCCATCCTCCCAGAGGGATAAAGAATAGGAAAGCTATCAGGGGAGGGGATGGCATACGGAGTTCTGGTGGTGGGAATTATGTGGAATTGAACCCCTCTTATCCTATGGTTTTTGTCTGTTTCCTTTTTATAAATAAAAATTAAAAAGAAAATACAAAAAAAAAAGTACTGATTCTGGGCCGAGTTTACTAATCTTATTCCAACCTCAGGCATTCATTACAAGAGCAAATAACAGGACTGGGCCTGGTCTCTATGGTGAGATAGAAAATGGGAAGCATTCTCTAAGAATATGTCCCATCTATTAGTGACAAGGTGGTGTGACATTCGCTTTGCCGCAGCTCCCAGAAGTAATCTGATTTGCACTAATACCAGACAAGTCATTTAATTAGCAAAAGCTGCCCTTTCTTAAACTTCACTCCAAGAGCTACCAAGCCAGCTGCTGATCTAGCAGGCATTTGAAAGAGCAGCATAAACATAGGGTCTATCAATTCCGAACACAGGCACTGAGAGCAAGGCAAATGGGGAAAGAATCTACAATAGGACCTTTTTTTTTTTTTTTTTTCTCATTTTGCATGTTGTATTACCAAAAGCCAGTTACAGATATAGTGCTTCTAATATACTGGGTAAATATCATCCACTGGCACAAAAGAGTCATAACCATAGCAACCAGGCTGGCAGACACTGCCAAGCCTATTTGAACTGCTGGCTTACCTTTTTAGATAAAGTAGAAGGACTATGACTGTTCCTGCAACGATGACTGGAATGATGAGTAGCATTGTAATGTAGATAGTGGGGTTGTCATTTTTACCTGGAGAATTGAAAGCAAACAGAGACATGAAGAATAAAACCCTTTCTTGAAATAAGCCACGTAATGGCTGTCCAAGACTGAAAAAACTACAGATATTTCTGCTTTCTGCCCCAGTCTATTTTCCAAAGCTTTTCAATTAGCTTAGCTCCTGTAGTCTGAACAGTGAAAATGCTGTCTGGTTCTGGGACCTGAAATTCTAAGGATGAGTAAACACATTAAAGGCTATTTGAAATTAGGGGGTCTTCATTTGGTTTCAAATACTGTCAATAATGGCATCTGTTAAATATGTCAACGTATTTTAACTGTGACTATTTGTTTCTATCAGCCATTTACCAATATTGAAACACATAAAAAAAAAAAGACCTTGAAGATAGCTACCACTATGGCTATTCTTTCTTGGTTTTTAATCATTTTATTGGGGCTTACAGGACAACTGTTCACAATTGGGTATGATTTTTCATCTCCCTGTGACAGGTATCTATAGAACATTCTCACCCTAAACTTAGGTCCTTTCCCACCGTGCACCAGGACACCAGAGTCCCTCCATGCCTTCCCTCTCCCTCTTTCCTCAGAGTCCTCTGCTTTGATGCAATATACCACACCCAGTCCAAGTCTCACCTTATATATTCCCTTACTGGCCTTGTTTCGTAGGTTCCACCTATAACCTTAAAAGAAAAGGAACTGGGGGTCAGGCAGTAGCGCAGTGGGTTAAGCACACATGGTGCAAAGTGCAAGGACCGGCATCAGGATCCCAGTTCGAGCCCCTGGCTCCCCACCTGCAGGGGTGTCACTTCATGGCAGGTGAAGCAGGTCTGTAGGTGTCTAACTTTCTCTCCTCTCTCTATCTCCACTCCTTTCTAGATTCCCGATTTCTCTGTCCTATCCAACAGCAGCAATGACAACAATAATAATAATGGCAACAAGGGTAACAACAAGGACAACATAATGGGAAAAATGGTCTCCAGGGGCAGTGGATTCATAGTGCAGGCACTGAGCCACAGCAATAACCAGAGAGGCAAAAAAGAAAAGAAAGGAAAAGGAACTATGCCTATTCTTTTTTTATTATTCCCTTTTGTTGCCCTTGTTGTTTTATTGTTGTAGTTATTATTGTTGTTGTTATTGGATAGGAGAGAAATGGAGAGAGGAGGGGAAGACAGAGGGGGAGAGAAAGATAGACACCTGCAGACCTGCTCCACTGCCTGTGAAGCGACTCCCCTGCAGGTGGGGAGCGGAGGGCTCGAACCAGAATCCTTCTGCCGGTCCTTGCGCTTTGCGCCACCTGCACTTAACCTGCTGGGCTACCGCCCAACTCCCTAAGAACTATGCCTATTCTTAATCAAGTACCTTCAAAGTGTCTGACATATATTAGGTGCTTTTATATGCTTATCAGCTATACTAGAGAGATAAATGATTTTATTTTCCATAATTTAGATAGGTGAGAAGGAGAAGGCTCAGAGAGGTTTGATGGCTTGTACAGAAGGGCTTAGCAAATGATGAGGCCAATCCTCAAACCCAAATGCTGTCATTAACTGCCTCTTCATACCTAACATACATGGCATAGAATATCACGTCTATTTATATACTTGTTTTTTTTGTTTGTTTGTTTTTTTGTCACAATGACATGAACGCCTAGAGAAAAGTCATTGAAACTTAGCACCATTGTACTATGCAGCCTCTAAGATGACTCCAAGTGTTCCCTGGCCACTGGTATTCACATACTTGTGCAATTCTCTCTCCTAAAGGCCAGGCTGACTCATTATTGAAGACTTGAATGGCAGTGGCAAAGTGGTGTCATTTCCAAGATCAGATAATAAGAGTCTGTGATTTCCATGTTACATGTTATCTCATATACCCCTTCTTGCTTGGGTCATGCACTTGTAGAAACTTCTGTCCTTTTATGAGGCAACCCTGTAGGAAGCACCAAGTCATAAAGGACTATGGGAGGTTTCTGTACTACTTCCCCGGAATAGCTGTAACACAATCACCATATACCAACTGTTTTCAAACAACAGACTTAGGGATTGGGTGGTGAGGCATCCAATAAGAGAACACACATTATCATGTGCGAGGACTTAGGTTCAAGCCCTCAGCCCCACCTGCAGGCATTGGTGAAGGGGGAAGCTTCACAAGTGGTGTAATAGTGTTGTAGGCGTCTCTTTGTCTCTCCTTCTCCCTCTCTGTTTCTTTCTGTCTCTATCAAGAAGGGGAAAAAAGGGCACCAGGAGTAGTGGAGTCACCCTGCAGGTACTGAGCCCCAGTGATAACCCTGGTGGCATAAATAAATGACTAAATAAATAAATGAAGGAATGACTAAAATGAAAATAGAATCACTCACAGTTCTGGAAACTGAAAGTTTAAAATCAAGGTATCTTCAGGGATCCAATCCCTCTGAAGGTTAGAGAAGAATGGCACCTGCCTCTTGGCAGCTTCTGCTGGCTCCCCAAAATCTTAGGCATTCCTTGGCGTTCCTTGGCTTAGTTGCAGGACTCTAGTCTCTGCTGTCATCTTTACACAGGCTTATCCCCATATTTCCCTGCCATGTTCCTGTGTATTCTCTCTTCATTTAAGCATAAAGGTCACTGGCAGCAGGGAATACTCTAAGCCAAGTGGGACACATTTTAATTTAGTTACACGTGCAAAAACTTTACTTTCAAATCAAGTCATATTCACAAGGACTGGCAGTTGGGGCTTGAATATGTGTGTGTGTGTGTGTGTGTGTGTGTGTGTGTGTGTGTGTGTGTGTGTGTGTGTGTGTAGGATACAAGTCGGCCTGCTACAACTTACATCCAACAGTCAGAGAGGAAGTAAGCCTTTTGAGAAATCACCTGAGTATTCTTGGTAGCCACTTCTCCAGCTTCAGTTAAGCTTTCAGATGAGACTGCAGCCCAAACTAACACTTTGACTGTAACCTCACAAAAGAACCTGAAGCAAAGGTATGCAGCTAAACTGTGCTCAGATTTCTTACTCACAAAAATTGTAAGGTGACAAATGTGTATTTTAAGTCATTGAAGTTGGAGTCGGTATGTTTTTTGTAATAGTGTATAAGTAATACAACCATGCTTGGCACACAATTTATTTGCTCTCTTAGCAGAAATTAATGTCTCCAACAGCCTCTTCTCTCCACTAGATAGCTGTCAATAACTTAAAAAGTCAGTTCTAGTTGTCTTTTAAAGACACACACACGGGCCGGGTGGTGGCGCACCCGGCTGAGAATACAAGTTACGGTGCGCAAGGACCCAGGTTCGAGTCTCCGGTCCCCACCTGCAGGGGGAAAGCTTCACTAGTGGTGAAGCAGTGCTGCAGGTGTCTTTCTATCTCTCTCCCTGTATATCACCCCCTTCCCTCTCAATTTCTGCCTGTGTCTATCCAACAAATAAATAATGATTTAAAAAAAAGACACACACACACACACACACACACACACACACACACACACACACACACACGGCCCTAATCCCTCTGCTACTTTGCAGTATCTCAAATATTAAGATTCCGCCGTCATGATACCCAGCTTACTTCATCGAACACTGCTCTTCAAATGTCTTCAACAGTTTGATCACCCTTTCAATCTGCCAGTGCACCTCCCACAACAATATGGTGCCCAGAATGGGAAAGCACATATTCTTGTGGTCAGGGCATGTTGCCTTATCTGACAGCTGTCCTTTGTTCAAGCTACTACACTATCACTACTGTCAAACACTGCATGTACCTTTGGGAAATAAGTTTACTACTGAGTCGCTTTGTGTTTACATTCCAATCACAGTCACAACTTTGACACCCATAGTGGCCTGGCATGACCCAGGTTTGAGCCCACAGCATTGAACGTAGCTTCGCTGTTGTGATCTCTTTCACTCTCTGCCTCTCTGCCTCTATCTTAAAAACAAAAACAACCTAGAAATAGGTTTTCTTTTGCTAAATGCCATCAAGGACATTGGTCTACTATCAATCCTGCCTGCATAGGACAGACCCATCAGATTACATCATTTGTAGATTGAATGATGCCAACCCATGATTTGGGGAGGGAGGGTCCAGACTGTGGAAAAAAGGAGAAAAGACAGAAGAAGGGAGAACCCCATTTGACTGGCAGGATTTTAAAGAGTTGTATCTATGTCTTAACCCGAGATGGTTTGATGGAAATTAAACAGAAAATATACGTCAGTTGTAAAGAGTCTCCAGCTGACAGCAAGAATGTAGAACAGTTCTTCCCTCCTCCTGCCCCATCTGTTTTCTGCATCAGCCTTGTTTCCATGTGCCAGTGGTTAATGATTATGTGAAATCTGATTCTCTTACCGATAGGCATGGCTTCACTCCAATTACTCCAAATTTTGTCATCCTCGTAGCATAATGTGTTTGTTCTGACTCTTACTCGGACTGTGTTCAAAGCATCAGGCAGGAGCCCAGGAGCCATGAAACAAATCGTGCCCTTAGATATATATAAAAACAAAACCAAACACAAACACAAGGCCCATTACTATCTTATTTGCTTTCTGTGCATCTGAATGCTAAGATAATTATCTGCCAGGTTCTGTATATGATTAAGATTGAACTGCAATTTAATTAGCTTTCACTCCTGAGGCGGGAATAGCAATGACTTACAGAGCCAAGTGTGGGGCTGTTGGAAAAGTCATGACACATTTTTTTTGCATAGAATAATGTAGAAAAAAAACATTATGACTTTCCTGATAGCCCAACAGTTTGCTTTTCCTACAGTAATTCATTTCACACTTAGGCTCTGTTCACCCAGCCTGCCCCCAATTACTCTGTGGATTTAGGCCCAAAGAGCAAAACTTGACTTTACTGACCTCTGATTCTGCATTTGGGCACGTGGGTTCTTTGACCTTGAGAATATAAACAAATGAATCAATTAAAATGTTAAGAAAGCCCACATTGTACAGCAGTTAATCATTACTAACAAGCTTTCCTTTTACCTCATTAAAATAGTACCAGGTGCTGTTTTTAAAAGAAAATGTTCTTTTAAAAATAATTGGTTCTGGGTCAATGACATCTGCATCTAGGGAAAAAAAACGAATCTTGATCCATACTTCACATTGTTGACAAATTCAGTCCCGGATGAAGGGCAGATCTACATGCCAAAGTTAAAGTAAATGAACACACACATACAAAAATACAGAAAGCTTTTAATATGTATGCTCTACTGAATGCGCCACCACCTGGCCCCTATGAAAACATTTAGATGAAAACCTAGAAGCATGTCTTCGTTATCTTGAAAAAGGAAAAAAAAATCTCTTAAACAGGGCAGAAAAAGAACCATAAAGGACATTTAATTAAAAACAAATTTCATCTCCAGTTAAGCGCAGGTGGCGCAAAGCGCAAGGACCAGCATGAGGATCCCAGTTCGAGCCCCCAGCTCTCCACCTGCAGGGGAGTCGCTTCACAGGCAGTGAAGTGAAGCAGGTCTGCAGTTGTCTATCTTTTTCTCCCCTTCTCTGTCTCCCTCTTTCCATTTCTCTCTGTCCTATCCAACAACGATGACAACAATAATAACTACAACAATAAAAAAACAAGGGCAACAAAAGGGAATAAATAAAGAAATATTTTTTTTAAAGGTAATGCAAAGTGTGAAAAGATATTTGCACTTTCTGGCAAAGAACCTGCACATATGAATTATATCTTTACATTTAATGCTTACACACAGATGCATACATCTGGCAAATTAATAAGAAAAAAAAAAAGACAACTCAGCAGAAAAGCTAGCCAAAGGTTTGAAGAAACAACTTACTGAGGATTTTCAAGAGGCCAACAAACTTATGAGAAATTGCTCAACTTCATTAGCTATGAGGGTAATGCAAAGTAAATCTACAACCACGCATATCAAATAATATTGTAAGGTGAAACTCTAAAGCATCTAACACTCTCAACTACTGCTCTCAGTGGTGCAGATTGGTATAACTACTCATAAAGACGTAGTGTCTACTAGACAATCATATGTTCCCCCTGTGATCCCCCCAAATATGTACACATGTACACCAAGAGACAGGCATGCAACCGTTCATAAATATTCCACTCATAAAACCCCAAACTAGAAATTATCCTAATGTCCATCGACAGGAGAAAGGATAAATCAGACACAATGGGATGGATGCAAAGAGAATAAGCCATCTACAGTAGACAATAACAGTATCAGCCAATCTCTGAGTGAAAGAAGGCAGACACACACACACACAAAAAAAAAAAAAACTACACTTTGCATCATGCCTTTTACATAAAGTTTAGAAACAGACAATAAAAGCAACCAGCCTTCATAGTAGTTGTTCTTTTTTCACTGTTGTAATGTTTTTTTGAATATTTCTTTATTGTCTTTTAATTTGATAGAACAGAAAGATATGTAAGGGAAGGTGAGAAAAATGACAGAGACACGTGCATCATTGCTACACTGCTTTATGAAGCTTCCGCCTGCAGAGGGGGATCTAAAGCTCTAACCCAGGTCCTTGCAAGTGGTAATGCGTGTACTCAGCTGGATGTACCACTGCTCAGTCCCCCACAGTAGCTGTTCTCTGGGAAGGTAGTAACTAAAAAGGGTCCTGAGGGGGGTTCTGGCATGCTGGTTATAGAAGTGAAAACATTTTTTTTTAGTGAAAATCACTTTTGAAAAAGTATTGAACTGTGCAATGTTTTATATAGTCATACAATATGTCAATAGAAAGTAGGAACAAAATGAAAAGGAAAAGAGAGGCCAACCTTCTTTGTTGAAAAGTATGAGATATAGCAGCCTAGGAAATGACACAGTGGTAGAATCCTGGGGTTGGAAGCATGAGGCTCTGAATTCAATCCCCAGAACTGCATATGTCACAGTGATGCTCTAGCGTGTCTTCTCTCTGTTCTCTCTCTCTCTCTCTCTCTGTGTGTGTGTGTGTGTCTCAACGTTTTTAAAAGGATAAGATATCAACAATAGGTTAAAGGAAAAACATGAAGCAAAATTCTCTACCACTTAACAAATTAGTTGCTATCTGAGTTAGAGAGCATCATCAGTTCTTACATGGAAATATTTCAAAATTGGAGTAAAAAAAAGTCAATACATGAGAAACATTTTTTTCTTAGTTTAAATAGTTGAATTCTAGCCAACAGGTAAGCGAAACGATGATCAACACTACTGGTTATTAGGGAAATGCAAGCCAAAACCACAGTGAGCTATTACCTCACATCTACTAGGGTTAACAAATACTGGCCAGGGTAGACTGCTGGTAGGAATGTCAACTGGAGTATCAGTATCGACTATAGAAAACAGCACAAAGGCTCCGCAACAAATTTAAAATAGAATTACCATGTGATCCTGCAGTCCCACTCCTGGGTGTATAGACAAAAGAAAGAAAGTCTGGCTCTCAAGGAGACATCTGCACTCTCATATCTACTGCAGTACCATTCACAATAGCCACAATAGAGGAACAACTCACATCCTAGCCACAGATGAATAGATACAGAAAACAATGTAGATACACAATGGAATTGTATTTCGCTTAAAAAAAAACACGTAGAGACTCTGTCATCTGCAGTAACTTTAGATGAACATGCGAGTGTGTTACAGTAAGTGAAACAAATCAGAGAAAGGCAAAGACTGTGATCTCGTGTGGAAGTTAAAAAAAGTGTTATATTCATAGAAGCAGGGTAGATAGTAGATTGTCAGAATCTGGGTGATGGGGACAACAATTAGTGAAAAGGTACTAACTTGTAGTTATAAGTTCTGGAGAGGGTCTAATCTACAGTATGAGAAATGTAATGAGTAATTCTGTATTGTATACTTGAAATCTGCTAAGAGAATATTGGCAAGTGTCCTGGCCACAAGAAAAAGCCACCATGTGAGGTGATGGGTGTCTTAACTGGACACACTCACTTCACGTCATTATAGTGTGCACCGTAAAATGACTATACTGTGAAAACTAAACATATAATCTTTACTCATCAATCATACCTCAATAAAGTTGGAAAGATAGTCAACTCTGGGCTGGAAAAAATACCTCACTTGGGATAGTTCAACTGCTTTGCCATGTGTATGACCCAGGTTTAAGCCTGGTCCCCATCACATTGGAGGAAGCTTCAATGCTTTGGTTTGTCTCTGTCTCTCTTTCTGCCTACCTCTTTCTTTCTTTCTTTCTTTCTTTCTTTCTTTCTTTCTTTCTTTCTTTCTTTCTTTTAATGCTGTATTTATTTTCTTTTAATGAAAGAGAGATACAGAGAGAAAGACTAGAGCACTGAGAGAGAAAGAGAGAGAGACAGAGACCAGAACACATAGCTCTGATTCCTGGCATTCAGTGTCATTCCCTAAATAGTTCCTACCAGCATCTATGATGAGCTGAAAGGCCAACGGAGGGATAAAGGGCTGTTCGATCAGCATTTCACACAGAAACAGAGAAAAATGTCACTTAGTGGCCCTTGTGCCACATTGCTGACCACTGGGGAATCAGAAGCCCTTGAAGATCACAACTACCAATTTAAAGGTTAGCGCAGATACCCTTCCTCCGCTGAATCATCTCCTAGGCAGAGGTAGAGACAGAAATAGAGATAGATATATAGATATTCCCATACATCCACCCATCTATCCATCCTCCATCATTTCTTCCTTCCATCCATCCATCCATCCATCCATCCATCCATCCATCCATCCATCCATCCTACCTACATATATAGCGAAATCACGAATCATTGTGTAAAATGAAGGTTCTGTTCAAATGTAAATCTCCTTTTGAAGCTTATCAGCTGATCAGATATCTCTGTGAGAAAAGAAAGGAGTAGCACAGATTTGGAGATAGGAGACAGCCACAGGCAAGCCATTCCTTACTTTGGGGTGCTGTCCTGAGCTACTTCTGGCCACAGCCCCCATGGGATGCCAGCACTACATATTCTAGTTTACTCCCCCTGCCCCTTTTTCCTCTCTTATCTCCAGGGTTTCATCATACCAGGCTGACAATTTCAGATAGAAGAAGGGAGGAAGGGAAGAAGTAAGGGAGGGACAGAGGGAGAGGGAAAAAGGGAGACTGGGGTGGGGGGAGAGGAAATGTGACCAGAAAAGAGCGTGTAGCTCCAAAACTTTCTTCCATACTGTGGGAACCGGGTTCAAACCCAGGTCTTACACACGGCAAAGGTACACACTATCCAAGTGAGGTATTTCACCAGATCTACCCCACACACACACACACATTTAACAGGAAAAGCAGGCAAAAATAATTCCTCAAAAAGTCTTTCAAAAGAAACAACAACAACAACAAAAAAGAAGTAGTCTCAGTGTCAGAGCTCAGAATTAGTCAGCACACAAAGCAGATGACATTCTTGGGGATGGAGCAGCTGGTGAACATCTGCTAGGCAAGAGAACACAAAACCCAAGTGTCTCATAAACAAAGTTCATTCTGAATGGACAATGGTTCCAGTCAAAGTGGAGAAATTCTGTAGCACGTGTAGTCTCTACAGAGTCTGTCTGAACAAGGTAGCTCAGAGCCACAAGAATTCATTAGCTGGGGTCCATGCCTGAGGTGCCACACCAAATGTTCCTGGAAACAGTTTTACACACAGGAAACCACCTTTGTAGTCATAACGATAGGTTGTGTTCACTACAGCAAGTCACTTAATCTCTCGGAGTCCTTTCTCACAAAGCAATACACCTTTCCCATATTTGGGAGCTACCCTCTTCCCTGATCCAGCTTTCTGGTCCTTTTACCAACCATGACATCATCTCACCCAGACAATAATTTGGGTCTACCTGCATATCAGATGTCAGGATCAGGAAAAAAAAATACTAGTATAGTCATGAGCCCTTTGGAATATACCTAAAATAGGCATATTAACTATCTGCAAAATGGAGACACCCCCTCCTAACTCTTCATCTGAACTATTCCAGCCTTTAGGTTCATGATTAGTCAACAATTTGTTTGGCTTTGTATGTTAATCCTTTTTTCAGCCACCAGGTTCAAGATGCTACCATGATGCCAACCGGACTTCCCTGGGCAGACAACCCCACCAATGTGTCCTGGAGTTCCGCTTCCCCAGGGGACCACCCCACTGTGGGACCCTGCATAAGCTGAGGTCAACTATGGCGCAGAGGGGACCCCTGGATGCCTGGAGGTAAAGGCTTTCTGTCAGTCTCCCCAAGGGCTTTTTCGCCTCTATGGGTTGAGTAAGAGAGAACTTGCTGAACAGGTCCCAGCCCACCTGTAAGCCTCCTTCGAGCAGGGGCTCATGTCCCCTCTATGTTAGCTGGTGGTTTTGCTCCCTCGTTCCCCAAACTAGCTTGACCACTTACCCAATGGTTAATGGAAAGACCCTCACCATTTCCCTGTTTCCCACTCTCCTGACCATATATTGTGTAAACAAGTAACTGTCTCTGAAGACCCTCAGTCCCTCCCTCCTCCCTTAACATTCCTGACCATATAAGCCTAGGCCAGAGCTGCCCTGCTCTTCCCCCTACCCCAACCTATAAAAACTCTTGCTTGCCATACAATAAATGCACTATTCATAGGCAAATGGTGTCCTAGGGTGACCCCGGCTTTGTCTCTTGCTGCGATCCACAGGGACAGACCACCAGCATACTCACCCCTGCTTCCCTTGATTTGACTTATTTGCCCCCTCCTCTGGTGTGCAAAAGAGTGGGTCAGCTGGCATGGTCGAATTGAGAAGCGGGGTCCTCATCAGGACCCCGACACCCCACTAGGGAAAGAGAGAGACAGGCTGGGAGTACAGATCAACCTGTCAATGTCTATGTTCAGCGGGGAATCAATTACAGAAGCCAGACCTCCCACCTTCTGCATCCCATAATGACCCTGGGTCCATAGTCCCAGAGGGATAAAGAATAGGGAAGCTATCAGGGGAGGGAAGGGGATATGGAGTTCTGGTGGTGGGAATTGTGTCTTGTACCCCTCTTATCCTATGGGTTTTGTCAATGTTTCCTTTTTATAAATAAAAAATTGAAAAAAGATGAAAGCAAATTTTGTGGATTGTTATGAGCTACTCTATTAAGGTGTACCTAGGAAAGTACTGTGGGCACATCTTAAATGCTTCATAGCCCTACAAGAAAGATTAAGCGGACTTACATAAAAGGAAAATATTAAATGCCCTCACTCCTATGGGGATCACAAACACAGCAAGGGACCAAGTCAAGTCACTGAGAACAGGTTTTTAGACTCTGGCCATATAGCTGGAATTATTAACGGAGACTAGGAGTGGAGAGTGGGCCACTGGGGTGGGCGACTCCTGTGGAATTTGGTGAGAAGATACTGGTACTCTGGTCATGGGTGAAGTGTGGCAACGCATTCTGCAGAGATGAGAAATTGTACTTGAAAGGCATGTACAAAATCAGGTGGTGGTACACGTGGTAGAGTGCATGTGTCACCATGTACAAGGACTCAGTTTCACGCTTCTGGTCCCCTCCTGTAGGGGAAAGCTTCATGAGAAGTGGAACAGTGCTCTGAGTGTCTCAGTTTCTCTCTTTTCCTCTTTATCTCAATTCGTCTCACCCTATAGAAATGGCAAAAAAAAAAAAAGGGAGTCGGGCGGTAGTGCCGCGGGTTAAGCGCACGTGACGCAAAGCACAACTTTTTTTTGTACATGCTTAAGGATCCCAGTTCAAGCCCCTGGCTCCCCACCTGCAGGGGAGGTGAAGCAGGCAGTGAAGCAGGTCTGCAGGTATCTCCTTTTCTCTCCCCCTCTCTGTCTTCCCCTCGTCTCTCTGTCCTATTCAACAACGACGACAACAATAATAACTACAACAATAAAACAAGGGCAACAAAAGGGAATAAATAAATATTTTTTAAATGGCAAAAAGAAATGAAAGAAAGAAAGAAAGGAAGGAAGGAAGGAAGGAAGGAAGGAAGGAAGGAAGGAAAGGAAAGGAAAGGAAAGGAAAGGAAAGGAAAGGAAAGGAAAGGAAAGGAAAGGAAAGGAAAGAAAAGAAAAGAAAAGAAAAGAAAAGAAAAGAAAAGAAAGACTGCTGGGAGCACTGAAGTGGCCATGCAGGCACCAAGCCCTAGTGATAACCCCAGTGACAAAAATATACAAATAATAAAAATAAAGCATGTCGGTTGGGCCATGGTGTACCCAGTAGAGCGCACACGTTACTATGGTCAAAGGCCCAGGTTCAAGTCTCTAGTTCCTACCAACAGGTGGAAAGTGTCATGAGCAGTAAAGCAGGTCTGCAGGTATTTTTCCTTCTTGCTCTTTCTCTACCTTCCCCTCCCCTTTCAATTCCTCTCTGTCTCTATAAAACAAGGGAGGAAGGAAGGAAGGAAGGAAGGAAGGAAGGAAGGAAGGAAGGAAGGAAGGAAGGAAGGAAGGAAGGAAAAAATGGTTGGTGGGAGAACTAGAATGGCCATGCAGGCACTGAGCCCCAGAGATAACCCTGGTAGAGAATCTATAGATAAAATGAAGACCTCAAAAAAACAAAAAACTATGCACTTTGAAGACAGGCTTTTGCTAAAATCTTAACGCTACACTTACTGGAACTGTGACCTTACAGAGTCATTTCTGAGCCTGAGTTTTTTTTTTTTTTCATCTTTCCAATGAGGAACAGAAACAATAGGAGCCAGTTCTTGGGGGGTGGGGGCTTACTATGAAGACCAAATAAGAAAATTCCAATACAAGGATTATTCAGCACCCGGTACCCAGTGATGGCTCAATGGCTGTTAGCGACTGCCATCTCCTCCTCTGCAGAGCAAGCACTCAACTCCTTAGAGGAGGCTCATACTTTCTGGTGGCAAGGAAAGGCTTCCCACACATGTGACCAGCTGAAGTTGCAGTCCAGAAACCAGTGCCAAATGAGTAACATGAGCAGCCAGCATTTCAGGGTTTCAGTCTGAAGCAGCAGCACACCCAGTTACCCAGTAGAGTACCCACATCACCATGCACAACAAACCCAGGTTCACATCCACGCTCCCTATCTGTGGGGGTGAGGGTGGGGATGGGGAGTATCATGAGTGGTAAAGCAGTATTGCAGATATCTCCTTTCTTCTCTCCCAAACTGATGCTCCCCTCTCAATTTCTGTCTCCATCAAATAATAATACAGAATGAAAGAGATCACTGTCTGACACCAGGCACAAAAGTTAAAATAAAAAAAGGGTTTTTAACATAACTTTTTTTTTAAGTTAAAGACATGGATGGTACACTTGAAACAACAAAATACTTAA